>NC_067284.1:97192772-97495802 GCF_020740795.1 Apus apus | reverse complement strand
TTTGAGAAACATTGAATATCCAAAAGGTGAATAATAACAACATTAATAGTGTATGGAATTTTATGTCTTCTGTTAGCAGGTTACATGTCAGATAATACGCTTTTATACCTGTACTGTCTAGAAGAAGAGTTTTTGACTGAAGATTTTTTCCTACTCTATTTTTATGTATCATATTGAAGCCAGTACTGATTAAAAACATCAGTTCCTTTCAGAGATCTCAATAGTCGTCAGAGATTTTCTTTTTAATAAGTAACATATTATTCATCATTGAGGTGGTGACCAAAAAAGTCCAACTCCCACACAGGCAAATCTTATGAAAAGTGAATTTCATGTTTCTCACAAAACTTCACGTCAATTAAGGGCTTCCTACTACTTTCTCAGGCAAGGATGTTCAGTATAGTTTTCACTGCTTCCAGATTTAAAATTTAACTAATTCTGCAGTTTCCCTCAGATCACAGTTTGAGACTGACTCATGTCCAGATTGCCCAAAGGTCACTGTCATCCAATGGTCACCCAATGGAGTGCTGAAGAAGTTTTGATTGCCACTGTCTTAGCCTTCAGACTCCAGAGTACCTGTCACTCGTGCTTTGAATCCTCACTCCTAATTGTCTTTCAGCAGAAAGGCTAGAGTTACGGATGGACACAGAAAGAAAGCTAACAACTCTGTGCTTTAAATGAAGCCTTCCTGTGGGAGGCACTCTGGTGGATTTACTTTTGCTTCTTATATTGTATACATAATTGTACATAATACACAATTACTATACATTACATATGTATATAATTACTCTTGCTGTTCATAACTTTTAAACTTAAAATGTTTTACCCTCACTATATCTCGTAGTTTTTCTCTGTTACAACAGAAAATGTAAGACACCGTTTATTTTAGCTTGTTTTCAGATAAAGCATAATCTTCCATCAAACTTCTAGTGTCTATTGATAATATCCCTGTTTAGTTTTAATTAATATTATGAGGCATTCAGCATATGGCACTCAAAGTAAATGTTAAACCCCTGGCAGAGAAAAATGCAACTGGCACTGCGTGTGCTGTAAGAAAACGGCACGTGACAGTCGATGGTGTTCAGAAACAGGAATGCTGTGCTGGGAAAATGTAGCATGATGATTAAATATCCTGACATTGCAAGCCACTTGAGAGCCACCCAGTTTATAACACTGACCTCAGACAGATGAAAAGAAAATACCTCTAACATGCTTGTAGGGACTTTTGAAGTCTATGATTTGAAGGTTTTTTCCAGCCAGAATGATTCTGTGATTCTGAGACAGCAACACCACCTCTGACTCCCCAGCTCCAGGTGAACCTTTGCACCTGCCACCCTTCTCCACCCTCCCCCAGTGAGAGACCTGGTTGCCCTGCAGCTCGCCCACCATGGCTTCTTCCCCATGATAAACCAGAGAACAGGACGCAAGCTGTCTTTATTCAGAAGCTGAAGATGGGTCACAAGCTACACTTTGGCCTCTCCTGGAAGTGATGTAAAATTTTCGAAAATAATGTCATTATTTACTGAGAATTAGCAGTATCATTATCTTCATTGTTATTAGCTTTTGTAGCTATATGTTAGAAAGTCGACTCAATGATTACTATTACTAGTATGATCTATTGTTATTATAGGTTCTGCAGTTAACAGCAAAGATGACCTATGATGAAAATATACAAGAAGGACCTAGGAAATATTAGTTTGTTTTATGACTAACACAGACTGCCTTCATGTCTTGATTTTGTTGCTGTACCATACTTCCCACTTTTCAAAAACATATGTAAATATCAATAAAAAATAATAAAAGGACACCATTTCAGGAGCACTCAACAGCTTTAAAGGTTGTTGAGATCCTTACTGCTGTGGATGCAGCAGTAATGCTATAAACACTGAGCCCTGGCGGGATATATAAAAGGGGCCCTATCCTTGTGACTGCCCCTGCCTCAGCAGTGAGCATATCTTCTTGCAACCTGTGTTCAGTCTAAGAACCAGTTTACATCAAGCTCACCAATCTTTTGCAGTAAGTGTCACCAGTCACCACAAACAATAGTGTTTGATTGAGATTTCTTCTCTTTTGAAGGAATCAAATTGCAGTTTTGTCTTCCATGAAATAAGGCTCACTGGTTTGTGATTAAGATACATTATACATCATAATTCATTTCCTTGTTTATATGCCTATATATATGATGTGCTCAGCCAACATTCTGATAAACAGATTTCTCTCAAGAAAAATCTCTCACGCTTTGAGTTGGCAGTTTCTTACACTGTTTTCTGGCAACTGGAATTAGCAACACTTCTTGCATAACATTGAAAACGATTCACTTCCATACCTCTAATGACTAGCAGGTAACACATGCTTAGAGGGAAATCTTACTTCTGTGCACATAGTTCTTCTAGCTTTTCTGTGCAAGCACAGCTCAAGAAAAATAAGATATTGGAGGATGTACAGTTACAAAATGGAGGTTAAATCATGTGAAATAAGATTGCAACAGGCTACTTTTGTATTTTGTAACAACTGTGACACAGAGCAAAATATTTTTCCATGTCTTACAATTTATATAAGATAGCACAGTAACACTTCTTCAGAGTTCTGCTGTGGTATAGACACCATCCATTTTCAAAGCATTCCTCATGTTATAAATAACCAAAAGAAGGATCTTATGAAACCTTTTTCTAGAAATCAATAGGTGGGGGCAGGGTTGAACTAGATGGTCTTTAAAGGTCCCTTCTAATTCAAACTGTTCTATAAGTCTACAGTTCTATAATTCTATGAATAGAAGGTTGTTTTTATACTAAGGTAATCAATATATTTATATTAAAACACAAAACCCAAAACATATACTCAAAGAAAGATATAAAATATTAATTCCAGGAGGGATTTATACATCTAACTTTATGTCTGTTCATATGAAATGTAGAAAGAAGTATATTTCAATTTATTAAAATGTGAGGGGTTTTTTATTCCCAATGAGGCTGGCATGGATTCCCCATATCAAATATAATATCAGATTTCAGCTATCGATAGTGCTGCTCCTGTTTATTCTTTCAGTTTTTAATATACCTTCTACTTACAATATAAACATCATCAACATGTTGAATGTATAAAAGCAATTAGTTAGGAATAATGCAATCATGTTTTTTACAGTATTTTAAATTTACTTATTCAAAACTATAGGACAGAAGCTGAGGAGGTAGAAAGCATCATGGTTCCTTCCCTAACTGTCTATACGTTAAAAAGCTGAATCTCAATATATGTCTACAACTCCATTTTATATTTGTGATACCAGAAAGATATACATCATGATCATTATTTCAAGTATATGTATTAGTGTTGTGACCTTTAACATTGGATTCTTTTCACTCTAATTTGTTGCCTTGCCCTGGAGAAAAACAATATATACTGTAAGACTGCTAGGAAAAGCAGCTGAAATTTTCCATCAATCCCTTGACATCTGTAATTTTTAAAGTACAACTAATAAAAACTTCTTCAAGCTTTATAAGAGATGAATTAGATAAAAAATCCTGAAGCTGTGGAAGCTATGCTAAGAGTCTTCCCCATTACTCCAGGTCATGAAGTGCATATAGTATAAATTCAGAATTCACCTGTGGTTTGTTTAGGTCACTGGTACACAACAACAGTTTCACCCAGGTATAATTCTTGTGAAAGGTACGGTGTTAAACTAGCATAAAACTGGAGTACCAAAGTGATGATTGCAATAAATTATTGAGACAAGGGGGGGGGGGGGGGGGGAAAGAGGGAAAAAAAAAAATTAAAGACGGAATGAGTTCTAGGAAGCCTCCTATGGCAAGGCAAGAGTTGCAAAGAAAACTAATCAGATACAGCCAGTAAGAGTTGGTTTTGATAGACTGTAAACAGTAAAAGTCATGATTTCTCTCTAAGTCATCTGACACCTTCATTACTGCAACTGCTTATTTAATCCCTCTCGCATCAAGAAGCAAATGCAGCTTTATTAGGTAGCTCATGCAAGTTTGTTTTTTTCTCTGTATTCTTCACCAGTACTTGCCAATTAACAATGTGCATCAACAACCTGTATTTGTAGCAGCTGCTGAGCTAAAAATGTATTCAGAAAGCAGAGTAGCATTCAGAACTATCATACTCCTTCTAGGAACATGACCAAGTGAAGTTACTATCATAAAATATATTTTTAAATACAGATATATGATACCTGAAAGGGAAATATTTATCTATAAATTTCCCATAGCTCTCCTGCCTAATGATAATTTAACTCTATATTTCATTCTGTAAGTTCCTGGTTCCACTTTACAGAAGTACGAATAATTAAATATCCCGGGTTTGGCCCACACACATCTTACAAAATATCTAGTTTCAGATCTTGACTTCTTATCCCACATTAGTTAACTCATCTGCAGAATCTTGATGGCAGAGCTGTTGTAACCAGAACAGATTGAAGAAGTAAGAGAAGCCAGGTTTATAAGGAGAAGCAATACCTTTTAAGAGATGAACTGTTACACTTCAAATGGAAAAGCATTCAAACTCAAGCTTCTCTTAAAGAATGAACCAGAAATAGATAAGAAACTTTTAAGACCATGTAAGTGCATTTTGTGAGAATACAAAAATTCCTGAATTCTTTCCACAGAGACTTGACAATTTTCAAAGACATCATTTCCACAGAGTTCTTATAACATCTGTAGTTGTGGCTTTATTTAGCCAATTTTCTATAGTACATATTTATTTCCTTTCCAGTGCTGAGCCCAAAGCCAAGTCGTAGGTTTGGAGGGATTTTTTTTCTGTTGCTTGGTTGACTGAATCTTTTATTGTCTTTCCTCTTCCAGTATGCTGGTGCAGGTAAAAACACATTTGTATTACATACAAAATATCAGCAAAATGTAAATAAATTAGCATAGTTAGCAAGAATGATTGCATCTGACTGTCAAAGGAACATATCAATACATTTTGTATCACCATATACAAACAAAGATTTTCACTGAGAAGATTGTGAAGTTCTTTTGAATCATATGTTATGTGATGTAAGAGAAAATGAATTAATCTTCTTTGCTTTGTAAATTCCCCTTCTCTCAAGGGTGAGTGAAGCAAAAGAAGATATATTCCCTATAGAGCTGAAACATGATCCTTAATCTGTCTTCACATCATGTAAAAGTCATTGGCTCTCGCTTTGAGACTATTGGGGAGTTCTCAGGTGAAGTGAAAGGCTTAAACAAAAGCTCCAGAAACTGAAAGTCAACCTTCCACTCTTTTTCTGAACACAATCTTAAATCCAAGAAACATTGTAAAATGCAAAAGCTGAATCTATCCCATGCTGCTCCATTTATGATTTTCCACAACTCAGATAAACTTTAATGAAAGTTCAACTCTTGTAATGCACACTAGTGCAATGTTCCTAAGAGAATGTCATGGCGATATTTATCCTTGGCCAACCTCCTAAGAAAATCTCTGCCAGGCAGGAGAGGAGGCATCTGTATGTGTGGCTAAGTGGCACTTTTATGCTAGCAGATACTGGAGGACTCTGAAAAGATTGAGGTTCAGTAGGAATTAAATATGAGAGGAACACCTGAGGAAAGGACATTTGGATTATTTTTTTTTTCTTTAGTTCAGGGGCTTAACTTGACATTTAAAGTACTAAAACCATCTGTAAAATCATGCCTTGTCCAGGACTGCCATTATAACAAGTTGAACTCTTCCAGATTGGATGAAATAATAAGTTAATTGTGATCTTAATAGATTTCCCAGGTGTTTGTTGCAATCAGACCTACCTTTTTAACACTGCTCATTGCTCATTAATTACATTCCCTCTTCTAATTTCTCTCTTTTTTTCCTATTCCTTGAGGAGTATGGAAACCAGTACAACTAATCACCTCTAAATTATGCATGTGAATCATCCCAGAAGCACGTGGCTGCAATCTTTCTTTAGGTCAAGAGGACATTTTAAATACAGAATGATTTCTCATCATCTTATGGTAGGGACTTATTGTGAACTTCAGTACAGCCAAAAACTCTGTGTAACAACTAGCTCTTAGGCAGGATTTTTCATACTAAACTAATTAAGATGTCTTAAATCCTAAACTACTGTAAATCAGAAATAATTTGAGATGACTGCCTCACCTGACAATTCTTTTCTTTCCTACATAATGTATTGAAACTGTCTGAGAGTTCTATCAAATGGACTTCAATTAACCTGATACACTGATTGCTATGATTAAATAGTATTTGGATATTGTTTTTCTTGTACCATGTTTAAAGGTGTTACTTGGCTCAATGTGTTATTTATGTATGTTGTGGTATGTAAATGGGATACAGTTAGAAGCAGAACACGTGTCTAAAACTAGTATCTGTTTTCTTTAATATATTAATTCAATATAATTGTTTATCAAGTGATTAATGGATAGCACTCTACAGAACTCTCTAAATATCAAAATTTTGATCCTGATCCACAGTATTTTTCATTGTTTTGAATGGGATTCAGCTCAGTCTTTTCCTCATATGGGGCTTTCTTTGGCTTACCCGTAAAATCAGTGGTCTGTTCCATATCTGCATTTATCAATTTCTTAAGTGTCAGGGTTTCTTTGGGTTCACAAGAATAATATAGTCTGTGATAAAGATATTTTTTAAGTTTTTGTAGATCTATAGAGCCAGTATTATGTTCTTTATTTATCAATAGTTAACTGTGAGCTTGTAAGGACTTACAAAGTTTACAGAGAATCCAGACCCTGATTGCTGCACTCCTCCCTGTGGAACCCAAAGGCAAAAAAATGAGAAAAAAAATGTGCATTTCTTTGTAAGGAATTTTTAAAAGAGCGATGAAAGATGAGCTTCAATTACATTGTGACCCACTTCAGTGATACAGTGAACCTGAAGGCAGCAAGAAACAAAGTTTAGATTAACCATGGTTATGCTGCAGGTCTTTCATCTGATTGTCGTTTTCACTGGAAAACCCCATACTTGCCAAGAATTAGAAAAGCAGCTATGTATGTAAATGTGTGTAGGAATATATACAGTGGTATTTTAATGTACATTGAGTGAGTTAATAAACATGCAGCAAAGCACAGTTTTCCAATGGTGTTTGACTTACCATGCAACTCTGAAAACAGTAATATGTGTTTCATTTTTCTACTTTAAAATTTAGACTTCTTTGATTTTGAGTGATATTTATATATATATAAGATTTCACTTTCTCTGGAAGTGCTTTTTGACCCAAAACATTGACTATTCTCTGTATCTCTGCATTTGCTAATAGTTTTAGAAAAGAAAAATCAATACAGCTGCAATATTGACAGCCATCTAGGTTTCTCTGTATGTGTAAATCTACACAACATAACAGTGAAAATGAACCTCAGTTAGAGATTGCTGAATAACAGACATCCATAATGAAAATAGCTTTCCAGTACCTGAAGGGGGCCCACAGGAAAGCTGGGGAGGGTCTTTTTACAGGGGCTTGCAGTGAGAGGACAAGGGGTAATGGTTTTAAGCTGAAAGAAGAGAGATTTAGGTTAGAGATCAGGCTGGAATTCTTCAGCATAAGGGTGGTGAGACACTGGAACAGGCTGTCCAGAGATGTTGTGGGGGCTCCATCCCTGGAGATGTTCAAGGGCAGGTTGGAAGGGGCTCTGAGCAGCCTGTTCTAGTAGTAGGTGTCCCTGCCCATGAAGGGGAGGTGGAACTCAATGATCTTTAAGGTCCCTTCCAACTCCAAAAATTCTATGATTCTGTGAAAAGCTGAACTATTTGCTGATACATGACTCTCTTATACGTTGAATTGAAATACAGCATTCAAATCCTTTGGATATCCAAGGCCTAGTCCTTGCTATAATGCCAAAACTATATCAAATTATCAAATTCATAAATGTACTAAATTTAGGAAGCATGGTTTAAAATTCAGTTTGGAACATGCTTCCATTTTATCCCTATGGTAGCTAGAAACTTCATCTCATTTCTCACTGAAATTTATTCTTTGCTAATTTACACAGAGTTGTCTCCCACAAGCATCATGCTTTTTTTGTTTAAATAGCTTTCCTTCTCTTATGTGTTTATTCCTGATGGAAAAAAAAGGAAAGGAAGGAAATGATGAAAGGAAATACAGAAATACTGAAGGAAAATTATCAATTTTAAGCTGTCCTTTTATTTTGGAGGTATATTTAAAAGAAAAATTAATAAAAACAAAAATCTGATTCACCAAACTACTCTTTTTTCTGTACATGTATACCTTGTGTACCTAATATAAGAATATATATAATATATATATTTTAAAAACATATATATATATAATGAAGAAATATAAAAGTGATGGTTTTGGTTACTTCATGCAGTTATAGGCACAGCTACTTATGTCTATAGGATTAAGGAAATCTTTTAAATATCTCCATACCTAAAACAAATTTAGCCAGGAATATGAGGCGTCAGCAAACACATAAAATCATAATCTTCATAATAATTATATGTGTGTCCCCATGTTATTTTTGACAGAAGTAAAAGCCATCCATCCAAGATGTGGCTACATCGATTCTATGACTGGAGAAGGGGTCACATTTGTTCAGCATCAGAGAAGTACCACACACCCTTGACAGGCTGTGAATGCCCTGGTTACTCCTGTAAGCTACAATAAATCAGAGAAGTCATAGACATGCTGGGTCCTTCATCAAAGTAGAAAGATAATGGTGTGTTTGGAAAAATACTTTGCTTGCAACACATTCTCCAAATAGTTTATAGACTAGAGATGAGTGGTTCAGTAAACAAATTACCTCCTAACTGAATCAAGTAATTTGAGGGACTTTTCAAAGCTCAGTCATTTGGAATTCTTCTTTGCTGTCAGTCAATACTAACAAGAGGAAAATAAGATTAACAATATTAATTTGCCTGGGTTAGAATGCAACCAGCTTTAAGAAATTTAAATACATTTTTGTATGAGTGTTTGAACGGTTCAGCTTAAAACTTCCTACCACTACCAAGTACAGAAAGAGCATAAGCTGTTTCTCCATTTACTTTTATTTGGGTTTATTTTGTGCAAAACATTAGCAATATGTTCCAGTTTAAGCTTTCATCTAAGCTGCAGAATGCAAAATGACCACTAGAAAAGCTGTCCTTGGTAACTTAATATTTATATAATTTGCTTAAAATAACTGTCTGAATCCAATACTTTGATCAACACATTTCTGAAAAACTGTAACAGAAGAAACAGCTCGGCGGGCGGGGGGGGGGGGGGAGATAATTAATTTTTCCTATTAGTTATGTCATATCCAGGTAATTACTCCACAAGGTTTGCAGTGTGTATCTAGTGCACATAAGCATTAAAAACCAGAAGATTTTTTGCAGCATCTCAGCTGAAAATCTCAGGAAATGAGATCTGGCCAAGCCTCTGCTTCTGAAGATGATAATGCAGAAACTGGAAAAAAATATCTGAATGTTTAACAGTCCTTAAATTAACTATTAAATATGATTTAAAAATTACTAAGGACTTGGATTTCTTTTATTTTTTCAGCAGCAGATTCTCCCATAATGAAAAATATTCTCTTTCTTGTACTGTCACAATTGTACTGTGATTTTATGCAGATAAATTACAATGAGATGATATTTCAAATCCTTTGTTTATGTCCAGTAATACAAAGAAGCCTAAAATAATAGTGAGTACTCAGGGAAACCCACAGTATAAAGAAGTCCTCAGCCAGTGCAGTGCTAGCTAAAAAGAAAACTCTTGAAGCTGTATTTATGTTGTGGGCTGAATTTGGAAAACTGTGGTTCCTGAGCCTGTCAGAGATCCTTTATCAATGTGTGGTTTCTGCAAAGTGTAATCAAACAGCCTAGATTACAGCAGCCTAAAATCCTCTTTAAATTTTACTAGAGCCCAGTACAGAAGTTCTTGAAACCATAATCTTTTCCAGTGTGGTCTACTGTTGCAGCTACAGACTAAAGCTGGGGCAGGAAAGGTTCTCCTCCATTGATCTCTTCACTTTTTACTGGAAAATAACTTAATAATCTGTATGCATTGTAATTATGCAGCATGTTGTTTTTACACTGAATTATCATTCAGCAAATATAAAATTAGTATAAAACACAGTATGTCTTTAAGCAGATTTTCTGATAGATTTCTCTCAGGGAATTGTGAAGTGGTAATGTAATTAGAAATAAAAAATAGAGCATTTGTATGGATTAGTCCTTATTACAGAGATAAATTGTCTATTGGCCATGCACTTATTTATTAATCAGATCCTGCAAACACATTTACAAAGAATAGCCAAGAAAAAGGCCCATTGAAATGTCATTCTGACTTAACTAGGTGAATTTCTGTTTGTTCCATTACCAAAAAGCAACCTAATTATCTCATATATTATTCCAGAACCCTTCAGAATATTGTAAACGTCCAAAAGCTATTCAACGGAGCTAAGGCCAGGGAAATGAAATTTTGAATTAGCCATTCTTTGGGAAAATACATTTAAATGGACCCTGAAAGTTACAGAACGTGCAATGCCCAATTAAATTTGATCTTTACAGAATCAAATCCATTCTCTATGAAAGAAGGGTACATTAAACACTTGTATTCTCACCTGTACTGAGCAGGGAATGAATCATGAATCAAAGAGCGATGACCCAAGTAGTCCACTTAGCTGGATTTCTTTATTTCTGCACAGCAGTAGACGAATGATACAGAAGGTAATCCCTGTTGTAATCCTTTAGCTATGGATGAAAGGAGACCCTCAGCCCCTCATCATCACTGGCATTACACTTTAGCATAATATTTTAATATACATTATATAAATACACAAATGAGTGCTTACATGGCTCTTTTCCCTCACCCTTTTGAAGAATTAAAGCTGATGTCAGGCCATTGTGTAACCTGTACCATTCATTACTCACAAAGCAAGTCAAAGGGCATATAGCTCTCTTTATCTTAAACTCTTTAATAACATGCTAGGATTTTGCTGTGAATTGATCTCCATTTCCCCTTCCTTAAGCTGGCAGAAACCAGCAAAGGGCCAGGGGAGCTGCTGCTGTCATTCAAATGCTCAGTGTCATGGATGATGGAAAGGCAGCATGAGGGGTGTATTTGCCATCTCCCTCGGCTATAAGATGAAGGAAGCTGGATTTAAAAATACAGACTATGGGTAATGTAAAAGGATGCATCAACGTGAAACAACTTAATAACCTGGGCATCTGCCTGTTTCAGAATTCAGGTGGGTTTTTTTGCATTTTAGACTGGATTGAGTGGCTCCCCATTCACCCACTCCAAAAAGGGTATTGTATTTCAAGTGCTTGGTGATTCTACTTTTGGAAACTCAAAAATGTTTGAGAGGCAACAAACACCAAATATCCAGACTGAAAAATGAGTTCTTCCAAGGCACTCAAAACAGAGGCCGTCTAAATCACTAGTCACTTTTCCAGAATGATTGCAAGAGAGAAGAGACATTCAGAGTAATTTAGTAATTTCAAAGGTGAAGTTGCATCTGGTAAACTGTAACTTAAGAGTGTTAAACTCACTCTGAAACATGACCCCACTGGGCACTGGGGTCCAGCAGTCTTGGAAATGGAGAGCCATTTTCAAGAGGAAACAAGACAGAATTTTTTTCTTTAGACTAAACAAGCAAAGGCTGGGAGAGAAATCCAGTCTATAAATATATCTAGGAATACAGTGCCCTGAGAAGGGTAATGGTACTCTTACAATAAGTACATTTGAATAGTAGCAAATGGTTGGTAAGGTGGCTGCCACTTAAAAGAGGCAATGAGTACAGCCACTAGATCCAGAAGCTGCTATGTAGCAACAGAATCAGGAAACAATGCAGTGGGGCTCCTGATGAAGTTAAGTTACAGAATGGACTTGCATGATATGAAGTCCTCTAACAGCAATAGATGATTTCTTTATTCTCAAAACAAGGTCTTAAATCTTCTGAGAAAAAAAGCCATATATAAACTAGGTTTAACATCAGGTACTTTTCTGAAGACACATTATTTACCTGCTCTATCTCAATATTTACAAGGTTCTTTTTTCGTGCATGCTTCACTTTTCAAGACTGGGTCTCTGGCATCAGCTTTGTAATGCCGAGCACAATGCACTGCTCTGGAAAGAATCACCAGACAGGACTGAAACCACTGGCACCAAATCTAGAATTTTCCAGAACTCTTCTTATCCTTTAACTAAGATGTACTCTTTCTGTCATGGTTTGACTCAAGATTGACAATTAAACCAATGATAACAATGCTCCTGATCCCCTCTTACCCCCAGGTAACAAAAGGAGAGAGAGAATAAGGAGAGAGACTTTCAGGATTGAAAACTAAACTAGACAGCTTTAATTAAATACTAATTATAAAATAAAATATGTACAGTTATATACAAATATGTTCAGAAATGTGCAACACCCCTATCACCTCGCCCCACTGCACTCTTCTTAGCTGTGAACACTCAGAAAAGTGCCAGAGCTGCTGGAGAGAGTGGCAGAGCAAACAGGAGCTGAGGGCAGAGTTATGAGGGTCAGGAATCCGTGAGCCTGAGGATCAACAGTGATGGATAGATGGAGTCCTCCCTGGATGCCAGCCATGGATGGAAAAGAAGGGAAGAAGAGGGTTTGACTGCCATTACCACTGAATTTCTACCAAGTCTTATCTGTATATTTTATCTGTATATATATATATATATATATTTTGGTCAGCCAGTTTTGCCATCTGTCTAGTCCGCTCCTCCCTATGGGACGGTTGCAGATACAAGTCTTCTGCTTCTTTGGTATCCAAAGCAGTAGATTCAACAAATAGAGCAAAGTGTCCTTGGTCTCTTGGCACTATCTATAAACATTGAGACATTACCAGTCCACTAGCTGGAAAACTTGTGTGCTGCTTAAAAGAGAGTTCATGGAGGGAAATAAAAGCAAAACAAACAGTAAAAAGAAAAATGCCTTTATCCAGCCTCAGACCAGGACAATTATATATCCTTAGCTTTGTCATGAAGAGTCTTCCTAGAATACAGCAGTTTGCTCTCTATACTCCCTAATAAGAGGCAAAATTGCTTGCTTAAAACAGTGTGCAGATGTTCTGGCTGTGATTGTGGGAAAGAGAGATTGGCTGAAAGACAAAGATGAAGAGCTGTGTTAGAATAGCAACAAATAGTGGTAAAGCATCTGTTGAACATATTTGTGACCGCTTCCAGTAAAAAGCAGCTCAATATTATATAAAATAAGCAAAAAACTAGGAGCTACACAGTCTCCATATAAATTATTTCTTCTCCATCAAAAAGCTGGTGTGCAAGATCTTGGCACCTCGTACCATTTGGCAACACTCTCAGGTAATTTTAAAAGCAAAACCAGAGATTGTTCTGATTTTGTCCTAGTCAGTCAACTGCATAGCTATTTCACATGGCACTGGCTAAAATTGCTGTTCTGTGTACATTTCCTATGTAGAGAGGTCTTCATTGACCCATCTCATTTCATAATAGGAGACAGTGGCTGTTTTTAGCTTTTCTTCTGCTTTCCCCCCATGACAAAAAGAGGGTATTGGTTTGATAAGAGCAAATTCTGACTTGACAACTATTAAGTAATATGAACATATTAAAAGCATTTATATCACTTGTTTAGAAGTAACTTGGGCTCTTAGATGCCGTGGTCTCACTGAAGTGTGAAATAGGGCTTGTAAATGTCCAAGGAAGTTAGAGAAAAGATTCAGAAAATTGATCTTAGAATCATAGAATCATAGAACTATTCAGGTTGGAAGAGACCTTTGGGATCACCGAGTCCAACCATCATCCCTACTCCACAAAGTTCTCCCCTAAACCATATCCACCAACACCACATCCAAACGACCCTTAAACACATCCAGGGATGGCGACTCAACCACCTCCCTGGGCAGCCTGTTCCAGTGTCTGACCACTCTTTTTGTGATTTTTTTTTTTCCTAATGCTCAGTCTAAACCTCCCCTGTGGCAGCTTGAAGCCATTCCCTCTTGTTCTGTCGCTAACTACCTGTGAAAAGAGACCAGCACCAACCTCTCTACAATGACCTTTCAGGTAGTTGTAGAGACTGATGAGGTCTCCCCTTAGTCTCCTCTTCCTCAAACTAAACATTCCGAGCTCCTTCAAGCATTCTTCATAAGATTTATTCTCTAGGCCCTAAATATGCACCAAACTCACATATACTTTAAAAAAACGTATTATCATATGCAAAACTCTATCTAGCTTTAAATAATTCACTCAGAGGGGAAGGGCAAGTTTTGTTCTCCTTTTTTTTACCCTCATTATTGAAACATTCCCCAATCTTTTAAAACAAACATGTTCTAGTGAAGGTATTCTCACCACACAAATACTGAGACTTCTAAAAAGTTAGGGTTTTTTTCATGGCATCATTAATTATTAATTAAGTTATTGAAAGGGAAAACTACTTTTCCCCCTCCTTACTAAGTGAGCTGCATGTGTCTGTGTATAAAACAGAAGTAAAGCCTCTCTTGTTTTTTTACTTCAGAACCAGAAAATGCATAAAATTGTTATATGGACTTTTAAAAAGTTTGATAAAAAAGAATGGTGTCTAATTTCCTACCTCCATATCTAAACCAGCTTGTCAACCTGGCAAGCAATTTGTCTCTGACTGTTCCAAAGCAGAATGGAGAAAAGCTGAAAATATTGTAGCTGCCTAAGCCAGCACAAGCCCCAAGAGGCCGCATATTCTGTTTGATGTATCTGAGGAAAGGTCAGCCTTCTGCACCAGTCACAAACCAAATGGGAAATCTCCAGTGAGAAGTCAGGGGCTGTTTATAAGCAGGACAGGTTGCTCCTGCAAATCTGGTTGTGCCAGTTCTCTCCAGTAGTCATCTCCATAACCAAGGCTGGCAATTATTAGACTGCTGCATCACCCATTAAAGGTCTGCTGTCAATGTTCCTCTCCAAAACATAGGTATACATTCATATACTACCTTTTCAAACTCAAGGTGAGATATTAACAAAGACCGGGAAAGCATGTGGTAAGTGGAGGAGGGGGAGAGTGGAAGGCACAGGTCACATAACAAGAGACAGAGAACAGTCTTTTCCATGTACCTATCTTTAATGCCTTGCAAGCAAATAAATTGTTCATGTATACATATATTCGGAAAAATTTCTTTACCAAGAGGGTTGTCAGGCACTGGAACAGGCTGTCCAGGGAAGTGGTTGAGTTACCATCCTCGGAGGTATTTAAGACATGTAGATGTGGCTCTTAGAGACTCAGTTTAGTGGTGGACTTTGCAGTGCTTGGTTAATGGTTGCACTGGATGATCTTAAAGGTCTTTTCCAACCTAATGATTCTATGAACTCTTCCCAAAATGTCTTTATCTGGAGAGGATTTAATTTTCCTATATGTTGTAGAATGGCTTGAGCAGCAGGGCCATGGGCCCCTGCTATCTCCTCGAGAGGCCTTGAGAGTGTAGCACAAATAGCAGCTGTACAAGCAATCTCTTTTTTTAGCCTAACACAAGTATAAACAATCTCTGTTAGCTTAAACTAACTCAAGGACAAGGTAGAGAAGTAGAATGATAGAAAACAAGGAAGAACCCTGGAACTCAGATGTGTGTTACTATCCAGTAAAATCACTGCAAGTAGTTGCCGTCCAGTGAAATCACTACAAGTAGTTACTATCCAATGAATTCACTATGCGTGGTTACTATCCAATGAATTCACTACATGTAGGTTTGGAAAAGGGTATAAAAGTAACACTGTGTATTCAATAAATCGAAGCTTGCTTTATCAATCACATTGATTCTGGACTGCTTGCTTCCCTCGCCGCCGGCGCCTATACATTAAGCTATACCTATGCTTTGGATCCGAGTTGCCTATTTTCATATTTTTAAACAGAAATTTTAAACAGAAATTTTAAACAGGTGGAACAAATACTCATAGCCCCTCAAACCCATTTAAAATACCAGAGGAGATGTTTGGGTTGTATTAATTTTTAATGTGCTTTTACTGGCTGTAATTTTAAAATGTTTTGTTATTTTTTTTGAATTGTCATGGTTTTATACATAATCCTGAGGGTTGCTTTTGAGTGGGTGATGATTGTACAGATGCACACATGGAGGTAAATCCTCTCTGTGGATTCAGGACCCGAAAATATCCCCTTCCAGTGCTGGTAAAGTTGCACTTCAAGGGGATTCTCTCCCTTTCTTTAAGAGCTCCATGGGATAGATCCAAAAAGCAATCCCCATTAGTACAACAAAAACTAATGAGTTCTATCCTCTATGACTGCAGTTATTCCTATCCAGTGTTAGAAGCAAAATTCTGGAGAAACATGGTGAGATGTTTCTTTAACATATACCCCAACAACTCTTCATAGTTTTATTCCTTCCTCCTGAGTGATTGCACTCTCTTCACCAGTGATGCTCTTCTAAATCTCCTGGCTATTTTTCCTTCTCCTAGCAATTCTCTAGACACTCTCCTTGAATCCACCCCTTTCCTTCTCCTAATTAACACGACACTTTCATTCCACCGTTACGACATTTTGCAGATGGGTTCTTAGATTGGTAGCATGGGTCAATACTCATTGACAGACTGAAAACCTGTTTCATGCCACGAAATGTTACAATCTTCTCTTCAATATTACTATTTAACCTTACCACGGCCACTTGCCCGTGGAAATCAGGTGAATGTTGTTACATCTTACACAATTAACTAGATTCTGTGGATGAATTGGACCTTATATGTCCTATAGAATGTCAAAAGCAGCTATGATAAGTTAAAAGCCATCCTTTGACAAAAATATCAAGTCATGTTTATTATCCTGGAGGTTAGCATCTCTCCTTTCAGTGCTAGGCAGTGCTAAAATGTACATAAAATTTAGCATGCCTTTTAGACTGTCTCTATTTGCTAACCCTCTGAGGAAGCGATCAAAGAATTATTTTATTTATTACAGTGACAGTGTTAATGTTGTAATTTATTTTATATGCCCATGCATGCATCTATCCATCCATCTATACATATGTATGTGTATATATATATATATATATGTATGTATGTATGTTTGTATGCATAAGGTTTCCTAATAAACTTTGATCAAATGCCGTATTACTAAGCTGGAAATAAATTGAAGAAAGCAAATTTAGGAAAAAAATAAATAAATAGAATTGTGGAGTCAAAAGTTTGATTACTCCAATTTTTGTTACTTTACATTTCGTGAATGAATATTATGCATATTTAAACAATAAGTTCTGAGTATGAAGATCATATGCAGCTTTGCCTCTAGTTAATTTTTTTCACTTTAAAGATTCTTTATCACTGAAATCCTGACAAAATTCAAACTACACTGAAGAAAATTTCTAATTAGGTACTACAGCATTAGTTTGTTTGTATCTTTCAAGTATTCCCAAAGCTACTTTTGCACTCAAATTTTGCTAAAATTATACGACTTAAGAGTGCACCACCATTAGAAGACCATTTTTTTAAGAGACTTCAGAATTATATCTAACTTTTTTGAACCATTAATTGGCTTAGGTTAAAATACATTTTATCAAGACTAGATAGAAATAGCAGTAATAACATTCTGATATGTGCAAGCTGGTTTTGATATGCAGTTGCCAATATTTTAAAAAATATCAAATCAGAAGTCTACATATTTATGAGAACTAGTCTCCATGAATCTCAAATCTTATCATGTTTAAAACTTCCTTCTAAATGAGAACAGTAAACTTGTAAGTGAAACTTGTAAATCAGTTTTAAAACTGCCTATGTGTGCATATGTATGATACATAAATATATTTGAAATTCCAAAATGAACTTGTAAGTAGGTCTGGTAAGTTTTTCTACTCCAAATTTCATCTCCTTCTAGAAGACGGGAGTCATAGGAGTGTTATGGCTTGGATCATGCACGAATATGCATTTCACATGTTGTGCTTGCCGTACCACACACTTTGCTTACTTCAATGGGGCTTACAACAATCAATTCTTACAACAGCAAGTAATTCTTTAGAAAATGATACAATTGGTTAAATTTACAACTTTAATAAACTAAAACCAGATTCCGATTCACAGCAATAGTGAATCAGTGCAAATTTCCAGTTCCAGACTAAGCTCCAATGATACAAAGCTGCAGAAATAGGAACTGGAGGCTTACTTGCTAGTCTTTTTAATATAACACAGTATACCTCAGTTAAAAAATAGTACCTTTCTCTATTTACTATAGTAGAGCCAACACTTACTGGCACCTCTACTGTTCCAGGTACCTGTAGTACTGATTCAAACCAATAATAGTTTGCCATGATAATAAAATGATTTATTGTCTGCATATTCTGTAAATTACATTCATTCTGAAAAAATAGTAAAGTATCTTCAGATCTATTTTATATATAAGGAATAGTTTCATCATCAAAGCTACAGACAATCAAATGTAAAATACCAGGTGACTTTAGGCATCAAACAAATGAAGGGATAACATTCCTCTTTGTGTGCTTTGCCAGTTTCAAAGCATCCAAACCACAATTGAAAACAGAGGATACATTTCTGGTCTTAATATGATTTATATATTGTGAAATATTAAGATGTGAACAAGAGGGAAAGATGCTTTCAGAGGTCAAACAATATTTAATGCTTTTCCTCTTTGTCTAGTTGCTGGGTAGGCTGCTGGAAAAGCATTGCCTTTTGCTTGGCAATAACCTTCAGAGATGTTTATACTGCAGTTTCACATGCTCTGCACATTATTTTCCTCATATTTTTACACTTGTTTATGAAGCTATCTCAAAATGTTACCATATTATCATACAGGCTTATCTGAAATTGTACCACACCTCAAATAAGCCAATTGATTAGTAATGATGGGTTCTATTCAGCTGAATACTCATTTTCAAATGAATTTATTGAAGTAAAGGATTTACAGCATATGGACTCACAGACTTGTCATGAGTTAAACCGGCATCCATATGTACAGCTTTCAGTAGAGAACTCTAGAGTAATATTTACAATGTAAATATCAACTTTTATTACATAAGAAACAAATATATCACAACTTTCACTTCACAACATATTTGTTCTGGTTTGATGACTAAAGTCATCTCTTTGAAATACTATGTGGAACTCAAAAATAACTTGTTCTTCTCATAGACTCTACCAGGTGTCCTTCAGAGGTCCTGAAAAGCAAAAGAGAAATACATTTTTAAAGCTATTTCCATAAGCAGCTGCACCACGAGGTGCATAAAAGACAGCAGATAAGAAATAACATTTGACATAAAAGAATTGCTGCACTTGGGGCTGACAAGCATGAGATGGAGCTATTTGCAGGAGCTTGGTGGGCATTGCAGCCAGCAGACAAGGTTGTCAGATGAGGAAGAAACATTCTTATCACTTGGAAATGGTTTTGTTCCTTGATGTATAAGCCATTTATGTTTAATTTTAAAGGAATTGGCACACTTGTGGAAAGGAGAAGAATATTTTCTTTCAGCCTTTGAAGGAAACAGCAGTTTGGAGAAATATCTCTTATCTCCCTCACCCCCCCACCCTCCCAAATTGTTATTTCAAGAGTAGCCTTTTTCTTTCCTTGTACTTCAGACCCAGTTGAATGTGAAAACCCATCCTCTCATCAGTTTCATAATCACATTTGAGAATACCAAGCCCGATTCACATCAATGTTACCCTTTAAATTTGATGTCCCTGCAAATGCTGTGATGTAGAAGGGTTTACCTTTCAGTAACCCAAAGAAACAAATTTGTGAATTATTTTAGAAAAATAATAATTGCTAAATGGAAAACAGTAACTGCAATATTTGCATGTCAGATGATCCCTCTGCAGCACACCTTAGGTGTGAGTCAAGGGCTTGCTTAATGCTTAGGGCTCATGCTGCTGATCTTCCCAGTTCTAGGAGTAACTCCCTTCCAATGAAATAGCTGTTAAACAAAATCTGCTGCTTTTTTTTTTTTTTTTAAATTGAAAGAAAAATCTTTGAGGTTGTCCTTTGGAGAAATAATAAAGTTCATAATTAAAAATCAGTCAATTCTGGGTTTATGCTGCAGTGCACATAAGTTGAAACACTCAAGTGAGGTAGGTGCATTATTAAGAGTGCCATTTAATTAGGAATTTTCAACAACAGCAATCACGGTATAACTTAATTATTGCTATTTAAATTATTATTATATTCAGACACAATCCCTATAGAAACACACATAATTTCATGGAACAGGGCTCTTTCCCCTATGATTCTACTATCCTGATAGGCCACACTTCATGAATGCTTAATCTCATTTTAGGGGTCAAGTCAACTAACACATAGCAAGAGGAAAGAAAATCTGTGTATACCAGTGGGAGGTGGCTCAGCAGCTCATCTACAGAATCATAGTTTTCTGAAAAGGAAGGTTCAAGAAGTTCTGCTTCATCTCGAAGTTTAGCAGGGTTTAGCTCTTCCTGGCTGTTGTGAATCAGAAACAAGATTTATTTGCCTCAGAAGAAAAAGCAATTAAGCAAGCAAAACCTTCCTCTAACTGTAGCTATTGCACTTTTTGTCACATCAGAGTGTTAAAAAACACATGGAACAGCATGTTTAACAGGTGAAGAGACATAATATTTTAAAAGCAGCTGTCCAAATGAGTGAATATACAAACAGAATGTAAGGTCTACAAAAAACAAAACCTGACACTTCTCACCTATACTGTTTAGGTCTTTCTTGAACTTCTAAATTTTCATTTTGTGTGCTTACTTAAAGGTAAATTTTCAGCAGTGCATTTTCTTTATGAAATTGTAGTTCATGTTCCATAGCTCTGTGGATTTTCTTTAAGAGGCTTTTTTAATAAATAAAACTGTTTTAAGAATCTGTGAGAAGCTTTTAAAATTGCCAGATGCTGTCTCCTCTATATTCTTTTACTCTAATCTGATTGTAGTGTCTGTTCCAGTCTGGAAGAAAATACTATCTGTATTTGAAAATCATGTTATAAACTATGCTATAAACTAATTAATGTTCATTGCCTTTTGTTTGTCCTCTCTTTTCTGTCTTAATACTATACAGGTATGGAAAAATACGTATTTGTTTTCTTGTGGTACCTTCTTTTTCCAGTTAAAACTGAGTTTAAGTATTTCTTCACAGCCATTTGCTTTCGAAAGCGGCTGTAGTTGTCAGTGAAGACAGCATCAGAGTGGCGTTTTACAGGACTGTCCTGGGAGCTGGAAATATAATTAAAACAGAAATAATTAATATACGATATCACTTTAAAAGAAGATACCATTAAATGAGTGACACAAAGTTTACAACATGGATTAGCTAAATAAAATCAAATCTTCATTTCAGCTTTTGTTTGCAGCTATGAGTTTCCTTCTGTTGAAAAGAAGCCCTCGCTTCTCTTGCTTACTATGTGTATTAATAACATAGATCAAATTCTAAGGATTGGTATTCAGTCTTTTTGAGCACACCTTCCACTGATTTTTTTTCTCCTGCTCAACTCGCCATGGCCCATGCAGTTAGGATCCATACTCAATTACTTCTAGCTTGCCAAATCCAGGAATTCTGCAGGATCAAATGGCTGACTGTGGATTTCATGCCTCCCTTCTGTCTGTTCTCATAGCCCAGGTTACTCTTTTTAATAAACTGTCTTTATTGTGATTTCTGTCATCTGCATGAATATATTATAGTACAATGCCTAGGCGCAGAGCAGTTGAAGTCACACTAAGCTCTTAAGTGACTGGCTCACCGTTCATACTGAACTCAGTGAGGACAGAGACTGCCTCTGAGGAAAGTAAGAGTGTAGCATCATATACATAGCTACAAATGCTTGTTTTAAGGAGGCATCAGGAGACAAAACACACCTTGTGAAATCCAAACTAGGAGGCTTATTTTTCATGCACAATCATGGGGAGTCTCAGTGTGTTCTGCTTTCAGTGACCTATGTTAGTTTATAGTGTACGAGAACTGGCACTCTGTGTTCTGGAACAAAGGCAGCACTGGCACTGACATAAACGCAGGACCTAATTTTCACTCAGCTTTTGAGCCTTCATAGGAACTGTCATATGAGGTCAGATCAAAGTATTCTACTATTCTGTTACTAAGAGTGCCCAGGAGCTGCTGCTTAAGGATATGAAAACAAAGACAGTATACAGTGATCTGTCCCAGCATCTTGTGACCATGAGTTTATTAACGTCTTTGTCTGGAAGTTGCACCCAGAACTCTTGTCTATCCATTTTCCTCATTCTTTTTTGAGTTTCTATATAATGCCAAACTCTGTCTGTTGCTCTGTGCCTCACAGCTGTATAAGGAGTAAATAGTAACGTTAATTTAGTAACAAATACCACTAAGGTGTTATACAGGATTTTCACCTCCCCCATTGCTTTATCAGCTTCTCTTTCATTATCTCTAAATCACAAAAATCATAACTTAGGTATAGAAGGTTAAGAAATTGCCAGCTAGGAAAAAACTCTACCTAATGTAAGTGTCACCTCACCTAACTCGTTTTCTAATAAGCGAATGCAGATATCTCTTCACAGCAAGTTTAGCCAAAAGATGGCTGTAGACACTGGTGAAAATTCCATCAGCTTGCCTTGCATTTCTGAAATGGACAATAAATAAACTCTACAATACAACCTGGGTTCATATGATTTTGATAACGTTCATTTTTTAAACATACTGCTTTCCTTAAGTTATGTATTGTACATATTCAATTAAAATTATTTTATAAAGCAACTTCCAGATTTTCACAATATGCTTTTTAGTCCTTCCTGAGAAGTGAATAAGTTCATGACACCAGAACGGCAATGCAATCAACATTTCTGTACACGTTCCTACTGCTACCAGTACTAACCAGAGGCAATGCAGGTTTTTCCTGTAATTGATGCTTCCTTCCCTATTTCTCAGTTTGAAAATGTGACTGATCTTTTGGCATAATTCAAGTAGTGCATCATCAGCTCTATTTACAAAAATAAACTCACCTATCGATAATTCTGGACAGATCAAAATAGAATTTCTCATTTTCAGGTAGTGTGTTCTGCAAAATGTCTGATTCAGACTTTAATGACCCGTGGGCATGGTCAGGTTCACTGGCTCCATCAAATGGCATTCTGTTTCCCAATCTGTTGGAGAAGGAAACCGTAAGTATAGCTAGCTGAGGACACACAACATTTAGCTTACATTCTGGTTTCTGTGAAACCATGAAGATTTTCCTAAGAACTATATTTTATATAAATGATGGATGGAATGACCAGCCTCCACCCAGAAAAAGTGCAAACAGGTCCTGTGAAGTACTTACCTTCCAACTAAGACTTAAAATGTTCATTGAAATGTAGTATGAAACAGTTCTTAGGCCTTCTCTAAAGAAAATAAGTACACCCGTAAGAATTTCAAACTAAATATGAAGTGCAGTCCTGTATCTCTACATTACTTCATTCTCTCAAGTTTAAATTAACCTGCTGGTTGCAAGTTAGAAAAGGTTCACATTTAATCTCCTAAAATGTATCACAGCAATTGCTCTGTATAAACCGACTTACAATTACTTCAAATTTTCATAAACTGCTGGTTTTTTATGATGTATCGTATTTTATCAAGGCCAATCTGGCCACTTAGCACCAGTTTGGCATCAGACATTTCTTTTAGCTGCTCCTACATTCTGTGGCAGACAACAGGCTCCCATCACTATAGTAAATCATGCAATGATGTGCAAAAATCACATACTAAAACTAGGATAGGCTGTTGCTTTTGTAATTTTACAGTAATTACACCTATTAGTACTACTTATATATCTGAGGAATGTAATACCTTAGTCTTGTAAAAAAAGTCAAATTGTGTAAAATAAACCAACTCAAGTCACACCTTTTGAAAATCAGCCACTATCTTGTTTTGCTACACCATTTCCTTTGGTTTTCTTGCACTTCATGTTCCCCTAACCTAGATGTGAAACGTGCCTTTCTGCCATCTGATTTAATGTATTAATTGTATCAACAATGCAAAGCATGCAGCAGTGCAGAAACTTCACATCGCTCCATGCAGGCAACTTCCCTTCATTCATGTTTTAGGAATTTTTAATATGTTTGATTCATTATTTAGGATTTTTTAATGTTTTCGATTTTGCCTGTCCATGTCTCTGCTTTTAAAAAAATGTATCTACCCAGTCAAGCTTCAGAGATAAAGAAGCTTTCCCATAGGAAAAGCTGAGAAAGCGGAGACTGCGTTGATGGACATGAGACATGCCAGAGTACACTTCTACACACACCATCTACATAAGCAGTGGTGATGTCCGGGGCAGCGTTGCTGCTCGTGCCCGGGAGGGTGCGAGCATCTCCGAGGGGGCCTTTTAAAGGGCACGTTCGGCGGGCACCGGCTGGGCTGAGCCCCGCATGCTTGACCGCAACCTCAGCACGGAGCTGAGCCCCCAGCAGTTCCCGAGCGAGCCCCCGGGAGGGGACTGATGCTTCTCAGAGCCCCCCACCCCCACCCTCCCGCGGCATGCGGGGGCGCGGAGCGGGACGCGAAGGGCGGCCTTACCGCGGTAGGGCGGGGAAGGCAGCCCCGCGCGGGGGCAGCGCCCGCGCCCGCCAGCAGAGGGCGCTGAGGAGGGCGAGGGCGAGCAGGAGCGGGGAGGCGCCGCGGTGCTCCATGGCAGCCACCTGCGGGGAGCAGAGAGAGAGCGCGGCCGTCACCGCCCGCACGCACCGACACCGAGAGATGCCTCCCCCGTCCCGGTCCCGAGAGACGCCGCCGGCAGCTCCTCCGCCACGGCGACCTCGCAGCTGGCGGGCGGGGAGAGCTGGCAACCCCCGACGGCGAGCCCCAATCTGCCGCCTGGCGGGCGGCAGCGCCCGGAGTTTAGAGACATTAAAATGTACAAATATTTCTTGGAAGAGGGAAGGTTTAGGTTAGACATTAGGAAGAAATTCTTCATTGTGAGAGTGGTGAGACGTTGGAACAGGTTGCCCAGAGGATGTCCCCTGGAAGTGTTCAAGGCCAGGTTGGATGGGGCTTTGAATAACCTCGTCTGGTGGGAGGTGTCCCTGCCCATGGCAGGGGGTTGGAACTAGATTATCTGTAAGGTCCCTTCCACCCCAAACCATTCCATGATTCTAATATTATTTACAAGCGGTAAAAAAGAAAGGTCGCTCCCCGGTTGCCCGTGTCGGTCAGACCCGCTCTCCTCGACTCGCCTTCCCTGCAGGTGCGGGCGGGGAGAAAGGGAAGGGAGGGACGGGGACAACCCCTTCCCGCTAGGAAGTTGCCGCTGCGGCGGAAGGAAAGTTACTCACGGAGCCTCGAGTCCGTCGGTGGGGCTGGCTGGGCGGGCGCGGCGCGGAGCTCTGCGGAGGGCCTGCGCCTTGCCCCGCTGCGCGGCTGCCGGAGAGGCGGCGCCGGAGGATGAGGAGGAGGAAGAAGAGGAGAGCTCCGTCCCGCCGCACGCTCTGAGCTGCCCGCCGCGCCGCCGCGTTTTATAGCGTTTACACGTTTCTGCTTCCGAAGAAGCAATCACGTTACTGGGGAGACGTCACCCTTCCCGAGGGGACGGTCGCTTTGTTCAGGACAGTCAGAGACTTATATTTAATTCATGAGCAGCCGCACACCATACCCTCCTTCCTCCCCTTCTGCCCCCCCGCGCCATTATTTGATTTATATTAATGAGTTAGTTTTGCGGGGAGCAGGGCCCGGTCGGCACCGTGATCCCGCCTCACTGAGCAGAAGAGCAGGTGGCTGGCGGGGGCTGCGGCGGGCACACCGCACCAAAATCCCCATCCCTCACACAGGGCAGCCGGGAGAGGAGGTGACTGCACCCCTCGGGGCCCTTCATTCCCTCCCCGAATGCCTCCCCGCGGAGTACCCTCCCTGGCCCCGGTGACACTCCTGTTCCTGGCTCTTCGCCGGTGATTCCAGGCTGAGCCGATCCCTCTCTGTCCCGGCACATGCCCGTCCCGCTCGGGGTCCCCGCCCGGGGCGCGCCGTCGGATGGGCCGCTGCTCGCACAAGCCTCAGCGCCCGCACACGCAGGGGCTGCTCTGCAGTGTCTTTAAAATAAACCAAACCCAACACCAAAAAAAAACCACAAAGCCTGTCTGCAGGCTTTAGTTTGATTTTAGCAGGCTGCGGGGTGTTAACTAGTTTTTGCTTTTTAGTTTAAACTAAGTGTGTTCGTGAGAAACGGACCAGCCTCCACATCCAAGCACCGCTTGGTGCATCCAAGCACCGCTTGGTGCATCCCAGCACCGCAAGTGCTTGTAACCGTTGTTCCGCTGATTCCAGCGCCGGCACCCGCTGAGCTGGCGCCCGCGGAGCGCGGCTGGAGCACATGTTACACCCCCGTGCGCTGAAAGGGGATCAGCTCTGCCTGCTGAAGTGCCTCAAGCCCAAATCTCGGGGATGGAGTGACTGCCACAGCAAGAGAAGACCAGATAGTCTCAAGCCTTCAATTTTCTCCTTCGAATTTTCCCTACCTCGGAGAGATCTGTGGGCAGCAGGAGAAAAGTGGGCGTGGGACCCGGTGGGCGGGGGGCGCCGGCAGGGCAGCTCTGCAAGCACCTCTTCAGTGTCTTTCAATTTCCTCCCGGAAATAAGTGCCAAAGAATCGAGGCAAGAATTTCTGCTGAAAAGGTCATTTCTTTTTATTTTATTTTTTCCCCTCGGGCTTTTTCGTGCCTCTAATCCTCCTACTAAGTAACGGTCGTACCAAATCCACAAAGACGATTTCACCATTTCTTCTTACTTCTAAGTTTCTCTGTTTCGTGTTTCACTAAAGGTTAGGGAGGCTCAATGCCGAAGATTCTGTGATTCTTAATCGCATTTTCTAATTCAGTTACATTAAAAATAAGTGAATTAGATTAAAAATGCCTGGAAATTTGTTTCTCGGATGACAGCTGTGACTAAAACCAGAGTTCCTGCAGTGGTCTAATTTCAGGAAATTTTCCCCTTGTTACTAGATAACTAGGGGTCGAAGAAGCAATTCTGCTCTGGAATGGCGAGATGAGCGTTAATAGCGCCGTATTCCCCTTATCCCTCAAAAATACACTATCTAGGGCTTATAGGCGTTCTGCTGGGTGCACAGCCTGAGAAAGTCCAATGGACTTCAACCAAGCGCTGGAAAGAAAAGAGAGGAGAAATCAATCTCCTGGGTGGTGCAAAGAAACATCGCTGGGAAGACGGCGGATGCCCAGCCTGCTGGCCTGGAGCCAAGAGCTGGGGGAAGAAATGCGGCCCCCGGGCCGGAGGGCGAGGGCACCCCGCGGCCGGAGCCGCGAAGGGCTCGGGGGGTGCCGGAGGGCAGAGGCTGCCCGCCCCTGCTCCACAGCCCCTCTCCACAGCCCCTCTCTACATTCCAGCTCCTCACACCTGCTCCGCTTCACAGCCCCGCTCCCCATCCTCGCTCCCCATTCCCTCTCCACAATCCCGCTCGTCATCTCCGCTCCCGCCGAGGGCGCCGCTGCCGGAAAAGCCCAAAAGAGCCGGCAGCGGGAACGGGAGAAGAACCAAGTTTTCTTGGACCGCTTGGACCATCTCAGCCCAGAGAGGGGGATCTCGCGGGAGTCCTGCGGGCTGCGGTCCCTGGGAGGGAGGAGGGAAGCCGCTAAATCTAAGAGATATGTGAAAAACAAGTCTGTTGTCATTGCTACGTATGTGCTGTATGGGTGGCTGCACACTGTGAGGAAATGTATATAATAGACTGCAAACAAACAAAACCAAACAACTGAGGCTCACTGGTAAATCAGTACTTTTTTCCACACCATCCTGTACTGTACCCACTTACTTACGATACCTGGTAAATCTGGTTTGCTGTAACCAGGCAGTACGCAGGTTAGGACTGGTCGGAGGAGTGGCATACTGTACGGCTGGCTAAAATGGCCTCAGAACAGCTCTAAAAATCCCTCTATAGCCCTTTAATGATCTGAGCGACGTTTAGTGCATCTAGTCTTACAATACCATCTATTTTCCCTATCTATAGATAAGAAACGTAGTGATAGGAAGATCAAGAACGTTCCCCTTATCTACCCAGGAGCTTTTAACTGACCTCAGATGTCCTAAGCACTTTTCAATTGCACTAAGAATTGCCTGCATTTCCCTTCAATACCTTGCTGCACACACCATCTCCTCCTCTTGACTCAAGATAAACTGAAGAAGAGATGCTACCCTTTCTCCTTACTCCTTTCTCTTATTTCTCAATAGGATTTTCATTGAGAGAGGTTGTTCTAGGATGACTGGGAAGGATTTGGGTTGGCAATCAAAATTCTATCTTTTCTAACCTCCTTTTGTTCAAATAAAAGATTTATAAACTGGCAGAGAGAGAACAGCCCCTTTTCTGTAGGAGCTCTGTGTACTCCAAGGTCTAGGCAGATGGACCCTTTCTGGATGACAACTCCTACTGTCTTCTACAGACAAACTCTCTCCTTTCAAAAAAGTGTCACTTGGAAAAAAAAAAATAGTGCTTAGGAGCTTCTATACAGTAATAATTAGACAAAGGCAACCCTTGGGAAGTCAAGTATTTTGCACTGGCTATAGCAGGAATCCTCATACCCAGCAGCTCCACATTCACTGAACCTTTTATCTTTGGTCTATATATTATCAAGTATCTTTTGTTAATCCTGGTTTATTTTCTTCGATATTCCACTTCACCAAAAAAAAAAAAAAGTTATTATCATAAAATGGCAATATCTGTGGAACTGTGGAAAACAAATTTGACAAGACTGAGCAAAGAGCAGAAGCTTATTTGAAAGTTTACCTCACCATTTGTTTACAAACCTGTGTGATGTATATAAAAATCAAGTATTACCTGAAACAGCTACATCATCTGGGGGAAAGAGATTTGGGAAGTTTTAGGTTTGTTAGTTATGTTTGATTACAATTTTTAGCATGTAAAGCTGTGCTGGAATTGAAAAGCTAAAAAAACCTCTTAAAGTCAAATCCTTCAAGGAGAGAAATTTGCTTAGCTCCACAGAGGACCTGCTTAGGGAAGGAAGGAAGGAAGGAAGGAAGGAAGGAAGGAAGGAAGGAAGGAAGGAAGGAAGGAAGGAAGGAAGGAAGGAAGGAAGGAAGGAAGGAAGGAAGGAAGGAAGGAAGGAAGGAAGGAAGGAAGGAAGGAAGGAAGGAAGGAAGGAAGGAAGGAAGGAAGGAAGGAAGGAAGGAAGGAAGGAAGGAAGGAAGGAAGGAAGGAAGGAGTTGGTTTAGGACTTGTGCATTCTATCAGAAAAGGAAACTTCTACTGAGTCATGAGCTCTGCCTCTTGAATTATTTGGTCGGCAGAATCTCCCTTGTGCATTACAGCTCATGCTCCTGTAGATGAGTTCAGAAACTCTACCTTTGATCCCATAGCCGTATCACATTGATCTTTGAGTGTTTAGAGCTTATAGAGCAGATTGATGGAGTACTACCAGTCAGCAGCTAGCAGAACAGCTTTTCCAGCTTCCGGAAAAGAGGTAACAGAAGAAATGCCAAGAAGCTGTGTATGAAGAGTAAAAAAGTAATAATAAAAAAGACATAAACTAACCTATTTTCGTCTAATCCTTTAATAGCATTATTAGTATAATTAGCATAATCTCCAATTTCTGCTCTCAGCAACCACTCTCCCATAAACACTCATAGTCCTCAAAAACACCTGCTTGGAGAAAATAAATGGGGTTACTTGTTGAGACTTGTTCCAGCTTCACTTTCATGGCAGCTATCTCTGAATGCTTCTCAAGAGAAAAAAAAAAAAAGAATCAAACAAACAACAACAAAAAAAAACCCAAAACCAAACCATCAGTCCATTATTTTAGGTAAGCTTTATTTGAAAAGCACAGTTCTTTTTCCATCATGCCTTTAGCCTGAGTCAGTTCTGTAGACTCAGAAATGTGATGGTAAATGGGATAAAACATGGACAAATATTTTGCAGTTGAAAACTCAGGATTTGCCTCCTGCAGCAGAAACATTCAGTAGGAGAGTGCTTGTCTCCCCAGATCCCACATAGGTCATACGGTTGGAACAGGGGAGCCTTCAGTTCCTTCCTCACCCTTTTTTAGCATTTCTTTTGGGTCACAACTGTGGATCCTCAGAGCATAGTAATTAATTGGAGTAAACTCCTGCAACAAGCAAATTATATTAACAAACATGTACTGTGTACACCTCCTGTACAAGTCTCTCCTGTTCCAAGTGGTCCTATTACCTCATGTCTTTGTGGGAGTAAATAATTTTCAAAATCAGTTTTAAAAATCACTGAAACATTTGGATTATGTCCATGACTCCCAACCATTCTTTTACTTCTTTCTTTAGTATGTCATTAACACAGACATGCTTGCTTAAAACTTCCCAATGGATAGCACAACACGGAAAAGGCACACAGGAGAGCTGTTGGCTCCAGTGGTACCCCCAAGTGTCTTTTCTCCTTGTCTGTCGTGCCATCTAGGAAAACTCTTACTGCTTCTAGTTTAGTTTTATGTTTTCATACCCCCTGCTCCCTCTCCCCAAAGTGTAATCTCAGCTTCCCTCAAAGACTCCAAAGCAGTTTGGGATAGACATTTTTTTCTCCAGGTGTTTATGCTGTTTGGTATCTGCTGGAACTACTGCTTCATGTCCATCTGGTTTACCGTATGCAGCTGTCCTAGAAGTGTCAGTCCAAATTCCTTGTCATTCTTCAGTGTCGACATGATGTTTTTGCCATCCCTGTCTCAATATCAGACACGTGTTCTGCACTCATCCTTCAGTAATATCTGTGACTACACAAGCTTTACCAGCAGCTTTAATATATCTGTTTTGCTTTCAAAAGCAATTGTTTCACCTAACTTGTTTAAGTAGTGTCATTCACCTTAAAACCTAGAAAATCATAGGATAATACAAAGCTTGTCAGAAGGCAGAGCATTTTCCAGTCTGATCATGTTGGGTACTCTTTGTTTTTATCAAACTATCTGAAATACATCCTGTTTGTACCATCACTGTTACAATCTTCAACCTCCAGCAAAGGACCAGATTATATTTTCATCACCAGAAATATGTTCATTCCCCTGAAGCTGTCCCAGCCCATTCTTCCTCTCTGCAAATCAAAATAGCCTCTGTATATGTCAAGAATGCATGTCTTTAAATGCCACAGCATTCAGATTTAGCTTCCCACTCCTTGCAGCCAACTCTTTGCTTCACAGTTTCAAGGTTATCTACTTAGATCAACTTGTCTATACAAAAATATTTAGCTGGTTGTGGCAACTTAAGGAGCCAGAGACATCCCAGCTGTAGTATCAGACCTGATCAGCCTGATACTGGACTCCGGAGGAGTTACCTTGTGCCAGCTATGGGACTGATCACCCCTTAGCCTAAACAGGCTACTCTGTAACATTATGTCTTCTTCTATGCTTACCTTTAATTTGTTGTCTGCAACATATTGCATGTCTGCAAAATATTTTTTTTTTAATTTTCTGTGGTGAACCTTTGAAGAATCACTTTATTTTCCATGATATTCAGATACGTAAGTTTCTCTAAGCTAATATCTAAATATCTAAAAAAACATTAAGAATGATCTTTCAAAGCTGTGTCCCTGCATTTCCCCTACGTTTTCAGGACTGTTAACTGTACTATATGTTACCTGCATGTCCTTTTGCCTCTACCTGTACAAAAGGAATATAAAATGGAAATAACCTCCAGAATTCCTTTATAATACCTGTTAAAAGTAACAACCATACAACAATGCCACAGTGGAGCTCAAAAGTAGGAAGGAAAGCCTGAGAGCAAACATGTCTGGGGCATCTTATCTTACTCTAATTCACTATTGACATTCACCTCATGGAGTTTGGCTTCAAGTTCATCAGAAGCTTGGGGAACCAAATAAACTAATGATGCTAATGTTTAGGAGTCCATACCCAGATGCACCCAAGCTTTTAAAAGCCCCTTTGCCTTCCTATCTACTTCCCATACTGACTGTAAAAAAACCCTAGGAAGTATCAGAGAACTTAGTCCACTTGCATGTTTATAACTGCATGATTGGAATATTTCATGGGTTATATGCCATAACATCTGTGTTGAAAGGAACTGGGATACTTCTCCAATTTTGAATAGATTCTTTTCCCTGTGTTTAGTACAAGATCCTGGTTCTAGACTGTGCATGTGGCCACATTCCTTTTGTGTTCCCCAGTGAACATTGCTACTATTACAGTGTCTGTCTGAAAGCTTTTGAGAGCAGACTTATCACCTCAGGATATAGAGAAACCCATGTCAGTTGGACTGGAAGGCACATCTTAAGATGCTAATTATGCCTGGGTAACTTTATCCCTTGAACTGACCGAATCATCACAAGTTCTTTATTTACCAAGCTGAAAAAAGCAACCATATAAAAACTACTGCAGAAACAAGCTAAAAATGCTTCAGTCTCAAGCAATTACCACTATTGTCTTCATCAAAAAAGAGCTGAGAGAGTGTTTCTAAAAGTATCCATGTATATAAAGGGCATAGTATAACGTGCTGTCTCTTAGCACTACTCTAAGCCTAATGTACACTATTATGGCTTTGAAAATTTATATTCACATCTAGTTTCCATGAAGAAGCCATATAAAGAAAGTGTTGACCTGTTAACAATGCCTAATAAATGATATAATTTGGACTTAACTGTTTTTTATATTAGTTATGAAAGAACTTTTGTAGCGTTCATTGACAAGAGTTATGGTTCCGACGTGGCTTATCATTTAATTCAGCTTCACAGTTTACTGGAACACACAATGAACTCCTACATCTTGTTTAGTTGGCTTCTTGGCCTTTCGGCCAATGGCTGCTTATTTTTCTCTCCTACATAAAGGTTTGTATGCAATTCTCATTGCAGATTTTGTGCACACAATAAAAGATACCCAAATAAAACTGTCCTAACAGTGAAAAGATTACAGGGTCACTCAGCAATGCATGTCATGTACAAAATGAAGAAACTGAAAATAAACCATAAGCAAGACTCACTAAAACAATTCCAGACTCTTTTCTGCCTTGTCCTCCAGACAGCTCCAAACCTGAACCCAGAGCAAGATCTCTCAGAATCTATCTGAATATAACGTTTTGTCTATTCCTCATGCTGTCTAGAGGCAATAGAGATTAGAGACAATCTTTTTATAAGTCTGTGAGAGATTTTCCTACTGGGAACAGTATGCCTTCAGACAGTTTTGATTGCAAACAGCATTGCTGCAATGTTAGCCTCAACAACCAGAGGAGAAACTGGCTCTTGGATGCTAGAGCTGTCTTTGCTGAGCTTTGCTTTCCAAACCCACCTCTAGAACAACCCCCCAAAATGGTGCCCAGAAGTTACCATTAGCGGAGTGAGACTCTAGAAAAACTTCTCTTTAGTCTTTCTTGCTATCATTCTATTTCATAGTCACATCATTCAGAGACATGAAATTAGCTGATATTCTACAAAAAAAACCCTCTGTCAAGCAACAGAAGTGCAATTCAGGAGTTCTTAATTCTGCTCTCACATCAAATGACAGAATGACTATCACTGACTCACTCTGTTGTCAGTCCTTCATGTGTCTGCATAAGGACATCAGGATCACTCTTCCATCCTCTGGGCAGGTTTGACGAGCAGAGTAGTCATCCATTTCCACAGAGAAGAAACTTTCAACAAAGAGAAATCACTTGGCAGATAGAAATTACACTCTTAAATTAGGCACTAGAATAATGTGGTTTATGGAATTACATTCTGATTCAGCAGAGTTTATTAGATATATGAGCAATCTCACCGCAGTCAATGATACAGCAATACAGATTAAATCATCAGCGGTCAGTCAGAGCATTTGTAGGGTTAAGGGTTAAGTGCAAACTACATGTTTTGCTGGATTTTACTTGTGTAACAAGGCCCTCCCTTGTATGTCCAGCACACTCCAGTTGCAACTCTACACTTAAAGAACAGCAATATAGAACAGTGTATTTCTTACTTTTGATTCACTGTTCTGTTGTAATGATATATGAACATGTAGCCTTGAGTGTTTTTGATCCATAATGACACAGATTTTGAATTTAATGTCAAGCTCAGCTAGACTGTCTGAAACATTTTTGATGTTTTTAAATCTTTGTCATGCCCAACACTCGAAGTAGCTTTTGAATGACCTAGCCATTCAATGCCTTGAAAGAAGCAGAAACCCCTATTTATACCTCTGTGAACCTAGTAAATGCATTTAAATGTACGTGATGGAATCTAGCCCTAAGTATTCATAAGGTGTCTGTGAGAAGGCATGCAGATGCATGTGCTTTGTTATGGATTAGGGGTGACTGAATCAGGAGAAACATTTTCAGACATCTTTCAGGAGCACTATCAGGACATTAAACATCGTCACACTTTCACTTACTTTACAATGTTGTGGTAAATCTGCCATTCTCTAGCTTATTTGGAGTAGTTAAAGCCTGTTTTAAACTACACTGAGCTTTCTCAGTCCCTGTTACTGAGGGACATGCTCTGCCCTAGAGTATGTTCTCTCAGCTGGTAGAAGAGATGAAAATCTGCAGAAGCTTAAATTTGGTATCTCAGAGAGAGTTTGATTCTTTTTTTTAAGCTAATACATTTCAAACATGGTTAAGTGATGTGGGAATGTATTTAATGTTCAATTTCCTTCTTAGAAGTAATTCAGTGCCTAGAAGCATTTAGACTTTTTGAGAGATTTTATTTACTGTATATACAAGCACTCCAAAATATGTTTTTTGAGCAGGCAGGAATTTTTACAGAATGTCTTCTGCAAAAACCCATAAAATTGGGTTTTATGCTACCCAAAATGTTAGAAATATTTGCATAATGAAGTAATGCATTGTAGAGTTATAAGAACTCTGCAAGGCAATTCAAAGTTTTACTAAATGACATCTGTCATCGAGTACTAACAAAAAGGTGTCTCTATCTTTCCATGACATCTGCCCAAGGGATTACAGAAGAAAAAGAAAAGAAAAAATCGGTACTTTGATGCTGGCAAACTAGTGCTAAAGAGCTTATCACAAGCAACCCAATCAATTCCTCAGAGTGATTCCCTGGATAACAAAGTCATCATTTTTGTTACTTGGCAGAACAACAAAAGAATGGGATAAAGTGAAGATCTTTATATTTTTATCATCATATTTATCCACAGAGAGATGGAACTTGCTATGGAACTACACAGAAAAGCACTAAATAAGGAAAAAAGTTCTACAATGCCTCTAGAAAATATTTAAAGGGAATTCTTCTGTCCTTCAAAAATATCTTTAAAAGATCACCAGGATTTACAGCACTAGAATAGAGTATGGGCAGAGAATGAGTCTTCTCCTCACCTCTTCAGTGTGCTTCAACTCAAGCCCTAGACTGGTCAGTCTAAAGGCTGAAGATCCATCCTGACACAGTGCACAGCTTGTCATTGGCAACTTCTCCATACATGTCCAGGGGAATGCACATTACTGCCAGCTGCCATTTGTGCTCTTGACAAGTTGGAACAAGGGAACAGCATCAGCTTTCCAGTGTAGTCATTGCTGTGCTGTCATACAATAAAGTGGATTGATATTGATGTAGGTCTGCCCTGAACTAGACATGAATAATTTTGCATTCCAGTGCCTTTCCATACTGTCCCTAGTTATAGGCACATCAGACAGTTATGTCCTAAATCAGCAAATCCAATTTCCTGCTATCTCAGTCTCATCACTTTGCATAATCCCTTTCATGATTAAGCTACTCTTGTTTAAAAGAACTCCTAGCTCTAAAATAGTGCAACTGCTCTTTCCCAGCCATCAGCACACAATCACTTGATTCTGCTGCTAAATAGATGAAAACATGTCTCCTATGCAGAATGTCACTGGGAAAGCAGACAGGAAACATGGTTACTGAAATAGCTCCATGATCCAGTCCACGCCCGTCTGACGCTGCCACCCTCATGCAGCAGCATCATCAGAAGGCTGACTGGAGCCAAAAGCTTCTATAGAAGTTAAATCCAGAAACAAGACATGCAAACCAGACTTCTGACTGGAGGCAAAGTCATGAAATAATGCACAGCCCACCTGCCTAGCACAAGGAAGCCAGGGTTCCCCAGTGGAGTAATGGTTCAGCTACAGTGTGAGGCAGAAAATCTTCCTCTCTGTTGATACTTCAAGAAGAGCTGCTGGAGCAGTAGCTCATCTGTTTTGCTGCGGTAGTTTTCTCACAACTCTCTTGCCCAGCTGAATGAAAACACTTAGTCTATCATAGTCACTATTAATATTCCACTAAAAAAGAGATTAGGGTCTTGTCATCCTTTTCAGCATTCAGAAAGGTAAATAAGTAATTCCACACAAAATTGTACAGAAACTCTGAACACTAAAGCCCTTTGAAAATTCACTTTTATTAAGAGACCCAAATGAAGCTATAGGTTTTAAAGCACTTCGTATGGCTGATTTCTAAAATTCTGTTGTCTCCTTTGTGAAGTCACATCAGCACTGTTTTCCTTACTCTGCTCTGAACGTGGCAGAGGTAAATTTCCAATTAGTGGGTTTTTTGTTTGGTTGGTTTTGGTTTTGTTTTTCTGGAAACTGTACTGCATCATAGATATCACCTAATTTTATCAGGTGCCTATAGGTCAGGGATCTGGCATGTGTCATTTCACCCCTCTGAGAATATTTCCAGTAAATGTAGTTTTGAGTTTATACATAAGAATGGACGTCAAGATGACTCAAAAACTTCAGGGTAAATTGCAAATGAGCTTTAAAAATTTGATTTGGCAAAGACAGTGCATGTTTGGTGTGTTAGAGTATGATAATAAGTTAGCTGTCTGAAGAGGTGATCAGCAGTTTTTCAGTAGGGAAAGGTCAAGGAATACAGCACAAGCTACTTCTGTAAATATGCATCATAATTACTATTCTCAGCCAGAGAGCTGTCAACTTTTGTCTTCTCTATGCAATCAGAACTGGAGCAATTGGTTTTGTGCACATGGACAATCTTAGAATAGTGTTCTTCTTTATGAAGAGGAGTAGCAGCTCTGTTACCCTCAGCACGAGGTATCAGGATACCTGATAGTTGACCAAAGCTCTACCTATCGCTCCCTGTGTGATTCTTCACTCACCATTTCTTACTGTGACAATGTATTATTGCAACATAATTGTGAAGCTTAATTTCTTGAGAACGCTTTGAAATATTGAAATCTGAAATAATACGTGTTTTGTAATACATATCTTCTTTCCAGTCTTCTAAACAGAAATAAAAGGGTAAGAAAGATAATTACAATCAGTATAATCTTTTGCATATCAAAGACGCAATGATTCCTGAATCCTGCAGTTCAGTTTGAGGCTGATCCTATGCAATGTTCTTTGGTCCTAATGCAATAAAATGTGCATGAGAACATTTAATCATTAATCTTATAGTGATTGTCCATCCACTTAAAGCAAGCATTTGGTCAAACACATTGTGGATTGAAGTCCAGGTACTTGGAAACCCGTGGATTTAAAAATCTGTAAGCACTGTTATTTGTGAGAGGCATTCTCACATGTAAGCCTTGAAAGGTGTTCTCATATGGCAAATCCTGATGCTGACTTCTTAGAATGTCTCCAGACTGTGCGGTGTCTCTCTACAGAAGCAGAGGAAGGACCAAGTCCTTATTTACACTTCCAACTAATCAGTCTGTATAATTAAAGATGATACAGTTCCCATTAAAATATCTTTTATAGACACCAAAGTATTTATCTTTAAGGAAAAACATGAGCTCGTGATTATAACATCAAACTTTATTTCACATTCTGATCTTCCAGAGTACTTGCAAAACATTCATTCAGACTTTGATTAAACAAGCAGTTAGGTTCTGACAGTCATACTGGTTACGCACCAAACAATCTCTGTTTTAATATCCCTAATCCAGGGGACATAAAAAATGTTTTGATGTCTGGTGCAGATTTCAGGAGGAAAAATTACAGTACATTTAATCTTCCCTTTCTACATTGTTTACTAAATATAGTGTAATACAAGCAATAGTATGCTATGGAAAGTTCTACTGTAATGTAATGTTCATTTACAATTGTAAAAATGTAGTGCGATTTCACCCTCAAGGAACAAGCAGTTTTGGCCAGCTGGGTACACACTGTAGGCCAAGTTGTCTCTTCAGTCTGCCACACTCAGCAAGCAAAGGGAGCAGGCTTGAATTCTGCTGTTTATAGGCACATTAGAACAGGTGGCATCACCTGTTCTAGATCTAAGACACTGTGAATGCACTTGTGTATGCAATGAAGTTCACCAGACTCAATAAGGCTCTAAATTAAAAAAATGAAATATTATTAGTAAATGAAATAACACAACTTTCTTTCTCCAGAGGATTATTGTTTTAAGTCCATAGCCTGTGCCCAGCCAAATGTAGTTTTGCAGCCTTATCAACAAGTCCTCAGTGCATTGGAACCCATGGTATCTGCAGCGAAATGCTCTGTAAACTTTGTAAAAGGTTGTTCTAGCAATGACATCCATCCCTCTAGAAGGGAAAATGTTGCACACTAAAAAAACAACAATGAAAGCTAGTCAGTGGATACATGCAAAATCATTTGCCTTTGGTATAAGGAATACTTGTGCTTTACAGTAAGTAACAGTTGTATGCTCAATGTTTTTTGCAATATTTTCAAATGGAGTGATAATGGGTTGGAAGATTGCAGTTCAGAGACCAATACCACTGCTTCCTGAGGGATACTGAGCTTGACAAAGGGATGAATGCTGCCAGTATCCAAAAGCCTGGAAAGTATGATGTTAAACATTTTGCTCTTTCTTCAAAACTGCTGATTTTTTTTGTCCCTCCCAGAAGACAGATGAGGCCTTATTCTCTCTACAAAAGCACTGGACCAGTCTCCGCAGGATCAGGAGTCTGGCAGTTGCCCAGCTTTTTTAGGAACAGTAGGCTTACTTATAAGTGAGGAATAGGACTTCTCCTCTACCTGGGGAAATTCTTTGCCCTTATTTGAACAAGAAATATTTAGCAGGAGGCCTATACAAGAAAGCTTACATTTAGACCCATTTGCCTGTGCTGTTTCCAAATCCTGAACTCCTCTCACATCATGTCACTGCACTTAGTGTCTACTAAGCCAGGGGTTAGCTGGACATGATACATGTATAACAGTCAAGAATATATGTTAACCTCAACTAAATATTTCATCTTTATCTTCATATAACAACTATTTATACAATCCAAATATTCAGTCATAGATGTCTTTAGTGAAAGAAAAGATTTCAGTGAATAATTTGCCAGGAAGAATTAAACATGGGTACAATTTGAGAAATACAATTTGAAATAAGGAAATGAGTAATCCCATTGCAAAACAGGAAACATAATTAAAAAGATAGTTGTCACTCATGCTCCTTATCTTGATAACCAGAACTAGAAAAATGAAACATGAGGACTTCTGCTCCCATACTGCCTTTACTGGGTATTAAAATGTGACTGCTTGTTCTGCTGGCTGCCGACAGAAAATTATCCATAATTGTTAACATGCACTTCATATGTTGTTCAAAACTTCTCTCTGCATGAAGCTTCACATACTTCAACAATTTTCACACACTGAGGGGAATTTTATACAAGCAGCCATAACACAGAATCTTTTAAGATCCTCTACTATCAGCAGAGCAGGATGCCTATAGCCACAGTCAGGACTGTGACTTTAAATCCTCTACAAGGTTTGCATTTAAGGTTCCCTAGACAGGGCTGTTCTGTGATTTTAGGAAGTAGGTGAGTAATGGGAGATGTTCTCTGAAAATGTATCATCCTTGGGAAAATACATAAAACAAGAACATTTTTTTTTTTTTTAATAAAAGAAATGAAACAGAATAGTGAAATTTGCAGCAATATGTATAACAGTAATTCCTAGCATGATCTGTTTCTTCAAGAAATTAACTGATGTTTATGTGGCAGCATTTTCTTTCTTCTGAAGTAAAGATACAGTGGTTACAATTAAAGATACAACACTATAAATATACAAGCATATGGCAGAGCAGTAAACTAGAGCCAACAGTGCGAAGACAAGTGGCCCCTTGGACAGTGGGATGTTGTGCTTTAAGAAACCACTGCTACCTGCATCTAGGCAATGTATGTCCCCTCTGCAACGCCAGCTGGAGACTTCTCAGAGATCTTCATCACACACAGAAAACTGTTGAGATGATTGAGGTTCCTCCTAAAATGCATGTGTGTTTGCAGCAAGGATCTAACTCAGGAATCAGGGAAAGCTTTTATGATGGTTTCATAAGCAGGAGGGGGGGTTTGTGTAGAGTGGCAGATGCGGAGGCTGTTGTTAGACCAGTGGAATTCAGGTTGCCTTAAGCTGTTGGTTGTGCTTCCCACAAGGGTTGTTGTGGTGCTTGTGGGAGTGAGGGTGATCAGCTGACTGTTCGTTTCCACGGGGAGGGGAGGACACTGAAGAAAAGGGTGGAAGGTGGATGCACGGAAGCTTGACTTCCTGGGGAATGAGTTGGCTTGCTCCAAGGAAGCTTGCCGCTGGAAGGTGAGGCTGGCCAGGCTGAGATTGCTCCGACGTTCACAGCTGCTGTTGCGGTAGAATCCAGTCCTGCCAGTAGTGTGGCCATGGGAGGGGGGTCTGGATCGACGGCTGAAGGCTGAGGAACTCCCCTGGGAAATGTGGGCACTAGCTCTGCGACGGGACAAGCAAGTGAACAATGCCCAGATGATCCCTCCAATCACCAGTCCAACCACCATGGACACTGTGAAGGCTATAGTTATCTGCTCTGAAATACAGCAAAAACACACAGCAAAGTCATTAACTCTGAAGGAGTTTCCTGCCAGAAATTGAATTGAAGATGACAACCTCCTTAAAAGATGAACAAGCCGTAAGATCATTATATGTAATACATGAACCTTACAACACAAACACAGCAGTCCATATTTCTCTCACTAGATGCTTGGGTTTTTTTCTTTAATTTGTAGAATTCAGCTACATTCAGAAAGTAGCCTGCATTTAACACCAGTTTCTGTACCCATGCAAGGGAAAAGTCTTTAGTCTCTCCCAGAATCCATTACCCACCAGCCCAATGGTGTGTTATAAAACTACCACATGTTTGCTTCTCTGGGCAATGTAAGGGGTGGATTTGTGCAGACTTGTAATTCTGTTTATAGGCGTTTATATTCTAAGTTTGCATGTGTTTGCAAACTCACCTATTACAACAGTGACATAGCTTCTGCCATGTTCTTAATGGAGTAAGCCTTGTATTTATTACACATGAGAACATGTCCCAGCCCTTTACTGCTGAGTAAAAGATACTTTAAATCCTCATAGTAAATAATGTAAATTACTATATCCTAAAAGATTATGGCCAGAGATAACCATTCGTAATATTAAGTCTCTTGAATGTTTCCCATCCCCAGTGCCTAATGGCAGATGCATTAATCTGCCACTAAGAAAAGTAAATTTCTAGCTTGTTCTAGCATTTTATAAATGTTTTCAAGAATTAAGAGATCTGAAAACAAAAAAAAGAGCATGGCTAGGACTGTTTTCTCCCCCACATGGAATCACAGTGTGGAAGAGAAAGACTTTTTTCCTTGTATGTTCCTAATAATAGAACAGTCACTTCAGAAAACTTCACTTACTTTTGCAACAGAGCACCAGTTTTATTGCTGTGTAGAAAGTTCAGGGGTATATTTGTAACCCTGGATAAGGCCTGAAATTAATGCAAAAACTTTCTAGGTCTTAAAATTCAAGAAGGGATTGGATCTGAAACAAGAAGGAACATTATGCTCACTAACAGTGGAGCAAAGAGACAATAAGTGGAAAAAAAGCCATGGGACAGCTTGCAACATGTTTATTCTGTCCATGCTGTGCTTATCATGTTATCATGAAGTATTTCTTTTAAAAAGCAAATTACATTCATTGGATAGTCACCAGTGAGTAACTTCCATAGTGTATGGAAGTGCAGGCCAGCTAACACTGCGACTGGATGATCATCGTAAGAGAAGGCAGTAATTCCAGCACATGGATGCAGACAATAGAGCTCAAAAAGGGCAAGATGAGACTTGAAATTTTCCTGCAATAGTTCTGAGAGAGAAACAGCTGTTAGAGAGTTTCCCCTGGATTTATAGTGCTGCACAGTTGTTTCCAGAACTCAAAATAGCAACACCTAGTTTGAGCCATGGCAATAGAGGTAAAAAGGGCTAATGGCCTGAGGGGTGGCTATGGAGAGCAGACGGCACCAGCAAGGGACAGCAGAGGTGGTCAACAGGACCGGCTTGCAGGCAGAGGCGCCCCAGTGTGCACTAACAGATACTTTTGCTTAACTGAGGCCTGGGTGCCTAGTAAGGCTTAGGGCAGGTCACTGCAGGGGGCAGGGAAAACAAACTTTTGCTTTCCTCCCAGCCAGGAGATGTGAATGCTTATTGGTGTAACTGCACTTTGAGAATTAGTTATTACTACTCTTCCTCTGCTTTCCAATAGGCCTTTTACCCTTTTTTCCATTTCAAATGGAAAAAATAAAGCAAAGGCTGGAGAGGATAAAGCATGGCATACTGTTGCAAGGCACTTCTCCCTTTTGGGAATGCTTTGTTGTCCTTTTGTTCAGGGGCAGACCAAACTTGACCCTAAAATACAATTTTTCTCTAAGTCCTCATTTTGACAACTAAAGCCAAAGGGTGATTGCCTGATCTGCCTTTTGCAAGAACTCACAGGCAGCATCCTGCACTGCACCTCCTGGCTGTGGATCAGGGCTCTGTCACCATAATCAGCCACCTGGCAAATTCATCATGATTCTTCCCTTTATAAAGCATCTTCAGAGAAAAAGCAGGCCTTATCATGCCCCTTTTGGTCAGGAATAGCCTATTATACAGGCTGCCCAGGGAAGTGGAGGAGTCATCATCCCTGGAGGTGTTAGAAAGAAAAAAATGGGTAGGACTGGCACTTTGGGACATAGTTTTGTTGGCATAGTGGTGTTAGGTTGACAGTTGGACTAGATGATCTTAGAGGTCTTTTCCAACCTTAATGATTCTGTGATTCTATATGATTTGAATGGATTTAGTACATTTTGTTAATGAAAGTTCCTACTCACGTTGCTGAAGATGAGAAGGGAGAGACAGGACATAGTGACCTCCAGTTGAGTAAATCCATGAGGTTGTCCTAAAGACAGCACCTCCCAAGCACTAGAGCTGCAGTCTGAGCACTCCTGCTGCTGGCCCTGCCTGGCTATGGGAAAGCAGAGCAAGAACTAATCCTTTCTTAAGCTGATTTCTTTTGCACCTCAGCTGAAGTGCTAGTTAGGTTATTATATTTTGAGACTGTCAAGGGATCCCCCAGCCCCTCACAGAGCTCTGTGCTGCCACCCAATATCTCTCCTCCAGCAAGGAGGCGGCGAAGAAGGTCTCTGCAGGGCTGGTGTGTAAGCAGAACCACAGCAAACCACACAGGTGTACTTGGCTCTGTGTTTGCCATGCACTGTGGTGAGGATTTGTCCCTGCATCCCTCTAGCCACAATTTTCACCACCAGCGCAATCAAATCAGCATTTCACACTGTTAAAATCAGAGGAGGGAATTGACAAAAGTATTGAGTGCAGTTCTTCAGTCCTTCCCACGTGCTGTTCCGCTGTGCTGGAGGTACAGCACAAACAATTATCCCTTTGGATAATGTCTTCATTTTTTTAAACTGGCTCCTTTTATTTTCTACCTGTACATATGAATGTAAAAAATAGAGGGTTAAATTATTCCCTGGGAAAACTCAGCTGGGCTTACACTGACTATTGCAGTTGCCATACAGTACCTTAAAGACTTTTATTTCCATTTGGACCTACATTTAAGCCTTGTGATTCTTTTTATAGAGATATCACTAGATGCATTTGTTACAGACACTTTATTCTTTCTATTCCCAGACTCTCCCTGACTTCAGTGGGAACGTTGGGTCACACTAATAGGCTAAATTTGCTTTTTGTTCACTCCCTGCACAGGATGAATTTCACTGAAATGTAATTCGGTTCTAAAAACGTATGTTGAACAATTGTAAATCCATGCTCATTGATTTCCTCTTTAGAATGTACAGTGATCACAGCCATGAGGTACATTGGAGAAAATACTACCAAACAGAGAAAAAGATCAAAAGCAGAGTGGGACTAGCTGCACCTGGATTTTGAGAGGAACTGCTGGCTTTCACAGAGTTGTTTTTCTCTTCCTTAATCTGGGCAGTGCGAGGGCAGAACCAGCCTTGAAGAGAGTCAGAGCAATACTGAAGACATGATGTGTCTCCCAAGGAGCCATTATAGTTTCTTATGGTTTTCTGAGAGCTATGCATATTATTCTGTCCTCTGCTTCTAAGAAAAAAGCAACTAAAAAATTGGGAATAAGGTATGGATGCTGCCAATAAAAATGCATCCCCGGGTTCTGGTCCCTACATATGTTTTGATCTGTCTCTGATCAATCTTAGGCTGCTGACACTGCCTGCTTTATTTGAGTATGCTATAACCAAAAGTATTAGGCACCCCATCTCAGTCAATTTTCTCCTCTCTCACCTCTAACACCAGCTGAGGTGAAAGATAAAGGACTTTCATCCTTCCTATAGCCATAACTACACATTCCTCAAAGTGTAAATTTCAGGTGGGCACAAGATCTTCCTTGTCTTATGCTCACAAATGTGTACATTTGTGAACTTTTCAGCTGACCGAATGTATGAAGGCATAGAAATGCCTTTCAAAAGCATGTAATTCACAGCTTCAATTGAGAGCATCTCAGAGCAAGAACAAGGGCAGGACAGGGGAAGAAGGCACCAAATACTGAATGCAAAGGCAAGAAAAATGGAAAGGCATCGTTTAGTCAGGCTGTGCACACATGGCTTGATTTTTAACTGCTTTTTAGCCAATAATAGGTAATAGAGCTAATAAGGAGCCAATTACCTTTGCAAGCATATGTTCTGCTCATGATATTGCAGGAGGCAGAGAACACTCACAAGGTGAGATCATACCTACACATTTGATTTTATTTCTAGTGGGTGACTTTCAAATATTACTAAGATTTTTTTTTATGTTTTCGAGCATTTATTTTTTGTTATTTCTTCATTAAAAGAGAAACAATTAAGTAGTTTCAACTTAAAGTTATTAGAAGTGGTAGGGTAGCTTGTCAGCCAAAAATGGCATTGTTCAACATTCAGACTAAGCTTGCTGTGGAGGTGTTTTACTCCTATTACATTAGGGCAAGATTCTGTTATTTTACTTCAGAAACTGAAAGTAATATTCCCATTTCTCTTGTCTTCCACTTGCCCAAAATCGCACATCTGACATGGAAAATTTATTCCATGTGGGACACAGTAAGCTTGTATGCAGAACATAAGCTGATTGATTTCAGCTGTATTAGCAATGAGAAGTATCAGAAGATACCACCATCTTGTACAGGAAGGAAAAGAGGTATTTTTATAATTTCAATCCAAATTTTATAATTCCAAATTTATTTCCATTTTAGTTCTTGCTTCTCAAATTTTTGTCAGTTCTCTTTCCTTTATGTCATGTCACATGCCAGTGACTTGAAACTTGTCTATGCTTTCTTCCCCCTGCATGCATACACCCTTGCACATATACACATTGCCTTGTCCCAAAGCTGAAAAGCCTTGATAGCTGGTAGCTAGTTTGGTCTCAGATGTGGGGAAATACAGCTCAGCCTCTCACCCAATATATTTTCTTTTTTCCCATATGAAAGCTCAGTATAAAAACCCATACAAACCAGTATGGGAATTCATAGCTGAACATTGCACAGCTTAGTGTAGAGCACCAGCTGGTGTATTAAAGCATGAATTGCACTTCCAAATGACAAATCTATTAACACAACTCATAGGAACGGTTCAGATGCTGAGGAGTCTGAGTCTCAGATTTCAGGTGAGGTTCAGGTGAGTCATCAGTGGATGTTTCTAACACAACCTGATTTGTGAAAAACCAGACAGGAGCAGCCAGGGTCCATCCAACTTTCAACAAACTCATAGCACCTTCCTACAGCTGTAGCAAATATGCATCTCTAAGCTGGACGGACTGCAGCTACTCCTCCTCCACTTCCCAGGCAGCAAGTTTGGAAAGGAAGAATACCCTGAGCCCAGAGAGCCACCACTTTTTCCCACTACAGAAGGTCTGAAGAGGTTTGAATTATTTAAAATTGATGCCAGTTCTATCAACTCCAAGAAAACTTAGTTTAAAGCTGGGACTGGTGTCAGCAGCCAGCTCCTGTACTGCTGTTGTTACTCTGACTTCACACAAGCAATTTCTCTGTGTGTGATAAGTGTTGACATTACTGTCTTCCCGATCTTTGTCACTAATTGTATTAGCAAAACAGCCTCTCATTAGTCACATGTAGGCAGTCCATGATTCAGTTGGGTGGGTGAATCAGTTGCTGTGTAATATCAACTAGCTGTGGCCTTAGTCATGGCAAAAGTCCAAGAGAAGTCGCACAAGACGGTTGTGGAAAGAGTGAGTGTGACAGGCTGCAGCACAAGGTGGCTCAGGTAGTTGTGACATCCAGAAAACAAACAGCCAAGGATGGTGGCATGTGGAAAATGCCAGAATCTGTGGGAAAAAAAAGGTGAAAGTAGACTGCAGGACATTTCCTAATAAACAAAACAAGTAAGATAAGCTGTCAGAAATGTCAGTGTTCTGCATTCAGACACGTTTGCTAAAGGGATGGGTTTTTTTGGCCTGTGTTTGTGAGAGATTCTTTTCTGCAGCAACAGAGGGTAATTTGCCTACTTCACCTAATAACTGAACAGCTGATTTTATGTCCAAATAAAATTCAAATTTTTAATTTGGGTTTAAAGAAGAGCGAAGGAAAATTTAAGAAGTATTTCTAGCTGTGAAGACAGGTAAGAACTAGAATAGACAATTCAGGTAAATGGGGCATCTACCCCCAGAAAAGATTTTAAAACACCCAACATTTGTCAACAGTTCTTGTAATATAGTTAATCCTGTCTTGAAAAAAAAAGGTAGCATGTATGACAGCTCAATGCCCGCATTGATGTTATTTTGTACAGTTTCTAAGACTTTCTTCAATCAGGTAAGCAAATAGGCTCCAGAAGCACCTGAAAAATCATTAAGTAAATGACAAGGAAAAAAAAAATGCAGTCTATGCCCTCGAATTTATTCTTCATTTGGATTGCAGAGGGGTGAGCTGTTTATTAAGAGGGTTAACTTCACAAGTGACTCACCTATGCAGGAACAAGATTGCCCTCTGCTGGAAATTTATGCTGAAAAATCTAAACAAATACATAAACCACCTTCATTTAGATAAAGGAGAGTGTCAGAAAAAAAGCTAACAAGAAATATTCCAGTGAAAGACTACAAAACTCAGAAAAAACTCTGAATTGCAGTAACACTAGGACTGGCATTTTGCAGAGGCTTTGAAAGTAAAGTAGACTGAGGCACAGCAAAATTGTTCAGAAGCTGACTGAAGCAAAGCTTGTACAGGTTTGTGGCTTTGTGAAAACATCTGTGCTGATGAAGAAGCTCTAGGCTAAGTCTGTTTCTGAATTCATGTTTCTCACCGTCCCCAGTGATGTCCAGAATGATCTCCATGCATCAGAGGACATTTGCTTTGTTTAATAATACCATAATCTTTGTGATGAAAAGCCAGAAGAGTTGAATGTGCTGTCTAAATATCCTACAAACCAACTCAGAGTTAATGACATACCCTTGATATTACTGGCAGTTGATTTTTACTGGAATGATAAATAAAGAGTAATTGTAATAATCAGAACGAAGCATCTAAGATAGAGATGTCAGCATGTTTAATTTAATGCTCTTGGCATAACTACATAAACCAAGGCAAAGATTCCTTTATGCAGACAGAGATAGGAACTTTGTTACCACGTGGTTTCATTATGATTCCTGATGCATTACAAAGACAGTAATATAATTTTGATCTTTTCAGCATGTGCAGCAAACAATCTTCTGGCAAGGCATCCTTGCCATCCTCACAAAAACAGAGCATAGGCCTAAGCTGTATGGCCTCTGCATGAACTAAATCAAACAGTAAATCACAATTTGCCACAGTGTGAAGAAGTAGCATTATAGTTATTACTTAATTGATAAGATTATTTTACTGAGTCTGAGAATAAAATAGTTTCCCATATGAAGACCATGAGTAGAAAGGGAAATAATAAAATTAAGGAAGATTTCCTAAAATTAATAAAATTAAGCAGGAAATACCAAAGTTAATATGCTACACATAGGAAAGCAGAGGACATCCAGGATTAGAAAAAAGCACAAGGTTTTTGGGGAAGACTGTAAGATAAGGAATACTTTAAAGTCACACTCAATGTCAAAACAGCAATTCAGTTCTCTGTGGTCTGAGAGAGCCTGCCTGACGCAGACACAGCTTCAGGTGGAAGTTTTCATTATTGTGAGAACCCACCAAAGGCCAAGAAGTGTTTAAAATGAAAGTCCAAGTTTTATAGAATATGAAGCAGAATATTTTAAAAGAGAGAAAACTTTGTGTGACAAGATACTCTCTGACTACCTTGAGATACTAAATATATTAAGAATGAAAATCACATTTCAGCTTGCCTAGTACATCCTACAAAGAGCTGTTCTCAATGCAGTGCTTTTCAGAGGAGCTGCACCCTCTGCACAAATTTCCTCTGGCTCTCAAGGGTCTCTTTCCATCACCTGAGAGGCAGGACCTTGTTTCTCTTTCTTGCTCTTAGCTGTGCAATCTCTTGCCCTCTCCCTTCACAACCTGCTTAGCTGCTTCCCAGAAGAGAAGCAAACTCCCATTCCCAATTCCATCCCTCTTATTCTCAATTTTAAATGTGTCTAACGTATTAACACAGAAAAAATGAGTGAAACAGATATGTACAATATATTGTTTTGGCAGGAGCTGAAGGAAATCCATTTGGGCCCAAAACAAGAAGTTTCTCAGAAACAGCCTCTTCTCACTCAGAAATGTACTTCTTTTAAAATATTGACACAGAGTACTTTGCTGGCAGGTCTAACCTGTGGATTGCTTGTCCAAAAATAGCCATTAATGAAAACAGTATTTATAGTCTAATTATTTTTCATGACTGTCAAAACTAGGGCCTTCTTCTGGTGGTAATTAGAAAGTTATACAAAGTTGAAGAATGGAAGGAAAAGGAGGTGTTTGTGAACTTTGCTGAATACTGATCTAAGTACCCAAAAAACAAGTATTCAAGGAGGAGGAAGAGGGATCTCTATTAAACTCAGATTTTCCTACTTTTTCACTGCAGTAAGAGCTGAGCTATATCCAGTAGTGCAAAAAATCTCCTGCTACATTTATTTTCTTTTTAGGGAATAAGTTTAACAGTGAATATTTTGAGAATCATAGGATCATAAAATGGTTTGGGTTGCAAAGGACCTTAAAGATCATCTGTTTCCAACCCCCTGCTTAGGCAGGGACACCTCCCACTTTACCAGTTTGTTCAAATCCCCATCCCACCTGTCCTTGAACACTACCAGGGTGGGGGCATCCACAACTTCCCTGGGCAGCCCATGCCAGTGTCTCACCAACCGCACTCTAAACAAATTTCATCCTAATATCTAATCTAAATCTACTCTCTTCCATCTTCAAATTGTTCCCCCTTGTCCTATCACTCCATGCTTTAGTAAATAGTCCCTCTCCAGCTTTCCTGTAGGCTTCCTTCAGGTACTGGAAGGCTTCTATGAGGTTTCCCCTGGAGCCTTCTCTAGGCTGAACAACCCCAACTCTCTCAGCCTGTCTTCATAGGAGAGGTGCTGCAGCCCTCTGATCATCTTCATGGTCCTCCTCTGGACTCACTTCAACAGCTTCGTGTCCTTCTTGTGTTGGGGGCTCCAGAACTGGATGCAGTTCTCTAGGTGGAGTGTCATGAGAGCAAAGTAAAGAGACAGAATCACCTCCCTTGACCTGCTGGCCACACTTCTTTTGATGCAGCCCAAGATAGGGTTGCCTTTCTGGGCTGCAAGCACACATTGCCAACAAAGAAGTATGTTCTTATGTGGTAGAATTTTACTCTTCAATCAGTTATCTGCCACTGAGAAATCTGGACTTTGTCCAGTGCTTCCTGTGTGATCATTGATTGTTTTCAGAGGTTTCTCTTGTATCAAATATGTCTATGAATATCTATTTCAGTGTGGATTGGGAGACCTGATTAAGTAGTACCCATAAGAATCTGTGAAACCACAAGCTGAAAAAGGCTGGTATAATTTCTAAGTGAGATGATTACTGATGATCAAGGGCAGATGATCCAGGCTGGAGACTTAGTGTGAAGCGGGCCATTGGTGTTTGTCCCACATGAGCCAGTGGTATCTGGGAGGCTGTGTTTGCACCAGGTTGGTCCAGGTCCTACATGCCTAGATACTCCTGCACTTGTCAACCAACAGAGCCATCAATGGTCTCCTTCCTCATTTATACTCTGACCGCATAACTTACACACCTTCCACAGAATCCATGTGTCTGCTTGTTTAGCTCATCCTTCCATTACCTTGGAAGGTACCTGATAAATGGAACCAATATACTATTTTTTTTTAAAAAGCAAAGGGTTTAAGATTAACAGATGTCAGTTAAATGATCAAATATGTCGCAAGTGTGTGTTAAGATGCTAGACTGTGAATTTAAATTTCTGAAACAGGGAATTAATTTTATTCTGCAAAGAAGGTACCAGGGAAGTAAGGTAGAAGCTTGTGCCATGAAACAGAAGCTGCCCTTGCTCTTTGCTTCAGCAAGCATGTGTCAGAGCCCATAGAATTTTTTTGCATTGCATTGAACTGATTACTGTTTTATTCTCCAATCATTTTGCTGAATATTTCCTAGACGTTATGTTATAACAATGGTATATGTATTTGTATTGTTGTACCAGCCCTTCTGTTGAAGAACAACCCCATGGACCAGTACAGGTTGGGGGCTGACCTGCTGGAGAGCAGTGTAGGTGAAAGGGACCTGGGGGTTCTAGTAGACAGGAGGATGACCATGAGCCAGCAATGTGCCCTTGTGGCCAAGAAGGCCAATGGCATCCTGGGGTGCATTAGAAAGGGTGTGGTTAGTAGGTCAAGGGAGGTTCTCCTCCCCCTCTATTCTGCCTTGGTGAGGCCACATCTGGAGTATTGTGTCCAGTTCTGGGCACCTCAGCTCAAGAAGGACAGGGAACTGCTTGATAGAGTCCAGGACAGAGCCACAAATATGATGGAGTGGAACATCTCCCTTATGAGGAAAGGTTGAGGGAGCTGGGTCTCTTTAGCTTGGAGAAAAGGAGGCTGAGGGGCGACCTCATCAATGTTTACAAATATGTTAAGGGGGAGTGTCTGGAGGACAGAGCCAGGCTTTTTTCAGTGATGTCTGTGATAGGACAAGGGACAATGGGTGCAAACTGGAACATAGGAGGTTCCACGTAAATATCAGAAAAAACTTATTTACTGTGAGAGTGACAGAGCCCTGGAACAGGCTGCCCAGAGAGGTTGTGGAGTCTCCTTCGCTGGAGACATTCAAAACCCGCCTGGACTTTGAAAAGCAACAAAAAATGGTTTTGTTGTTACTGGTATTGGTAGTATTTTCTGATATTCCTTTTATTTTTCCCCAGACAAAAGGATAGGCTTATGAAATGAAGATAATCTTAGACAAAATGGTCAGTCTTGAGTCTTTATTTTACTTTGTGCTTTTCTTTTGTGATTGTGGACACCTCATTCCATCTCCCTGCTTCACACTAACCTGTATAAGGGAGATGGCACCACTCACAACTACTCATTTTGTTCACAAAGTTTTTTGACTCTTCATTACATGAATTACAACAGTAAAATGGGAAGTTGTGTATAAATAAAAAAAACCATTTTCATTCAATAGTTTCTACAAGAAGAGCTGAGTAAGAGACATTGCACCCATAATATATTGAAACCAAATAATCTGAATTTGAATCCTGCCAGGCTCTAGCAGTTGAGCATGCAACTACTTGGGATTTTTCTTTGGGAGAAAGCACAGCACAAAGCTGCTTTTGTTATGTGACTGCTGATGCCAACAGATTCACATGCCAACACATTCCTTGGTGTTGTTCTTGGAAGAAGAAATATACTTTATTTCCTAAAGATGAGATTTCTGGATTTGGTGGATAAATAAAATATGATGCTTCAGGCAGCTCATGTGACAACAAGCAGCACCTCATATTCATTCAGTACAGTAGATGTAATTGCCAGAATGTGAATGCATTGTGTGTTAGATTAATATTTAAATAGTGTTCTGAAGAATCTTTGCCTCTTCCTTCAACTACCTTAGATCTGTCTCCTTCCTGCCAAAGGTGGTTAAACATTTGATAAATCAATGGCTGTATAGAGTGGCAGGAAAAGCAGGAAAGACTGTAATTAGAAGGCAACAAAACACAGCCTAAGGATGACAGACTCACTTTAAAGGAATAATTTATACACAAGGCAGAAAACGTGCTCTGAATAGACAGCACACAAGAATAAGACTGGTCTCTTCTCTTAATGACATATTTTGTTGCTTTCATCCAACTATAGCTATACTCTTTTCTTTGGGCTTGCCAGAATAAGGGCAAGGAAAAAAATAGGTCACTCATTAGCATCTACTTTTATCTCTCTGACAGTTCTGCACTTAAGATCTTGTAATGGATTTACGTATTAGCTTCCTAAATGTAAGGTCTGATTATTGATATCATTCCCTTTGGTTCTGTACTGGAAGTAATAAGTTTCATGTGCTTGTCAAATTTTTTACATAACTGTTAGCAAAATAGGCATAATATTAAATTTGGAATAGCTTGATCATTCTGACCCTTGAGAAGAGAATATATGATGTATCGGATACATTTTTATGTAGGCTTTATACAAAACAATAGTAGTCTAGTAGTTGATACAAAATGGTACCTCCAAAATTAGCTGGAAAATAAACCAGCATAAGGCCAAGACATGGTTCTGTCTCTTTTCTGGAGAAATTAGCATCGCCAGAGAATGTTTAGTTGTGAAATACGACCTTGCCTCCAATCACCAGTGGAGCACAGAGGAAGTGCTGACTTCCTCCAGTAGTATGGCACCAGCATAAGTAGAAGTTGCAGCACAGCGTTTCTTGCCTTGCTCTTCAGGGTCTCTGTAGCAATACTGGAAGACAGTGATGCCCACAGACTCACCTGCTCCAGCAAGCAGTGCTCCCACGTGCATAAGAAATACGACTGAGAAGAAGCATACAAATAAGCCCTCTATAACACAGCTGAGAGGGAAGAGAGACTTGGTATATTCTGAAGCTGAGAGGGGGAAGATGAGCTGTGCTTTAATTACATCACAAGTCACAGGCTTATTTCTCATTTGATATAAGCATATTTCTGGAGAACTTCAGAGTAGGAGCCAGGCACCCTGAATGTTCCAGAGGAATGAGATTCACTGCTGTCCTGTTGCCCCTGAACAGCTGGTGCTCAAACACAGTTGCTAGCATTGCTAATGCATCACCATCACATGCTATCTTTTATCTTCCTTCAGTTAAATCCATATCTTTGTTTCCACTTATCTCAGTATTAACACTCCATATATGAAAGTTGTGTCCTCTTTGTGTCACTAGCCCAGGCTGCTTTGTGCTGCCTTGTGACACATCCAAAATAAACTCATACTGTGGTCAGGGGAGCTGGAAAGAGGAAGATCTTCTGGTGACCTTGGTGTGGTAGATAGGACAAAATATGCCTCGCTTGCAGAGACCTTAACAGGTTTAGGCAGAGGAAGGATGTGGGTCTCCCTTGCCCCATCAGTCCTCTAGCTACCACAGTCATTATAAAAGTTTTGTGGAATACTTAAATTAGCTTCTGACCAAATGAGAAATTATTTAGTTATGTGACACTTTCCATGTCTTTGCCACAGGATTTTCATGTGGATCAGTATCTCATCTGAAGGAGGTAAAAAGATTGTCATTAGTCAGGGGAAATTTCTGTTGATTCAGAAGCCACACTACAAAAGTTACACTGATGCTGTTGGGCCAGGAACTACGCACAACTCTACAGTCCCTTCCAAGCAGTGGGAAGAAAAAAACCCAAAACTGTTTTGATCCCTGTATGGGTGAAGCTGAGTTTTCCAGTTGTTCTTATTTATTTTTGTTGGTGTACCGTTCTCAAGGTCTGCCTGAGGTCCCACTGAGTGGCATGTGATACAGATAAAACCAAAACTGGTTCCTGTCCTAAAAACTCTGCTGAATAGTATAGGATTCCACAGTCCTGATTTCTGCACATTCATCATGCAGATAAATTGCAGTTATTCTTCATCAATATGAAAACTGTTACTCATCCAAGTTAAATATTTGTTTACGCAATCTGGAGATACGGCTTCACTATTAATTTTGTGGCATCTTGTAACATTTCACTGACTAGCAGGAGGGAGAACTTGTAGGTACACTAGATTTAAGACTGATAACAGGAGGGGAAACATTTAAAGGATGTGAAATTACCGTAAGAATCTCATTGTCTTTCATAGTGTTGTATCATATTTTATATCTGTGTTGTACATCTGGTCCTCAGATAAATGTACTTGAAAAAAATCAGTGCATTTTACAGGAAGCCTTTGCCAAACCCGAATTGGCTTTCTGTCTGATTCTGTGGCACATTTTACTCATTGTCTTTCTCTTCACTGTCCTACAACACATCACAGGGAAGCTTTATCTATTTTTCAAAAACAGACCTGAAGTGTGGAGGAAAGATCTGTCTTATCTTCTAGAAGCCCAACAAAATATCTGCCTCTCAATGTGCTTATTTCCATAAACATCTTTAAGGAGATGCAGCCCACTCTAAGTTGACCATAGGAAAATAATTCTAGTTTCTCAGGGAATTTGTGAAGAATTAGTGTATTTTACTCCATGTTAGGATCCCTACCTCAGGGGTCTGAACATATCTTCAAGTTGATAATTATTTTTTTGCGGTGTTGGCAGGTTTATTGTAGGTGGAAGCGGGAGGAGGCTGCATGTCACCATTGCCTTTACTCAGCACAGCTAGACACACTAATCCAGGTGTGCTTGCAGGTGCTTTAATTGGTAGAATCGGGGAAACCTGCAGCTCCAAGGACATGGTCTGTCCATACCAGACTGTCACAAAGGTGTGTAAGCATACTCTACCTCTTTCTGCACTATACTTTACATTGTGCAGTCACACGATTCACACAACCATACATTTCTAGTGCAGACAATGTTTTGCACATATTTTAGAGGGATAGAGCTCTAATTACTCCATGGGATAATTATATTCTGAGCTAAGAAATTGGAAAATTCTCCAGGGCTTTATTTTCTACCAGTTTTCCTAGCCATTTCATGTAGTAGGTTCTGAGAGCTTTCTGATTAAGCCAGGAAATGCATCCCTCCTTCCTTTTTATTATTTTACATATTAGACTACTTTAATATTGGATTTTCCAAACTCACATGCCACTGGCATAGACTAAAATCAATCAGTGGGGGCATTTGGATTATATGTTCTTCAAAACAAGTGCTTTTTCTACCATCAGTAGATATACTTGGCTGGAAATGGAAAAGAAAGACAAGCTGCTCTTTCTTTTTAGAGATCTTTAGGGTATGACTATTTAAAGATAGCTTTGGAGATGTACAACTTTTGCTTTTTTTTTTAAGGCTCCAGCTTTAATAAGTAAAGGATAAAATATTAGTCAGAAGATGGAATGTTAGGTAAGCAATAAAGAAGAAGCAGGGTTCTAGAAAATCTGTAATAACAAACCTGAAAGTATGAGCCATTTATTTCATTGGAAAAGATAGATGGGGAGCTGGAAGGAGGGTTTGTTTACATACAATTGACTTTCATTTTAACTCCATCATAACTGGGACAGAAGTCTGCTCAGTTATTTGAGTCCTTTACTACCACACACCACAAGGTAAAGCCCTGAGTGGTAAGTCCTGAGTGTATCCTTGAGGAGCCAGAAGCCAGGCTCTGAAATTCAAGTGTTAAGGAAACAGACTCATAAAGGTAATGCATGATAAGGTACCTGAGGAAGTCTGAACAGCAAAGTTGTTGCTGTAGACATAGTCAGTGTAGCCAGATAGGAAGTCAGTGTGAAGACTGCATTTATATATATATATGTATATATATACAGGGTAGGTATCACTACAGATTCCTCAATATATTCTCTGATACATTCTTTCTTTTTTGTTTGACTTCACCAAATCAATACGGGTCATTCCTTCCTCTGATTTTGCTGGGATCATCCTGCTCCTTTCCTCCTTGCTCACCATGTATTGATGAATTTGGCTTGCTTTTCATTTTCATTCTTATTGGGTAATTTTATCTGTTGTTTATATATTGTTTTAACTAAATGCAAAAAGACAATGAGGTTAAAGAAATAGAAATTGTACAAACTTAAGTTATCACTGGAATACAAATTTAATTTATTGTTCCTTACAGTACTAAGAATGGAGAACTGCTTATGTAGTCATCAAAAAAACAGTGTGGTGTTTTAGGTCATGGTAATGCACATATCTGCACACTAAAGGCTCTATTGTAATTTCTAGTCCCTGTTTTCTGGAGAGGACATTGTCCTACTACTTTGGATAAGTGCATAAATTAATTATTCCCTAAAACAGTAGAGCAGGTCCGTATCATGCTGTTGAAAGAAAACATTCTTGTTTCTCGGTCTCCGTTCTCCCATTAGGGCTGCTTCCAACAACAGGTGCCTATAAAATCTAAAGTTGTCTGACTCCAGCAGAGCACTTTCAAAAGAAAGCACTCACTTCTTCACATCCAATTTCCAAACTTCTGCAGGCATCAGTGATCTAACTCAATGACTCTGCAGAAAGAAATCATATCTCCCTTGAAGACATTTATTCCTTTTGCTATTCCTTAAGACGTGATACACTGCCAAGTACTGCGCTTTTAAAATCTCTAGGGTTTTACAAAACAGAGAGAAGAGACAAAAAAGGGACCAACTGCTAGAAAAAATCCAGTTGATGCAGTTAACAGCCTGTCTTCAATCACATTGCTCTGCTTTGGCTGAGCACCACTAATTAAAATACCAAGAAGAATATGCACACTAGGGTGAAATTGTGAAGAGAGAGAAAAGGAAATGGAAGGAGAGGGGAGGAGAAAAATAGCAATTCAGGAAACACATCCTTGAGGTTTATACTTCACCTGAATCTATGGCTCTTCCTCCTACTTTGTTCTACTATAATCCTGAGGCTTGTGTCTATTAAGAAAAAAGCCTCCAGTGGTGTATAGCATCTTTAATGCCTCTACATAAAGCCTTTACTCCCTTCTACCTGTCAGCAAAGGAATTACATCTTCAGATTACTGAAGTTCACTGTGTTATTGACAATACCCAGTGTACCAGGATTAAGTTCCTCTGGAGATCTCTGGTTTATAGTGTTTTTTTGTTTTTTTTTTTCCAGCCATCAAATTAGGATGAGAATGTTATGACACGAGTTACCACTGCCACATCTGTTGTCAAGTAAGTGCTCCATGGCTGGCTCCAGATCATAGCCTTTGTATGTCCACCTCTTCAGCAGGATATTTGAGGCAGCTCCTGCACTATTTATTTGACTCTGCTGAAGCTAGACAAGGGGGGTGCAAAGTGTGTGGATGGAAGCAAAGGGAATGAGGAGAAACCACCCAGTGGGTATGCTGGAAATGCAGTGGCACATTCACCAGCCTGGAAGCCAACAGGCTTAACCTGGTCACCACACAGCTAACTAAATGCTGCTTTTCTCACTTGCATAAAACTGGGCTGGATTTGCTGCTGTTGCTTCTACTCCGTCACAACTACCACCTGCAAAGGATCCCAGAAAACAGGTCCCATGTCTGTCTACATTGGACTTTCCTGTGTTTGACAGCTGTGTCACTGTGTCAGTGCTGCCCTTCACAAATAGTATTTCAGTTCCAGAGACTGACACAAAATCCTTGACCACTATTACAGGCTGAGAGAGTTGGGGCCGTTCAGCCTGGAGAAGAGAAGGCTTTGGGGAGACCTCATTGTGGTCTTCCAGTACCTAAAGGGAACCTAGGGGAAGGAAAAATGGGGGAAAACTTCACCAGATAGGGTAGTTATAGGACAAGGGGAAATGGTTTTAAACTGAAAGAGGGTAGATTTAGGTTAGACATTAGGAAGAAATTATTCATCATGAGGGTAGTAAAGCACTGGAATAGGTAGCCCAGGGAGGTTGTGGAAGCCCCCTCCCTGGAGGTGTTTAAGGCCAGGATGGAACGTGTCCAGGTGGGTTTTGAATGTCTCCAGGAAAGGAGACTCCACAATCTCTCTGGGCAACCTGTTCCAGTGCTCTGTCACTCTCACAGTAAAGAAGTTTTTTCTGATATTTACGTGGAACCTCCTATGTTCCCTTTTGCACCCATTGCCCCTTGTCCTATCACTACACATCACTGAAAAATAGCCTGGCTAATTTCAAGGTAATATTGGCTATATTTTCAAGGTATTGTATTCAAAAGCTATATTTTTAAAATAGATTTTTGGGTAAAACTAGACTGAAGGATAATCTAGGGATCTAAGTTTATGTTGATTAATATCTGCTTACACTTTCTCTGCTGCTGTCATATTGATCAAATGTAGCATTTAAATTAAATTTGCTGATCAGAAAGTATATTAGTATCTGCACTGGAGAAATAGGATTATCTTGAAGCCATTTATTGTATTTAATTGTGTACAACTGAAAATGCTTTTAGGAATTACAAGAAATGCACTCCAGGTTAAAATGGAAATATCTTTGCTTCCACTGTTAACTTACAAATCAAAATGAACTCAATAAAGGCTATATTAAAACAGCAAAAAATGAGATTAGTAGCTCATAGATGGGTACCAAACACTGAATTTCTCAACCTCCCTTTGAATCTACCAATAAAAAAAAATAAATCCTTGTTCTCTGTCTGCAGTTCCATGTGATATCAACAGTTCTGAAGTTCATCAGAGGCTGACTTTAAGGGCTTCTCTTCCTACCTTTCCCAAAGTACCATACTATGGATTCCCCACTGCAAAGTAAGGTGATTGGAGGTTACATGGCTTCATAGAAGCTGGCACCTGCAAGAGATGAGCACCTGCATCCTTGCAGCAGTTCAGACAACTGATCTGAAACAGGCACATATGTCTACAAGGACTGTACAACATCTGTACTAGGGAACAGGTCTAGCCAAGTGAGAATTGGAATCCAAATTTTGAGCTTGTGACACATAACCCAGAGCATATTTGCTGATAGGTCAAGAAGCTCTATCAAGAAACTCATGAACTTAACCAAAAAGAGGAAGTTAATATTCCTTTTTTTTTTTCTTTCTTTCTTTCCCCAGAATAATTGCTTTTAGGCCAGCAAAACTACTGTTTTGCTTCTTCTGTTTTACTCGGCTGTATAATTTAGCATTTCAAAAATACTGCAAAATGAAGACTGAATTCCAAGACCTGCAAGGTCTGCAGCTAAGCATGTTACCAGCTCTCTAGGCCATCGCTGACTCTATACTGAGCCTGCAAAAAAGTGTGCGAAGTTTTTATTACTATTATTTTTTACAGGCTTTGCATGAATAAAGAGATGATTTAGACTCCTTATGCAATTCACACAGGATGACTTATATCACGTTGTATGGATACCTTGTTTTTGCCTACACAGCTTTGATCATGCACACTTCCATTAGCCTGGGGCAGTTGTAAAAAGATTTATATGTGCTCACACAAAAATAAGCAGAGGACAGTTTTGCTTGTTCATTGTTTTAAAATTCTTAGAGTCACTTTTAAGATGTCATTGTGTGAAGTTATGATTGGAAACTGGACAGCTTTAAAAAACAGGATGCCTATATATTTTCCAGAGCACAGAACCAGCTGTTAGACAATAGATTGTTTATAAAATTGTAAGAGGTTAAATTTCATGACGAATAGTTGCTCTAAAAAATTTTACAGCATTTATTTTTTCCCCCAGAGTTAGTCCCTCTCAGCAAACCTTTACATGCCTTCTAATTTTTACACTTTGTCCTCAACTATGGAAGCTGCTGAGAAGTCACACACAAATCAAAAAGGTTCTGCATTTTGGTCGTGTATTCATACTCACAGCACTACATGGTGGGTGGCTTAAAAAAGCAGTGAAACACACTGTAACCATATACTGAAAAATCGATTTCAAATACTGCATTATCATTTAATGAAGAACTCCATTTTAATTATAACAATTTTGTGCAGTTTTATTTCTACCCTAGGCCATGTAAGCCAAAAGACATCAGAAAATACACTTATATCATTTTAAGTGAAGCTCTCACAGTCATCTTGTGTTACTGATTGTCTTCTGACAGACTATATAGTGTACCTCCCAAGTCTACCACATACCATGTACCTAAAGAAGAGGAAATGTTATTAACTTTTCTGAAGTCTATCAGAAAAATAGGAAAAAACCTAAGAGCAACTTCCCTTCTCAGGACCATGCAAGCTCTTTGCAACAACCCAACCTGTGAGGTTCAGCTGCTGTCAGAGCAAGTGGGAGGTGATCAGACTGGCCACAAGATCAGTCCCTGGCAAGCTGGGCGGGCAGTGTCAGAGGAACAAGAGAGCTCATGCCTGTCATGCTCTCTGCTGTCACATGCAGCTCCCAATACTGAAGGACCACGCCTTGGTGCATCTGAAGGAGCACCTTAAATTGAATGGCAAAGTAACAGCAGCACAAGCAGGGTCAGCTGCATGCGATATGCTGTGGAATTTAAATATCTACTACTTAAGTACATTTTTTGTCTCTTCATGAAGATGGAAAACACCTTGTCCACAGTCTGAGCATTATGGTTAATGAATCCTTAGAGTTTCATATAACTTTGCTGTTTCTTGTGTATGTTTCCATGAGAGTGAAACAATAATTTACCTCAGAATAAAAGCAAATCTGCAATTATTCCTGCAGTACATTTTACACAAGGATTCTTAAAGTACATGTTGATGAAAGCACTTCAATTTTTGTTCTGCAAGAGCCATTTTAGAATTATGTGTAGTTCCAATCTACAAAAATTGTAGTTATTCTTCAGAGTCCAGCAGACAGCCACCAGACAACAAGAGACTCTGAAACAGTAATAACAGTATTTTTTCCTCAGTTAATCTATAATCAAAGACAGACTGCATCATTATACTACTTCTTAGCCCAAGGCACAAAAATGAAGTGAATTGCTCATGGTCTCCCCATAGGAAAATATGTGTGTCACTGCAGGAAATGTGGATGGCATTCAACAGCCTCTTATTTCTTATGCTAAGGAAATGAAGAAACTTCTTTAAATCTTCTTGTATAATTATTTGTCACTCTTTTCCCAGGGCACTGTTATGCAACAACAGTCCCATTTTGCTAATGCATAGTATTTTTGAGTTTTAGATAGTACACAGATTCTTGGAGGGGTCATTGCTCAATAGCAATAATAAAATAGACAAAACCAGATCATATTATCCACTCTAGTACTAAATGCTAGTAAATGTTAATGCTAAACACAACAAAAGCAATGGAGCTTTTTGGAGGGAAGGTTCTCCACAGCTGCTGCACAGAACTCTTCAGGATAAAGTCACTGAATCTAATCACATTGAATGAATTTCAGTGTAACACGTACTTCTCCTCACATTACTTATGTTTCAGGTAATGAACCATTCCTGGTTTTGGGTGAAGAAAAAACTGTCTTAAAAGATAATAAAAATGTACATTGCAAAAAAGTAAGGAAAATCTGATTGTCAGACACCACAACAAATTACAAATAATTTTTCATTCTGGAGGAGTAAGAGTTTATTCCAAAGGTTGCAACACCTTTAGTTTTCACTATCTCTTTTTCATCAGAAGATGAAGCAGATCATGTTGGCTGCATAGGTACATTCATTAAACAGTTGAGAATGTCTGCCTGATCTGAAACATAATGAAGTCAATAGACCCCTTTTCAAGTGAGTTCAGTAATGAACTTTGTCAAACGATCAATTCTGCCCTGGCAGTTCCTGCTGTCTTGATTAGTTTAAAACATGATAAAACTTTGCCAAAGAAACATTTGGAAAACAATCTTTTACACTGCAAGACATAGAAAATCTATTAATTACTTTTTGTTTCACACATGAGGCTTGAAAGAATGTAGATGGATTTTTTAAGGCAAACACCAGCAAATCTCAGCATCTACTTTAACAATATTCTAGCAAAAGAAAAAAAGTCCTTACCCCAAAACTTTGGTGGCCATGTGATTGGAGAGTAAGTGCTGTTTCTATCCATAACATCCAAATAACAAATGTAGAATGGTATGTCCACAGAGGAGCAACGGGTTTCTGAACGTTTGAGATTTAGCAATAGAAGCAATGTTTTTTGTGCTGCCAGGGAACTGTGTTGTTTGCCTGAAAGGAAATGGACGTATCATGTTTCCTGCTTGTGGACTTGAATTAGCAAGTGCTCGCCTTATCTTGGAACACCACATGGTTCCCGAGACGGGGGAATAGTTTCCTTCTCGTCATTTCCTCAGCCAGTGCAAATTGACTCAGAACAATAACAAATCTCCTCCTTCTCTGCAACTTTTTGAACCCCAAAATGTCCAGAGATAGAGAGATGAAAATCCTTCCTCTTTCCTCTAATGATGTTCTGTGTTGAAGACCTTCCTTAAACATTCAAAAGCACTTGTATTCAGTGGGAATTTTCAATAAGGAAGAAATGTGTCAAGAGGCTTTTAATGAGCATCATTTCATAAGTAACTTAATTTAGGACATGAGCATTGGTAAGTATTCACCATTGTTCCTTGGCTAGTTTGAGGAACTAGCTGGGCCTGACAGTGTAACTGTAGGTATTAATATTTTAATGAGTGTACTTCAGATTTCCTTTGCCAATTCTTTTCCTTTCCACACCCCGTTCTAAAATACGAGTTCCCTGGAACACAAACAGGCTTTTAGCTAATTGTTTGAACATTTTTAATACAATGCAGTGCTATTTCCCTGTTGGAATCTGTAGGTACTGTTGCTAAATATAACAAATAGCAATAATAACACCCTTTAAAAAGAAAATAGCCAAGATATTAAATGACACAGAATTAATGGAGAAAGTATGGGAGTCAATAAAATATGTGATTTTTAATTTATGCAATACATTGTATAGAACGTGATTTTAACTATTTTTGTCCTAAGTGTGTTGCAGATAATGGATGTCCATGAACATTCTGCTGTGAATTCCAAATCTCTGTTCTCTGAAGCATTGTGTGAGGCTGTGTTTTGCCCATTATTCAAAAAACCGGAATCAGTTACATCTATTTTTCACAATTAATAGCTGGAATCCAGGAAATTTAGGAATATACAAATCTTAAAATATGGATCTGGTATAAATTTAATCTTCATTTAACCTTTTTTTTCCTTCTGCTTGGGACTTTTGGCACTAAACAGCTTTTAAAAAATGCTGAGTAAAGATACTCTTCAGGTCAATGGAAGACTGATGGCTTTCAAAGCTGGTACTTAAAATGACATATCCAACTGCTTAGCTAAGCACCTGAATGAAAAAGAACTTATTTTCAGACATCGGTGAACAAGATGCAACTTGATAAGAAATACTGACTTTAATCTAGTTGAAAAGCAGCTAAGTTCAGACATGCATACTTGTACAGATAAGTAAATCTTCCATATAATCAAGTGTAAGAAATACGAACTTTAATGCTTTGTGAGGAAGTCAACAGCAATGAGAAGCAGCATGACAGTTTCTCTCTGGGCAGAATATTTGAGACAAGAATTCTCTTGTTTTCCTCAAAACCAAACAGCTGTTATGGGCAACTGTCTGCAGTGGAAGATCAAAGAAGCTGAAGTACCAGAAGTGTTACCTGGGCAAGTTGTGGCAAGTAAAGTTTTAAATTAATCAAGTGACTTGCTAAGGAGGACACTCTCTCAGATCAGTTTCATATTCTCTTTCTACTATTTATTCTTGCATGAAAAATACAGAATTGCAAGTTTGCGGAACAGAATTTGTCTAATACAGGTACAGTGCATCAAATCCTGAGATGTCAGGATCAAAATGGAACCTTTTCCACCAAAAAATCTAAATTGGGTTGATACATCATAAAACTTAATTAATCACTGCAAACATTAAAATAATTTCATTTCTGTTCATTTTATTTTTGAGTATTGCAAGTATTCTTGGTAACCCTATTGGTTCTTTCATTCTTCTCTGTTGAGAAGTATCTTTGCCTGAAAATAAAATCATTAAAATTTGAGGTACCCTGATTGATAAAAACCCTCATCATCATTCATTATTCTGGCAACTATGCCACACTGCCAGTTCTGACTGCTAGGGGACAGAAGTATACAGACGGTGAGCTGTCAAATGAATGGCCAGTGTGAGTTCAATGCTAAAGAAAGGAACGGTCTTTTACCTCTTGAAAAGAGGAGGTGAATTCTGTCAAAATTTTTTAATACATTGATTAAATGAGGGAAGGTGCTTTGAATTTGCAACAGCAGAAGCCCTAATCCATGAAGAAAGAGAAGAATTTTCAGAGGAAAGAAATGTGATGGGTTCACATATTAGAAAAAAATCTAAGGAAAACAAACCATAGGTACCCAAGGTAGTGCCGGAAGGAGAAGCTTTCAGCTTCCTTGGCCATGTATAGTCACAGGGGGAGAACTCGGCAGCACTGCCAGCCTTCTCTGGGGGCAGCAGTTGCTTTCTCTGAGGCATTTATGCTTTCCCCATTGATATATTATGATTCTCTTTTTCTTTGACCACTAGCAACCCCTGATTGACTAGCTGCTTTCTGTTTAACAAAACACTTTCAGTGGAAAGATACCTAACTAGGTGCACAGAGATAATTTTAGTTGAAACCATTATTTCAGCTGGCCAGGGCTCAGGGTGATGATGTTTGAGTATAATCAGTAAGCCCTACCAATAGGTCTCAACTACTTCCAATCACTGCCAGACAGAAAGGTCATACTACTGTCAGTTGAAGCACAAAAGGAACACTGTGTCAGAATTTTAATGTGACTTGCTGAAAACTCCTTTTAGGTTTTTCAGTTGCTCATTGTTACTGCCCTTTCTTGAGAAAATACAGATATATATGCTGAATACTCCTGCATGAATCCACAAAATCTTTTTATTTCAAATGTAAGCAGAGTTCACTGAAAAAAAAAGAATGAGAAACAGTAGAATGAGCATCCAGGGAAACTTTTTTTTTTTTTTTTTATGCTTTCCATCTGGAGATTATGATTTAGGCTGGGATTTCCTTTAATTGTTTCATATTTCAGCAGCCTCATATTTGTCCTTGGTTAGTTTTACAGCTCTCCGGATACATGAAGAAAAACTCAGGAATTTTTGTTCTTTCACCAGTGATGAAAAATGTTCCTGTCTCCTATCAAACCATCCATTTTAAAGGCTGATCTTAATGTGAAAAAAGACAGAGGAACTACAGCTTGAATTTACTACCTTTAATGTCCCGCTTCAATCCTCTACTAGATCAAACAGCAGATTTCTTCAGTTTACCTGCTACAGGTTAAATAGCCTACTTTGCTGTTCTGGCTCTATCAGAAGACACCTTTCAATATGATATGTCTGCTATGAATAAAAAGAAATATTGCTGCAGTAGCATCATAATCTCAGAAAAAAACCTTAGTTTACAGGAGTGTATTAGATGTCACTAATTTTTTCTCCAGATTTTTCAGAAAAAGAAAATAATGGGTAGGAAAAGCATGAGATTTTCAGACATTCAACATTTTTGGGAGATGTGAACACCTAAGGACATAACATGAAATGAAGGTTCCTCATCACTAATTATGTAGCATTACATGATTGGGAAGATAATGTCACTGTGCAGAATGTGAGTACACTTTGTATTTATTGGAAACTTCAACAAATTTTTAGATTCAATATTCTACTCAAAACTCTGAAACTATACTTTTTCCCTAACATGGAAGTCTTCTATAATCTAATGAAAGGTGACTGAGAGACATAAAAAGAGACAGAGGAGAACTTTCCCTTTCTGCCAGCCAGACATTTTCAGATTACTGATCTTTTTCCTGATCTTTGTGATACTGAAGACAGTGTTTATGTGTGTGTGGGAAAGTTCTGGGGAGGGAATTAAGAAAAGGAACACAGCAAAACAGATTTTATGCCAGTGCATTTCAGCACTGGTTAAACTTAAGGCCAGAGAGAGAAAAAAAAGATAAAATTAACCAGGTGTATGTATCTCAAGTAATGTTAAAAGGGGCAGTAACTCCTGCTGGAAGCACTAGCAGTGAGTAGTGTGGGCAAAGTGCATTTGCACTGTATTTGCACAGCCAAGTAATAGAGTATGGTGTTAAGACTTGGTATGATGGGGCTTGAGTGGGTCCAGCTGCATACCAGGGTGATGGGGGTCACTCTTGTAGACACAAGGAGGTGAAAGAGGAAGGGGGCAAAGATCAGCTCTTAGAGGCTAACAGAAAGTCAGGACCTTCCTCTCTGACTTTTTCATATTTAACAGCTTGCATGATATTTTGGGTGGCCCCAGTGTTGTTAACTGTTTGGACTCCAAGCTGAAGACCCCAAAATCAAACTTTTATTTTATCAGGAGGCTAAATTGTGAGAAATCATCCCAGAACAGAAGAAAATAAGGTATTGTCATTATTTAAGATTTCTTTCCTCTTGGTTCTGTGTCCTACAAATGCATCCTGTGAAAACCTCTTCCTGTTCAGCAAATGAAAATTAAATCCACCACTGTGCTTTCCAAAGCAAGAACAAAATTTATCCAATGGCCAAATCTGAGAGTTTTGCAAAAACTTTCAATCTAGGAAAGAGATTTGCCATTATTTCCTCAGAGTACAGCATTTCCTTGTCTTCAGCTATGATGCTAGAGGTAAAAGGACAGGGCAATAGACCTCAGAGTCTTTCTATCCAGTTCTGCTTCCCTGAACCTTCTGAGACCTGCAGTGCTGAAGCATGACATTTAGTAGACTCATTAATTTAAACTGAGATTACTGAGTAAGGGGACAGATAGAAACAACCTGCAAACCTGATTTAGTATGACAACAAAATCATAATTTAACACTTTTGTAGTAACTGATGGAGCTCCACAGGTAAGCTGTAAATTTTGCATCCAGCTATCAGTATTGGATGAAAAAAAATTAAATCTTGCTGTTTTATTCTGTCTTACATGCTGTTAAAAAGATGGAATGAAATGGAATTAATTTTTTCTGCTCCATAGAGTGGTCTAAAATTTTTAGTTTCATTGACAAACAATGTTCACAGGTAAATCTATATTTTCTCATACTTGTCTCTCACAGACATCAGTTAGCTGGTGTGTACAGTGGGTGTCTCATCTACCTTTGCAGTGCATGACCCGAGTAGGAGCAGCATTATATTTGTCCTGAGTTGTCAGAATGTAATGGACTTGACTAATCATGTGGAATTGCCTTGGAACAGGAAAAAATATTCCTGCATGCTACTGCTTGCATGTGGACTTGTACATTGGTGGACCTGTGTGGATGTTCAGTACCTCTGCAGTGTTGCTGTCCCCAGGTGGGCAAAGACTCAACTGTGATCCTTTTGCTCAGCCTAAACTAGGACTTTCCATTGACGTGGTCTTCATTTTATGACACAGCTAGGCATACCAAGAAACACAGCATACTAGATTCAAGGTACATTTCTGGGACCCATTTTTTAATCCACTTTAACAGGAACAGTTCCCTTCTGTCATTTCATTATGTGTGTTTAATAGGAGCAACACATTTTACTAATGAAAATATGCCTACACATACTCAGATATGAACAAATAAGCATTTAGAGGATATTTATATCTTGTGTGTATCTGAAATATCACCCAAAAAAATGAGAATACAAGGATGGTAAGAACAAAATCTTTGCTGTCCATATGTTTTTAGGAAGGCTGTTTTCAAAGTAAATTCTTCTATAGATTCCAATGCTAAAAAATAAAAATAAAAATCAGAGACACTTTATAACAGGATTTTTCCCAGTCTATTGTGCCTGGATTCCTTAATACATTTTTCCAGAACTATATCTGGTCTATCAGGCCAGTCACAACAAAAGAGTCTTTGTGGAATCATAAACCATCACAGGTACTGGTTTTGTTTGATTTAGTTAAGTTCACTGTAGGTACACTGCTTAATTTTCATGACTGCATTTCTTTGAAGAATTGAAAATTCTGCTTTCATTTTTCTAGGCAAATGATTCATGACAGCAAAAATTGGCTTTCTGAGTCACACCATAGGTAAATGAGTAATGTGAACCAACAAGTATTTGACCATGGTGGCCCCCTTCATCAGTTTACTAGTACTGTTAAAAAAAATAAAGAAAAAACAAAACCTTTCCTAAAGTTTAGAGCAAGAGGAAATCCTATGGGGAAGGTTAAGAATGGAGGCATGATGAACAATTGAAGGAAATTGCCTTTCAGTAGTCATGAGGGTTTGATCTTCTCTTCCTCTGATTGACAGGATCACACCATAGTCACGGAGTATCCATTTATTCATATAAAACCACTGAGTTTGGAATGCAACTCATGAGGAAATTAGCTGTCTCTGTTACAGTACTTTGGAGTTGTCCAAGGAAAATTAAAATATGCATGATGTCAGAATGTCCCAAGGTATATAAGGCTAAGATTAATCACCTGGAAACATACAAAGAATGCCACAATACCTCAACAGTGTAAGCAAAGGTTCTGAGGACTATAAAGTCTGTGGGCAATGTCCTGTATGCTGACTTAGCTTGCTTGGCTTTGTTATTATTCTTATTATTCTTATTATAGTTTCCCCAAGGCATCCCACATGGCAATCACAATTCTGTTGTACTTAACTACTGTACAAACAAATTTCAGTGAGACCAGGGGAATTGCATTTCTTCTTTGTTGTGCAAATGATCTAGTTCCTGTACTCTGCAGGAAAGTATCATATTAAAAAGCAGAATCCAAGCTTCCAGTCATCCATATTTTTTCTTTTGTTGATTTTATTTGCCCTTCCCCTGAGAGCAGTATTCAAGGTTTAAAGGCATTTCTCAAGGTGCATATTTGGCAGGTCTGTCATTCTCACCTTCCATGTCAGGCTGCAGTTCATTAGAGCAGGCCCAATAAGAACTTCTGTGAAGACAAGATGCTGGGAGCAGCTGTTGGTCTCTCTCACCTCTGCTTAAGCAGAGAAGTAAACAAAAGCAAAATAAGGTACTTGATCAGTTTTTAGAGGGGAAAAAATACAATATCCTGTCAAGGAAGATGTATTTCCCTCAGCATACCCATGAGTACAAAGAATTTGTCCCCAAACTAACTATAGAAATGTTATCCTCATAAAAGATCACCTTAGTGGTTTATTCCACATATCCCTTCCTTCTGAATGCAGCAAATTTAGACATCCCAGCACTCTTCAGAGCCACAAAACATCCAAGCCTTTGCCCTCACGTATGGAGCCATTCTAGCCACCCACTACTCCCTGCCACCCGAGCACACACGCAAACATCTGTACATGTAACCTTCACCCTGCAAAGCACCCAGACCCTCAGCAAGCTCATCAGAGAGCTCCACAGATAACGGAAATGCAGTTACAGTCCTTTGAAAACTGGTGAATAATTAATTTAACCTTTTGCTACTGCAGGTCATTAATTTTTACTGCTCTCAGATGGCTTGCTATCATGGAGAGTAAGCTTAATAAATCTTGAGCTGTAAGGGCTGGGAGTTGTGGAGGCAGGCATTCAAGCACAGAGAGAGAGTAGAATCTCCAGGTGTAGAAAATAATTTACTGGTAAATACAAGGATCTTGGTACCGGTTTCATGTACACTTTCATGCATGCTTTCAGTTTGATCCTTATGAAACTTTCAGTAGAGTAACACCTGATTCATTCTGGAAAAGACTCAGGGAATGAGCACTTCTAAGATGGAAGACTTCTGGAACAGACTTAGCATACAGAAATATACATGAGTAAATTGATATACATTGACTTACAATGACAATCTGAACAATTAAAATGATAAGGAATTAAAATGATGAGAGATTATGAAAATGTAAGGAAATAGCTTACAAAAGTGAAGTGTAGAGCTTACAAAAATAAAGCAGTCAACGTGTCTCCTTGACATGGGCTAGTAAAACTTAAGAAAGTACAGATTTGCTAAGACTAAAATGTGGAATTGAAGGGCATACATCAGAAATGACTGCTGACTCTTTCAATTATGATCACCTGCTCTGAAGCAAATTGCTCTGGACTGATCAGGGAACAGTCATAAGGCATAAATAAGACTGTCATGACAGAGCATGAACTGAGATTAAAAAACTGGGCAACACTGTGGAGATTTCACTAACTAGATAATCATCAGAAATTGTAAGAGGAAGCAGTGATAGGGGAATTGATGTCAGCAAGAATGCTTCTACTTTCCACTTTTGAAGACAAATTCAATACATACAAAGATAGTTGCATGTCTTTGAAACAATAAGTGTTGCCTATTCTCAGGAATGTATTATGAAATGTTCTTGTTTGGTGATGACAACCTACATCTGATCTTCAGACAATACCAGATAAAACATTCTTTGGCTGATTACTACCTGCTGCTGCCTTCTTTTGAAAAGCAGTCAATAAACTAAGGAGGTAGATTTCACATGCCTACTCTTCATCAATGGAAAGATGTTTGCTTGGATTTTCTTGGAATGGATTGAGCTGACTGGAGTTGGACTGGGAATTTTGAGATGAGAGAATAGGGATGAGAATCATCTAATGTGGTTTCCATCAGAAGACAACAAAAAAGAGATCATTCCCAAGTATTCAGAGAGGATCAACTCTGGGTCCTCCCTAGTCTATGCTGAAAATTATCAGAGGGCTCATCTCTAAAGCTACAAGTTAAGACATAGATTGGAGGACAGAAGAACGTGGTAGGCTCTGCCTGACATTCAGGACTCAGAGTTCAGGTTCAGCTGGATCAACACAGGTATTTATGGAACTACAGAGGGTTCAAGATTATTGGACCACTGGACATATTGTCTGGTTTGTGGTTAAAAGTATAGCATGGCTTCAGAGCCTTGTACTTAACCTGTGTTCTGACAGAAACTGGCAAAAAACACACCCCAACAAGCAAAAAAAAAAAACCACCAACATTGGAGCTCTGCAAGGGGAGCTCCTGGACCAAAATAAAACAGCCCCCCCAAAAAATTCCTTAGTGTCATTTAGTTGTTCTTAATTTTATCTGAATCCCTGGGTTTTATAATATTGAAATATTGAAGAATGGAAAATCACAGAGTAGCCTGCAGTCATCAAAGCCTGGATAGAAGCAAAAATAACCCGAAAGAATTCAGTGATAAAGGTAGATATGGTCAGCTCTACATAAATCTTGTGCTCCTACCTGTGTAAGCCACTACTGACCATATTGCTAGGTCTTTTCTTTGTCCAGATAACACGAGTCTGTAGCAAGTCTGCACTGCACTGTGTTGGTGGTTCAGGTAAATCTGTTGCAAGTTGCCCTTTTATTTCTAGGGTGCTGCATTTCAGAGTCAGAGGTGCTAGTCAAAGCAGTGTCTCATATACATATGCCCCTTAACACAGCCTGGAGACAAAATCAGGCCATTCTGCTCTGGTAGTACTTAATACCTGCTTTGAACTCCTTTTGTAAAAACTGTGTGAAAAAAATAATAAAAATGTTGTCTCTGGGCAACTCACATTGCATGAAATGTCCAGAGATAAGCACTGAGGAACATATTTACTGAATAATTATTGTGATGAGTTTTAGCTACATTCTGTATTGTTGTATTGTAGCACAGTACTTTCCTGAAATGTGTTGTGGTGCAGAAGAGTGGTATCTGGAAACTGTCTAATTTACAACACTGTGTAACAGGAGAGATATTTAAAGTCAAGAGATGGGTAAAATTATTTGGGAAGCAAAGAATGATATTATGTAGGCACACTAATTTATTCTTCCAAAATTGCCTTTCTACAGCCAAATGAGAAATCTTATAATTTAATTCTTAGTTTTGATCTATCAATTAAAAAAATGTTTGTTCTTAGTCAAATTCCTATCTATTTCCGTAATATGAGATTTATGTGCCATTTTTCGCTGACTCTGTATTGTTATACCATCCCTTCTTCAAACTCTTTTAAATAAGCTATTTTTTAATAAAAGTTGCAGTGTTGTTTTAAACAGCATCATTTGAAAAAAAGTCTCTCTACACTTCAGCTTTCATAGAAAGCATCAGGCTTCTTATTCATTATGTGTTTCTTGACAACACTTAGAGTTTCATGCTCCTGAATGAAAATTATCATGATGAAAAGCACTGATGTTTCATAGGAGGATCCTGACACTACTCAGAAGGACTTCTGATGCCACGTGTCAACATCAAAATGCATAAAATAATATCTAATAAGATTAAGTGCTCAGAGATTATAGATTTCTGCCACCAACGTTCTCATGAATTTCAGGATGCTACTCTTACCTAATGAATTTAAGATATATACAAAATGAGGTCAGAAAATACTTTGGATAAATTCTTTCACTCACACATAGTGTACAGCGTCCTTTTATCTCAGCACTAAAGATTTTTTTTTTTCTTTAGTCCACATGGTGGCACTATCTGATCGTGTTTGCTTTGTAGTGCTGGTTCAAGGCAAAAAAAAAAAAACAAAAACCAAACCAACCACAAAATTTTATGGTGTTCTATCTGAATTTTTAAAGACTTTTTTTTTTTTAAAAAAAAGAAGTGTTATTGAAAAAAAAAATTAGATTAAATGTTTAAAGTCTCATCCTCACAACACACGGGAGCCTGGAGGCACAGGGGCAGGTGGATGAACAAAAGTAATCCAGCCAAAACTGAGCCACAGCCTGCCACAGCCCCTCCCAGGGGCAGTCCCAGTAGAGGATTAGCCCCCATGGGCTGGGGGTGGGTCTATGGGGGAGGGTTTCCCCAGACCACCTTACAGGTGGAGGGGGGTTACTCTCTTCAAGGGTATAGAACGCATTTTGGCATGCAGAGGAAAAGCATCTTGGTATTGCACAAGACATTATAGGATGTTTAGAGGCAGAAGCAGAAGTGGGATAAGGGAGGGATTGTGGTAGATTAAGAATGAAAAAGGGTAGGAAAATAGAGGGCTCAAGGGATAAAATGTATCCTGTAAACAGGCTGCTGGTCAGTTCACAGTCGCTGCACCTGATCAGTGCAGTCTGCCCTGGCTTCTCATTAAATTCCTTTTCCAGGTATTTTCCTGGGTGAGAGCTTCCCTTTTTTATGAGCATGGGTGTGTGCAGATGTCTGTGTGGCAGCAACTGGAGTGGACCAGGGGCCATAGGGGCCCATACATCTCTGCTGCCAGCCCCTGGAGAGACTGGAGAATGTACATAGTGTGTATGGGTATGAATGTCAGTGTGTGCAATCCCCAACGACCATCAGACTCCATCACTGGCAAGTAGGATATGAAGCCCAGGAGACAAATACCAGAGTGTTCACAAGTCTGGGCTGGATGCTGGAAAGAACAGGGGGTCAGAAAGCAGGCTACTGCAGGGACCAGGGGGTCTGGGCCAGCTACTGAGGAGACCATGACATCTGGTGATGTCACAGGTCTGGACCAGATGCAGGAGAGACCTTCCTGCAGGAGCATGTGTCTATGTGAGGTCAAGGAGAGGAGCCTGGAGCAAAGGAGGCATGCTGTGTGTGTCCCCATGTCTGTGTTGGAGGGGCGGTGTGCTGGGGTGTGTAAGCGCACCTGTACCAGCAGGTGGGGTAGGGCTCTGGCCTGAGGAGCTGACGTGCCCAGGTGCAGGCAGCTGGGGAGACTGTTTAGCGTCAGCTACTGGAGGAATCCATATTTTATGGGTGCATATGTATTTGTATATATTTTCCACTAACACACTTTCACCCTGATCAGTCGGGAGGGAAACAGGATCCAGCCAGTCCTGTCACTAGTGTCTGCAAGAATTCTGTGTTATCTGTCCCTGTTGAACTGTGTACACACCCATATGTAGATGTAAATGTAGATGTAGATGATTTAGTTGTAGATGTATGTGTATGGTGAGCATATATATGCCTATGGAGTGTGCACACTCAGCCTTGTTTCTGACTGGATGTGGGGATGTGGAGCTGTGGCAGCATTGCTGCTATCTCACTACTGGATTTGGCAGCTCCTAGCAGAATATATATATAATCTATAAATTGATAGTACTTCTGCTTGCTTATGACCTTTGGATAATAACCTTTTAGTCTTATTTGAAACAATATTGGGGTGTCCACTTTCATTCCTCTTTAAAAGTCTGAGTTTATGGAAATGTTTTCAAATTTAGTGTAAATTATGAAGAGTAAATGAGTAAAAACTGGCACAACAATAAATATCAAATAGATATAGTGAGTTTCTTGACAATAATGAGGTGACTAACATTAGAAATAAATGCCATTTGTTTTAGGTCGACTCTTCCCATATGCTAGACTGAGCTCATTCTGTACATTTACAGATATTTATAACCTAATTAGGTATTTCTAAGATGTTTTAAGTTTGGTAACTTCACTTACAAGAACATGTTATATGCCATGGTATTACATACTAGTTTAGCAGATTTTTTTTTTCCTGATTTTTTTCTATTCCTGCTACATTTTTGTGTAACCTCATCCCATTGCTTTAATTCCCTTCTGCACAATGCAGGGACAATTAAGTGGTCTGTTAATTGACTGTCAGTTTGAGACCCAGGTTCTGCTACATTTAAATACAAAACATAAGCATGTACAAATATGTTTACATACAGTTACAAAACCTTTATGTAGAAAAATCCATACAGTCATACAGTTTATACATTTATACTTGACACAGTACATGAAAAGGAGATGTAGAACTGCACACATCTCTCTGGGCGTATGTGGCAACGTTTTAAATTTGCACATCATTACTGTGTGGCAGTTTAGGACAGGAAGGAAGTGGCAACTACAGCCTGCTGCAAGACCTGCAGAAAGAAAGGTATGCTCTGTTGCTCAAACCAGTCTCAATATTCACAGAGTGACACCAAAAGAAGAGATCAATCTTGGAAGAGAATGAAGCACCTAAAGAGATACCATATTCTGCACCCTGAAAAAGTATCAAAAAAATAAAAATGCTTTCCAGGAAGGTGCTTGTCTAGTCTGTACTTTAAAATCTCCCATGATGCAAATTTCACTTCCTCCTCACAGTATGTAGTGCAAAGCTTTATTTCCTCCTAAATTTTTTGGTTCTAATATGGCAGTGTCACCTCCTGCAAGATGGGCAAATTGTTTCTTGTTCTATCCACCACAAACACTGAGGAGGGATTATTCCGTTCCTTTCGTAGTGCTCCTTTATGGGTTTGAATACTGTTATACATCCCATCAGCTTCTAATCTCTAGATTAAACATCTATTTGTCTTTTCTTTTGGATTGTGCCTTCTAGACCTTTCACCATTATCTTAGCTGTCCTCTGGATTTTTTGTACCTGTTTTAGATCTTCCTTGAAGTCTGGCAAAAAGAATTGGACCAAACACAGAGTGACACAACAGTGAGGCAAACCAAAACCTCCTTTAAAGGCAGTATCCCACTTCTGAAGAAGAATGCCCTGAATTCTTCAGAAACAAAGATATCACTCGTGTATCAGCTAGAAGTAGCCCCCCTCAGTGGTGCTGTCACCCATTACAGAGAACCAGCACTGGTGATACTGGCAGCATTTCCTTGCAGTTTGTTCTGCTTTACAACAACACTCAGAAGAGGGGTTTGTTAGAAGAGGGACAGTAGCCTTTGGTGCCTGGCTAGACTTGTCTACCAGGGCAGTTATCTGGCTGCCACTTGTCCTTAGCTGAAGCCTGCTTACCTGAATGCTCTCAGAAGTGTGCGCTCCGTGATAAAGAATTTGCTTTGGACACAGTAAGAGGTCTCTAATTAGCTACATTACTATACTTCCCCCCCCTACAGTTAAAGTAATATTTATTTCTTGCCTTAACTGACACCAACATCTAGTAAAGAATCCTCACTTATTATGGCCATTTAATATTAAGCATCTTTAAAATCATAGTAGAATCAAGTATCTACTTAAAGATGTCATTAATTGAAAATTAATAGAATATCTGAACATGGTTCTAGCTTTTCCTTTCCAAAAATTTCCAGTCATGATGAAAGAGCATGCATGGCAAGTAAGGTGCCCCCCTTCCTAACCCCCCCCCCAGAACTGCTATATAGTAGCAAATATAATCCCCTTTCCTTCCAGAAGGCCTGCCTACAAGCATCCTAGTGGCAACAGTTTCAGTTCACGATTTTTTAACAATTAAAAGGAAAATAGGACAAGTGATAGGTATAAACTGTACTGTATTGTCCCTAGGGTAGTGAAGACAATTTTTTTTTCTAGCACAAAAAAAAATAATCCAGGTAAGGGCAGTGAAGCTTAGTTTGGAATATATTTTTCATACAAGGCAGACTCCAGCTTTGTGCACAGCTGGAGTTGATTATTTTGTGTAAGAACAAATAGCATAAATTGGAATTACATTATATTATCATACAATACACAAAGAGGAAGAGATTCAGATTGGTCACATATTCTTTTCTGCATATTATACTCCAAATCAGTAAGATTCCTGTGGGTTTCATACTATAACTGATAGGCAGAATATATCTCAGTCATTTTAGCTGATCATTTAAAACATATAGTGCAGCATATAGTGCTGCAAATTAGAGAATGAAGGAAGTTTAGACTAGTGAGTACTTTGATTAATTGCTTCCAATGGTAGTAGTAGTATTACACAAAATCTAATCTTTTGTAGTGAAGATGTTCTCTCTCATGTTAATACTCATACTCAACCTCAGAAGAGAAAATTAAATTTCTTTCACTAAAAAGATGTATATGGAAAGGGGGATCTCAGAAGCATGTCAGTATCCACTTCCCTTGCCATCTTAGATGCTGCAACTGACATGGGGTAAGACAGGAAGAAGCAGGACAACCAACAGAGGTAAGGAAGTGTTGGATGTGAAAGGCTTTGTGGTTCCCGTCCTGCACAAAACAACCAACCAACAAAATAAGCAAGCAAACAAACAAACCCCCCTTCCCCAAGGCCCCCAACAAAACCCAACCAAAAAATGAACAAAAAAACCCCAACAACACTGAAATAAAACAAAAAACCCTATAAGTGTCAAGAGGAGGAAAAAATCAGGTCCAATATGCCTTGCTACATTAATTGTGATAGAGAATTTTTGTGGATGGCTGGAGGTGACCTAGATAACTTAGACCCCAGTGTTACAAGAATCCTTGCTGTAGCTGCCAGTATGTCTGTTTCTTCCACACAGCATTCTGGCTCAGTAACTGCATATTGTGTCAGGATAGGTGCCACAGGTGTAACTGCTCATATTGCAAGGGTGGCACCAATGTTAACATGACTAGCACTAAAGGAAGGGATGATGCTGAGTAATCTCTGTTGCCTAACCCAGATTTCATCCATCCACTCAGTGAACACCCTGCATGCTAATGTTGTAGAAGCACTGCCAGCAAAGACTAAAACTAAGAGGTACTTTGGCACTGTTTCCCCTAACTTCTTCATTTCAGCTCTAGATGACTGCTTTTCTTTCTCAGGGATCCAGAAAGGACCTGTCTCTTAAGCAGAAAAATGATCCTTCTCCTTCCCACATGAAGCTAGTTTTAGCTGTAACAATAAAAACGAAGGAGGGAAAAAGCATAACCAAGTCTTAGGGTTTGTGCAATGTCTTTTGAAGAGGCAGAATCATATTTTTTACTGGTGACATAAACCCTGTTGCATGGTTAGTGTGGTTTGAGCTCAGGAGTGGCAGTCCGACCGTCTTGCCAGCTCCTCCAAATATTTCTGTACTGCTGCTGTTATGTAAGTGCTGGTGTCCCACTTTGCTTGTGCAGCGCACGATGATGCTCTGGAGCCGACGCCAAAGGTAATGCCCTGCAGAACACTACGCAACGCAACAATGATACTAGCAATAGGACTAGCACTAGTAATGAGCAGCGGCAGCTCGACACAGGCATTGTCGGAAGTATTTCGGCTACTCGCCAGAGCGCACCTCGCGGGTGTTTGGGCTCGGGGCTGAGGCCGGTGCCCCTTCCCCCGCTGCCCAGCACCGCGGCCACGGCAGCCGCCCCCGCACAAGCTGCCCCGGCCTTGCCGCAGCCGCGCTGGAGCGGAGCCGGGCGGGGCGCTGCCCCCCCGCGATGCGCGCACGGGCGGCGGGCTCCGGGCCACGGCGGGGGGCGGGCTGCAGCCCGGGGGGGCGGCGGGGAGAAGTGGGAGGGCGGCCGCGGCCCGGGGAGCGCCGCAGGGGACCGGCACGGCCCGCACACGCAGCCCCGCACACGCAGCCCCACTCACCGCCCTCTCCCCACCCCCGCACCTGCTTCCTCGCCGCGGGCCGGCGGGGCGGGGCGGGGCGGGCGCTGCGCTGTGCTTGGTAACCACGGAGCCGCGCCGAGGCGCGGATCAGCGCGGAGCAGCGGGCGGAGGTAGGAAGCGGCGGCGCGGGGCCGGGGCCGGGGCTGGGGCCGCGGCCTCCCGGGGCTGCGGGTGTGCGGAGGGCACCGCGGCCTCGGTGGGTTCGGGCGAGCCCGGGGGTCGCCAGCTGTACCCTAGCAAGAAGGAGGGACCCCCCTGGGGCAGCCTCCCCCGGCTGCCTCCAGCCGCCTCCTCCGCTCCCCCGCCTCAGACTACCTTGAGGTTAATCCGAAAGTCGCTGCTGTGATTGCGGAGTTGGGCCGTTTTCCTCGGTGGATTTGAACGTTTTGCCCTTTCTGAGTACGGGGGTAAGAAATCCCGGAGGAGGGCCGTGGTTTGCCTCCTGAAGTGCACGTGTGTGTGATGCAGAGATACCCGGTTTCATGCTCAGTCACACACTGCAGGCTAAAATGTAGTTAATCGAGGAAGATGTGACGAGTTTTAAGCCGGGTTGCACGCAGTGATGATGCAGAAAGTACAAGTACACTGCAACAAGGATACATAGAGTCCGTACGTTCCCTGGTATGTGTGGTAGCTCCCCAGAAGTAAGACCTGCTGAAATAGCAGCAGAAAAGGTTGCTACTAGGGTTTTGACAACCATATTTTCATCCATATTCATGCTGGAGGAAAGTGCTTGTAAAGACTATTGGTAATCTGCCATAACAGACCAGATTTTGCAAATTGATGAGGAAGTAGTTAAGTAAATCTTCTACATGACGCGAGGGAAACTCCAGAGCTCATCACTGTGAGGGATTTATACCTATATGGCTGGTAGGGAAGTAATATGTGGTGTTTCTGGCTGCTCGCCAGCACTTACAAGTGCCGAGCCTGTTGCAAGACTCCGAACAGGCACACACTTTTCCTGTCGTAGTACTGGTGGTGGACTGTCTGTATTCTGTGATCTCTGGTAATTATTTTCATGATTCTTGTGTGCACTTTAACACTTAATACTAGTTCCCAAGCTATCACTGTTGATGATCTACATTAAATATGTCTCTGCCACTGGACAGAGTGTCAGGGCACGATGTTATTCTAATTGGTAACCAGAATATGTTTTTGTTGTACTAAGCTTCATGTGCTGAATTACATGACAAAAACAGTTCAAGAGGCATTGTTAAAACCTTTAGAGTTACTATTTTTTTCTGGCAGGAGTCCATAAACTTTGTCAGATGGGATGTTTGACACAATCCTGAAACTCCTTTAAGTTTGGACTAGAAATAGGAGCTCTCCAGAATGAGCACGGTGCTGCATCTTGGAGTGACTCAATTCTTATCTTTGCAAACTCTGCTAGACACGAAAGTAGAAGCAATAATCTCTCCACTTCCCTCCTGTTCTTGTAATTCCTGTTCCTAATGGCTTGGTTTGTTTAACACTACCTTTAGAGATTATATAAGTCAATTACAATTCCATGTTGTTGAGTATAAAATACAAATTAATAGATATTAATCACTGATGAACCCAAATACATTTGTGTAATTTAATTTTTTTTATTATTATTTTTACTTTAAATAAGTAATTGTGACAAGTGCCAGGAATGATTTGGACTGCTACATTTAATATATACACAAGAATCTCATCATGACCATACACCTTTGTGCAGCATTACTTTATTAAAATATGAAAATTCTCAAATGATTTTTTTTGTACTTAGGGACTTTAGGAGCATCTTCCTGGGAACTTCAGTAGAGCTACGCTGAATTATATGGCCTACCAGTGTGCACACTGCTCAAAGAAAGTAACACTTTGATACTGGGTCAGGGAGAGCAGAGGTGCACAGGGAAGGATGAGCAGCACCCTGTTAATGTTTAAATGCATTTGGAAAGAAGGCAAGAGTGCCTGGCCCAAGGAGGATCTTGCTGGGTGAAGCACTGAGCAAGGTGTGGGTCCCTGGAGAACTTCCAAGGTCAGCGCAGTGAGAGTGATGGCTGCAGGTCTACAGGGCTTTGGTGGATCAGGCTTCAAGAGATATACTCACCCTTTGGACAGGCACCACGTTACTCCATCTCAGTTATGCTTTGTGGTGCTTTTTTTTTTTTTTTTTCTTTTCAAGTAGTGGTTTTAGTTATTGGGAAAGTACATACATCAAACACAAACAGTTATTTTCATACTTCCTTGTTACCATGGCTAGTGACAAAACTTTAGAGCTCTCATGTCTTATTGGAGGTCACAAAAGTAACTGCAGCAGTGTACCTTGAAACAATTGAACTTTTGCCTTTGTTTCACTCAAGGCACAGATTTAATGGGGAACACAGGTGTTTCTGCTTTGTCATTCATATGTCAGCTGACATATGCTTACAAATTATTCTTCAGCTAAGCTTTTTCTTGGGAGATGTGCAGAAATACTAAAGATCTGATGTTTACTTGCTTATCTTAAACTCTGACCCACCCTTTCCTGAGATGCTTCGGTGTTTTCTATTTCAGTAGTCTGTGGCAGTTGGGTTTTGTTTGTTTGGTTTGTTTGGGGTTTTTGTTTGTTTGGGGTTTTGTTTGTTTGTGTTTGTGTTTTTTGTTTGTGTTTGTTTATTTGGTTTTGTTTGTTTGGGTTTGTTTGGTTGTTTGGTTTTTTTGTCTGTTTGGGGTTTTTTGTTTGTTTTTTCTTCTACAGATGTACCTCTGAAAGAGCCTTCTGCTATAGGTCGTATTATGCCACAGAAATACTAGATGCAAGATCAGTTTTAAAACAAAACAAAAAAATCTGAATGGCTCTCCTACTGTTACCAGCTTTCAAATTGTATCTGAACTTCACTCTGTCCTGTTTGCTCGTATATCATGACCTCTGATCTTAATCTTGGCCTGGCATTTTCTGGGCAGATAGTAAGCTCTGAGGCAAGGTTTATATCCTGTGTTTGTAGAAGCTAAGGAGCTACTGATCCCAGTCTTCTGCTATTACCAACATCTATATGAACTATAATATATTCCCACTGAATTTAAATAGCAGGATTACTAAACTGTAGTATACACTGTATTTAACACTTCATATCCCAAAGACAGTGAATGACCATTCTTTGAATATATCTAACAATGTACGTTCTGCAATTTTTTCTATACAAATGGCAAGTGTCTGCCTTCTGTTTTCTCCTAGAATACTTTGCATTTTCAGTTCAAATGGAATTACAGCTTTCAAGACAACAGAGTTTCACACCACTCAATTTTTACCCATTGCCCCCCAAAACATAATAGAAAGTAAAAATAAAATATTCACTTGCTGAAATTTAAATGCATACATAGGTATGTGCATGACTAGGTTCTTACAAGTAATTTTTAAATAGTAGAGTACAGTTTCAGGTAAAGCATAGAAAAATTCTGCCATATATGCCACAGATTTAAATGTCAGATATGCGAGTTACTTCGAATCTTCCAAATTACTAACTGCTGTGGCAGTCCCTCAGTGTTACAAAGAACTTTTGTTCAGTTCCAAGCACTGTTGAAGTATAACAAGAGGAACAAAAATAATCTGGAGCTCCAGAAAGGATCCAAATATCTCTCTTCCTTCCCACACTCCCCAAGAAAAAAAATATTTCAATACTTCTAGGTAACTGCTGCACATCAAGCCAGTTTGGGGTTGGATGGTCAATAAGAACATGTTCCAGTGTTCCTGTTTCAATGTGTTCTGTCTCTTCTTCCACCTTTTCTCTTCAAAACCAATCGAAACAGTAGAGAAAGGAAGCACAGAGTGACAGTGTGGGAATTTAACTATCAAAAACACCTTTCAGAGCCAAAATTACATTTTCCATGATCTTATGTGGTGCACAGTCACGTTCCATTGGAGTTGGGAAAGTTCCAGGATGCACTAACTTGTGCTATGTTGGTTAAGCGAACAACCACAGGTTTGTAATTCAATCATCTGTAACAATTAGCACAAAGACTCTTCTGTTGGCCTGGATTTTGAAGGCCAGTGAGGAGGTACCACATTTTCTTTGAAGATAGTATAATAATAATTTTGGATCATTCTGCCCCACTTCTTCATCCTAGCACCTAATTGTATTGCATCCAGAAGGCATTACCTGCAGCTTGACAGATTTATTTAAATAAGTTTACAAATTAATTATCAATTAATCAACTACAAGTTTTAAGTATTATGGGATGAATTTTATCAAGTTTTTGCACTTTTTACTTTGATTTTACTTCAGATTGTGCTGCTTCCATTTCTGTTGTGATTTTGTCTATCAGAATTGTCTTTAATGAAAAAATAATTATAATACTAACTGAGGCAAATTAAGCTCCGCTTGATCTTATTTTCTACTTGCTTTTTACTTATCTGGCTAAGAACCATTTGCATGCTTTCTTTATTTCCTTAGTCTAATTCAGCTAGTCTTTCAGCAAGTTTCTCTTTGTCCCTGTAGACAGCACCCACTATAGCAGAGTCCTTCATTTCTCATCCTTTATTTTCACCTACTACTGTCTGAGTGATTGGTTTTTCTAATTATGTCAGAAGCAGTTTTATTCTGCCCTGAATAGGTGTACAGTTACTGGACCTTGGAATTAAAGAAGTCTTCAGGCTGCTTCACAGGGAGACACTGTGCTCCTTAGACCATTTGACTTTAAAAAAAAAAACAAAACTTTTAAAAAACTTTATTTTTTTTTAAAGCACTGTCTCTTTAAATCATCTGCTGACCTGCATCACCACTTTCTCCCAATCCCTGTCTTTGCTGTACAGTTTGGATGGGGTGGTGTGGCTTGAGCCCTTCCTGGTGAAGACTGAGGCAAAAAATTAACTGAGCCTTTTCCATATCCTGTGTTATCAGGTCTGTTTCGTTCCAGAGAGGGCCACATTTTCCCCAGTCTTCCTTCTATCACTGAAATACTTGTAGAAACTTTTCTTATTGCCCTTGATGTCCCTGGCCAGATTGAATTCTATCTGAGCTTTAGCTTTCCTAACCTGATCCCTGGTCTCAGACAACTTCTTCGTACTCCTCCCAGACTACCCATACCCTTGCTTCCACCCTCTGTACACTTTCTTTTTACACTTAAGTGTGTCCAGAAGCTCCTTGCTCATACATTCAGCTCTCCTGGCATTCTTGTCTGCTTTCCTTTTTATTGAGACCTATTACTCCTGAGCTTGGTGGAGGAGATCACCAGGTTAGATGGTGAATATTGACCAGCTTTCTTGGGCTCCTCTGCCCTCCAGGTCTTTATCCCATAGTAGCCTATCAAGCAGATCCCTGTAAAGGCCAGGGTAGTGAGCTTGCTTTGCACCCTCCTTGTTGCCCTAAGGATCCGAAATTCCACCATTTTATGGTCACTGCAGCCAAGGCTGCTGTTAAGCTTCATGTTGTCCACAAACTGTCCTTGTTGGTGACTACAAGGTTCAGCATAGCACCTTTTCTTGTTGTTTCCTTTCAACTTGGAGAAATTATTGTCAATGTATTACAGGAACCCCCTGGATTGCTGGTGCCTTGCTGTGTTGTCCCTCCAGCAGATACTGGGGTGATTGAAGTCCTCCATGAGGACCAGGGCTTGTTAAACACAGAGCTGCTCCTACATGTCTATAGAGGGCCTTATCCCCTTGGTCTTCCTGGTCAGGTGGCCTGTTGCAAACCCTGTCAACATGGTCTTGCCAGTGGTACTGTAGTTTTACCAATAAAAAACCCATATTTTTTCTTTTTTAATTGCAGACAAGCCAAACACTCCCAAGCACACTGAGCACAATGGAAAATGGAGAATTATGCGGGGGAGCCAGAAAAGTTAACCCAGAATACTACTAGTGTTTTTCTTACCTCTTCCGTAGAAAAGTCATCCTACTTTTCTGGCATTTGAAGACAGAAACAAAACAGTACAGAGATCTGTAAATGGCATATTTTGCTAGGCCTAATGTTTTTTTGTATGAGAGGTATTCACATTTCCTCTTTTCATCTTAAAGCAGAGTACTAGAGTGCTAGTACTAATATATAAAAATGGTGTCAGTGTAACTTTATCCATTAAATGCAGGAAAGTGGCAAATGTAATAATTTATCTCCTTTATACGCAAACCCATTTTGTTTCACTCTTGTGTATTCATTCCCTGTATAGTTAGAAAAGAAAAAAAAAGTTAGTTCATAATAATGAATAATCACTTTGCCTATCTTTAGGAATAGCTCATATAGTCCTTCAGGTTTATTTCAGGCTGAGATTTATGAGATTTAAACCATACTGTTTTCTTAAAATCTGTGCATTTTTAAATCATATTTTTCTGAAGATATATCTTTGTGTCCAGCACTGAAATGAAAAAGTCATTCTGTTCTGTACAAATGATTGTGGGTAACAGCTATGAGAATGTTTAATTAAGATTTCAATGTTTACAAATCTGAAAAATGTAATCTTTCAGTAGGAAAAAAAGAACTTTTGTTGCAGGTCTTAAATATTTTTAGAAGTGAGGAAAAATATCCCCTTTGCATTACATTGAATAGCTGACTGTGCACGTAGGTTTCTTATTCTATGGAGCTTTAGATACTGGCTGAAGACAGGTGAGAAGGGTGTGTGAAGCTTCATTTCATCTATTCCACTAAAGTCTTCACTGTGCTTTGAGCTGTGGTTTTCTGCCTGTGGAGGTGACTGTGAAATTGCATGTGATCCTTCCCACCTGTAGTAACTTCATGTCTTTTTAAAATGAGTTAATTCCCACTGTTTGCAAAGGAGCTTTTGAATTAGGAGCCATATTTGGAACTGCAGTCTCTTCTTACACAGCATATAATTTAATATCAGCTGGATAAATTATTAATTACAATTCTGCCATGTATCACTGCATAGTGACTCAGCCTGCTGTATGACTAGATAAAGCATATATCTTTATAACAGTTTACAAATGGAATTGGATCAGCATCTTCCACAGCTCCTCTAAATCTGCTCATGTACTGCTGATTTACACCAGCTCCTTCACGGTGTGAGTGGGCTTGTATTCTGATAGTTACTGTTGTTAGCCAAGAAACAGTCAGACAAGACATTTTTAATACCTCTTATTGCTGCCCAACAATTAGTCTAGCAGCTTGCTATTAAAAGGTACTGCATCTCTCTTACAGTACTGCTTAAAATGTTATCAGTCTAAAGACTTGTCTGTCTGATGCTGGAGGACTCCATTCTCTTAACAGACCTTGGAGCCAGGAAAGGAGGAAAAGTGCACAAACCCAGTAAACCCACTCATGGTTGTTACATCTTATCAACTACATACCATCTTGAATTTGGGATGCACCCAGTGTGAAAAAAGATGTTCTTGGTGTCTATATGCTCAGTTCATTCTTAACAGAGAAGCAGGTCTGTACATACACAAGATGTACTTGTTCCTCAGAAGATAAGATGTTATTGTTAACAGTATCTGATGAATGTGATTTGATTTTTGTTTTAGACCAGAGTTATAGTCACATAGACCTTAAAATAGTTACAAGTGTTAAGGTCTTGTAGCAGTTCTAGTTCACAGCTTTTAATGTTAAATTACCCAAAATACATAATCATCACCATACACTGGAAAAGTGAATATAAATACAATTTTATTTAATAATAAAGTATATGACTCTTGATATTTCAGATCAGAGCACATGGTCCAGTTAACTTAGGGATTCTCCTGACCGGTGAATTACAATTATGTGATACTTTCTAGCATGGTGAAATAAGCTGAGTCGTACAGCCTTTGGGTTTTACAATTAGTTTCATTTTTCTTCCTTTCCACCTAATATTATTTATACTAAAAATATTACAGTATTACTTTTAATATGTATAAATTTATTGTTTTTTAAAAACAACATCCATGAGCATCCTCCGGAAAGCATTGATGTCTGGTGCATTGCCAATTGTTTTTAATGATTTGTTTTTGCAGCTTCATTCCGCTGATGATTGCCAAGCAAGCTTTCAGCAGTAGTTGAGTGTCTCTGACTGGGGTGTACAGTATACACAAAACGTATCACTCTTTACATGTTAAAATAGCTCTTAAGGCTCAGTCTTGCAGAGCTGGTAGAAGTTATCTTTAAGCACTGGTACTTTCTTTCTCAGGGGCTGAGGTTGTTCGCCAGTGCTGTCCCTTGGCTGGTGTTGGACCAGGGGTGTCAGACTGTCCCCGACATGCTGAGGGTTGCAAGCTAAAAGGAAGAAGCCATCCAAGATCCTCATCTCACTGAGGTCAGCAGCTTGGAGGGAGGCTTCTGTCAGAAGAAGTGGACTTGCTGCAAAGGCATCATGGCCTCATCCCGGCTAGTGACGAGACCTAGAGATATTGCCAATGTTATGCAACAGCTTCAAGGTAAGGGACTGACTCAGGCTGGTGCTCTCTGCCATGGATTCATAAATGGAGGCTCCTGTTCTTTACTGTAGTACACATTTAGGACAATATTTCTAAAGTTTAATAACTGTTCTAAACTTATCTACTGGAAAATATTTGTAGTGTATCTGAAAGGTTCTGATTATATGAGTCGTTTGTTACAGCATTAATAGTGGTGTTTAAAAGCAGCTCATGATATCAACCATGAAGCAGGAAAAAAACCAAAACATAGAAACAAAAAGCAAGAAAGCAACCAGGCTGCTCCTCCAGCTTCCGGGAAACACTCCAAGCTCACTGTAGTGATAAACTAGTACTTATTAGTTTAGCAATACTTGCTGTCCACAAGCAAGCACTGTAATATTGTTAAGCATGGAAGAATTCTTAGGTCAATGAGATAATTATTAGTACTAAAGTTGGTAACATTTTAGAGAACATATTCACAGGATGTCTTTGCAGTATTCATTGACTATTCATTATTTTTTAAAGTTCTTGCAATAAAGCATTAATAGAGTTATTATCTTTTTAAAGAAGTTTTACACCTAAATGCTGCAGCTAAAAGCTTGCATTGAGAATATATGTTTTATTTCAAATGATGCTGTTGACTAGCAGTTAGTTGTCAATGTGGCTCTAGGTTTCACTCCTGTTAACATTTAAGCTTAATCATAACTCCCTGACCTCTTCCTTTTTTTACATACCAGCTTTCACTGACTTCAACAAAAGATTATATGTGCAGAACCCTTGCTACCACTTCTGCATCTTCTAAATCTGGAAACTTTATCACCCCATAGCTTTTCCTTCCATTTATTGTTTGTCAGTTTAGGGTATCTGAACTCAGCTTCCCAGCCACTAGATACAAGTAGCATGTGTCATTTCCATGTAGCCTGACATGGTTTGACTCAGGATTGGCAATTAAACCAGTGACAATAATGCTCCCAATCCCCTCACCCTCCTACCTGGGTAGGGAGGGAGAGAGAGAATAAAGAGAGAGAAACTTTCCAGATTGGAAACTAAACTAGACAGATTTAATTAAATGCTGCTAATAAGAAAATAGGTACAATTATATAGAAGTATGTTCAGGAATGTGCTAAACCCTATCAACTCCCCCCACCCCAGCAACTCCCATGGCATCTCCTGAGCTGTGAGCAGTCCCAAAATGTCCCGGAGAGAGAGGCAGAGCAAACAGGAGCTGAGGGGAGAGTTAATGAGGGTCAGGAATGCAAGATCCTAGGGATCAACAGTGATGGATAGATGGAGTCCTCCCCGGACACCAGCCATGGACAGAAGAGAAAGAAAAAGAAGCAGGAAGGGGCTTGACTTCGTGACCCTGACTTTATACCAAGTTTACATAGATACATGGAATGGAATACTTTGGTCAATTTTGCTGTCCATCTAGTCCACTCCTCCATAGGGGAGGGATGCAGATACACCTGAGGCGACAGAGGAAAGTGTCCTTCAAGTCTCGGCAGTAACATAAACATTCCAGCGTTATCAGTCCACTAACTGGAAAACTTGCTGCTAGTTAAAAGAGAGCTCACTGAAAAAAAAAAAAATCAGTAAAAAGAAAACTGGCTTCGTCCTGGCTCAAGCCAGAACACAGCCCCAGTAGATTAATTTGAGAGTAAATAAAGATGCACAGTGTGTCCCATTTAGGCCTGCTGAAGCACTTTTTCAACTATAAATGCTCCTGCCTGATGTTGTGTAGACTCTTGTACGGTTACTGTTTTTTTCTTGCTATTTTTATCTGTGGTTGCTTATTCTTAGGCTGCAGTCTTGGAAGTGCCCACAAACGTAGAGCAAGGAAACATTCCCAGCCCAGAGAATTTGTGGTTTAAATATTAGGATAAGACACTCCAGGTAGCCACAAACAAAGGAGAGAGTGCAAGGGTACTGTGAGGCAGCATTGCTTGCAGAACAGGCAGGGGTCTTAGTACCTAATGTATGTATCTCAGTGTAATACACCTTTAAAAGAAGTTAGGATCTTAATAAGGATCCCAGAGAAATAAATGGGATATTTGAAGCAAGAAATGAAATTATTAGGAAATGGGGTTCTCTACTGGAGAATATGAAGAAATGCATGTGAGAAATGGCAGAGGTGCTTGGAGGTTATGAAGGCACGTTGCAAAGGAAAAGAACAGGGAAGGTTATCCAGGCTGGTACTCTGAAGCAATGAGTAAGGAGGGTGCTATAGGGGCTATTTACAGAGCATGTAGACTATTAATTATCAAATAGTTATGTACTAACTTTCTAAACATCTATAAAGCTATTGCTGAAAAAATGTCTATTCTGTTTATTTGCACTTTGATTTTCTAACATAATTGCTTTTAATTTTTATGTATTGTGCTCTGTTGAAATCTGATATATAGTTCTGTTGATTTTATATTTATAGTTGTGTTTTTTTTCTTTTTGGAAATTAAGCAAAAATAAATAAGTAAACTCTCAAGTGAAGACATTTTAGAAGAAAATGTATCAACTAAATGTAAATTTGGCATTGTGTGTTAATTTGAAGTCATACCTGTAACTGAATTCTTTGCTTCTCAGCTCAAATCAGTTCAGCTTGGTATCGTTGGGATCTGAGTTTTGCTGCAGAAGCACTATTTTGATAAATACTTCACCTGTGCCAAGGCTGGAGAGCTTGGAGCCTGTCTTTTTTTAGTATGTAGTTCTGCATTATGGATGAGCAGGCAATCTGCACTGCGACTACCTTAGCCTTTGTGAGTTAAGGTTACTCTGCCTTTCAGAATTTACAGTCAACTTAAATAGGAGCAGATATGGAACACAGCGATATTTTTTTGGCATGTTTGCAAGGCAGCCCAGAATCAGTGTAGTTGGAGCTGGGTGTGTAACTCAAACTGAGAATGGAATTGACAGTATTCATGGTGTAAGAGAAACAGAGATGGTTTGGAGTGTCCCCAGTCAGTGCTGAGCAGCAGTTGTTCTTTACAACTGCTTTTACACCTGGCTGTAAGCTGAGGCAGGAGAGGAGTTCTAGTGTGACACTGTCAGAGAGTGCTGCAAAATGTCATTGGAGGGAATTTGTCAGGATTGAGGGAGAGGGGTAGAGCAAGCTGTGCTCCCTTCTCCACGTTGTTGTCTCACATTTGCCTCACAGGTTTCCAATAAGTGTTTGTGATGAAAGAATGTAGGAAAGACCAGAAAAGTACTCTGTTCTGTGGGATTCTTAACACCAGTTTTGAAATCTCTGCTGTACATCCTGCAAGTGACTGCAGTTATATCAGCTCTCATAAAAACTGTCAGAGAACAACAAAGTTGATTCTGGTGGTGTTCTGGGGTTTTTTTAAACAACAACAACAAAAAATTCCAGCCACTCCCCTTTGTTGGTGATTATGACACTTGAAATACACTGTATATGTTACAATTTTTGAATAAGACTGCATATCACTGCTTTAGAAACCCATTTGGGACAGAGAGTCATAAAGATGTGTAGTGTGCTGAGCTGTGACTTTGTATGCATGTGTGTATGCAACCTGCCTGAGCCTGTGATGCCCTGGCAAATGCTTGCTGCAGTAGTGCTCTCTACCTAGAAGAATGGAGGATCTCCTTTAGTCTGGGCCAGACAGGGCATAGGAGAGTACTGGGCATTGAGAGTAAGATTTATCGCTTCCAACTTCATTATCCCTGTTATCCTAATAAAAATTGAGACATAGGGCTATTCAGTCTAGCTGAGCCTTCTATCAAGGGTGAGAGACAGGCCTCTCCAGAAGGAATATGGTACCTTGTCACTTGAACTTTTATTAATAAGGGCAAGTTTTTGAAAGAAAAATACTTCCTAATATATTCTGGGAATTTTATAACCTGTATGATAGGCAAAGGTTGCAGAAAAAAATGACCTTACTACTTTAAATGGGGGTGGGCAGCATCTCTGAGGAAAGGTTAGTCATAACTGGGAAGGAAGGCATAAATTCACAGAAGCCATCTCACTCTTTGCTAGAAACGTACCCTTAGCTGCATGTGGCATCTTCCCACTAGCTCCTGCTTTCTGAGCATCCTTCCCTCAGAGCTTGCTCAAATGGTACTGCCCAACTCAGTGCTCAGGGGCTGCCAAGTTCGTCCCACCTGGGCCAGGCGAGTTGGGTTTTAAGGGACCTAAATGATGGGGTGACTGCTAGAGCAGCTAATGCAACCTAAGGCATTTAAGAGTGGTGTGTGTGTGTATGTATATTTTTTTTGTTTGTTTGTTTCAAAGTGCCTGTTTCTCCTTATTGGCTGCCAAGAGTGCTGCAGAGAGCATAGAGGTATCACATGATATTTTTCATTGCTGAATTTAAGCACAAGCATCCTTGTGGTACTACAGAATGAACTGATGACATACTTGAACATCATTGTCTTTGCATAATTTATTACTTGCTAGCATAGGTCAAGGTTTTCCACAGTACCTTGTGCTTCCTCATTTACTTGTTCATACTCTAGAAGTACTCTCAAAACCTGAGCAGAACTGGTGTACACAATTTTAGTGACATTCCTGTGATTGTGTTTGAGATTACTCAGGGAATTAAAAGCACTGAAAAAAAGCCAGTATTTCATTCTTCTGGACCTTGTCACTCCTGTATGCTGACTTGCTCTTACTGGTTTGTAAGGTGATGGTGAATAGACACTGTACCATACTAGTACAGCAGGCTTTTCTCATTCCCACTTTTCCCTCTATTTTCTGCAATTTCTCACTTAGTAGTTTGTCCTGAGTGGTGTTGCATTTATTATTTCATTTAGTCAAGCAAAACATTTTTGTCCATATTTATAGTGGATCACAAAACTTCAATCTATACTACAATCCTGACATACATACCACCCCAATTAAGTTGCTCTGGTATCACTGATATTTTCAGACTGTTATCTATTTTAACCCCATTCAGTAAAACCAGTGCTAGGGTGTACAAAATACAGCAACAAGAAAATCACTTTGTGGTCCTAAAAAAAACCCTCTACAAATTGTATGAAAGCTCTTTTTTTTTCTTTTTTTTTTTTTCCCCCCAAGCTTCTGTTAGGTCCTGGATTGCACCACTGTTCTTGTAAGACTTTTAAATTCATTTTGGCTTGTGGGAATCTTGGGCTTTTGTAAATTGCCTGTAGAGTTTCTTCAGAGTGCAGGATGAGCTATGATGGAAAAAAGCAATTCATGAAAACCCACTAAGATGACAAGGACCCATAGCTGTTCTGGTAACCTCCACATACTCCTGAAGAGCTACACACAGGTCAAAGTACCATCAAGTGTAGTCCTTGTATTACATGAAGTTACCTACCATGAGTATCATCTGTAATTTTAGTGTCTTTCTTATATTAGTACTATTTTTTTTTTTCAAGCTTTCAGATCTTCTTTTCCTTCCTTTTACATGCTAGCATTTCTTTGGCATGCTGTGTTAGCAGTAGCCATTAATCAAACAGTAGATTATATTTTTTTTTTATTTAGCTGATGGACACTGTTAATATGTACCTTCATTGGTCTTTTTCTTTGGTTGTTTTTCTAAGTCAACAGTGTCAAGAGCCACAGTTCAGCATGAAACTGAGCTGATTTAACAGATACCTGCTACTGAACAATACCGTGCTTCGCTGTGTGCATGTTCCCAACTTTCCACCAGAACTCTTTCTTCTCTTGGTTTGTAGAGGTCAGGTGAGCCCCTGTCAAAAAAGCAAATGGTGGAGTGTCCCCTTTCAGTGTCATTTAGCATTTTATCATCTGCAAAATAAAACTGCAGCCTCACTTTTGTAAATGTCAGTGAGACTGAAAACATATGGTTGGTCAGGAGAGGCATGCTGCACACCTTTGCACAGTTGGATTTTACCTCCACATACTGCCCTGATGAAGGTTTTCTTCTGTCCAGTTTGCTGGTATATACTGGTTTCGTGTAGTACTCCTGCTGCTGCATTTTCTTTGCAACCTTTCACTCTGATATGTCCCAACTTGATTCCTGCAGTTTTCTTGCATTTAGAAGATTCTTGAGTTAGAAGAGATTCCAGTGCAAATTATTAGTCTCTCAGGTGAGCAACTTTTGTAACTTAAGGCAGTTCATTCTATATTGGCAGTGAGTTAAGGGAAAATAAACTCTTTTAACTCTATTGACTCTGTAAACTACATGACCTGAAGGCCAAGTAAGTCTAAACAATTACTTTGGAATCTGAATAGCACTTGTAGCCCCTATGTTACTTAACAAGAGGGATTCAAGCAGGATTTCTATATTTATTTTTTATGTGAGAAAGTTGAAGTTAATATTACTTTAGAACAAAAGATTAAAATTTAAGATATGCGAAGGTTAAGACAGCTGGAAAAACTGTTAGAATCACAGCTGAAAAGGAAATAATTAAAGAGTAAAAAAGAAGGAGGAAAGAGATCAAGTGTTTTCATTTCCTTCCACAAAAACAAGTGAAAAGGTTAGGCTGCAGCCAGGGGTATTCAGGTTAAATATTAGTTAACATTGGATAATGAAAGTTGCTAAGGCTAGCTGTGAAATCACCATTGCTAGTCATATTTCATTCTATTTATGCATGAGGAAACAAGTCCTGAGAGAATCCACTTCAGGTCACTTCTGACCCAGGTATCTGATAGTAAGTATCCCTACAAAAAGAACCATATGATGAGGGGTTTTTGTTTTTTTCTGCAGTTAGCTTTCATTTTGGGTTCTCCTCACTGAGAACACAGTCCTGGGCCAGTTTGTGCAATGCAGAATTTGTTTTAGTGCAGCATGGTTTTATTTTCTGATGTTTAGAGTTTTTCCTTTGTTAACAAATTCCAAGTGATCTAAAATACATTTTTGACTTGTTAAGTTAATTATAATCTCATTGCTTATACTTTATCTTTTCTCTCAAAAATAGTAATTTAACTAAATCAATATATTCCTACTTAATTTTTCCTGGATTGCACTGTTGGTGAACACAACACAGTTCTTACAGGTTGTTCTTTACAAACTAATTCCATTTGGTTGATGGTCAACCAGGATATAAAGGACCAAAGATCACAAAGATTATATAAATGACAAACATATTTCCATTTAACTTGCTACTTAGGAAAAATCAACTTATATTTTTCAGTTTTCATGTGGGATAAAGTATATATTTAGGGCAGAAAATGTTTGACATAGTAGTGTCTCACACTAAGACTGCTTTGGTTTGGTTTTAGAGGAGCACAGTTTAAAAACTGAAATTCTTTGCACGTGCTACTATTAAAACACTGAGGACAGAGTTCATTAGGCAAAATGCAGGAGGCAAAACACAAAAGGAAATTCCTCTTTGGATCACTTTGTAGGCGGTGGTTAAAAATGATGCTTCTGAAATATAGTGTATATTCAAAATATATCAGGCAAATTATGTTTCATATGAAGCTGTCTTCAGCAGCTCCACACTGCTCAGTCTAGTTTGACAAGTTCATATGTAGGCATTCACACTGCAGCTGTTTCATGTTAGTTGTCATAAATCCCTATCTGAGGATCAAAAATTGTTCTCAACGAAGACTTTATCTTAAAATGGCATCTGCCAAATTTGTTAAGTGCTGTGAAAGGGGTGATATTTCAAGAAGTGTAAATAGGAACAATTAGGTGGCAATTCTGAGAGTTTAGGGAAGATAAAGATTTTGAGAAGGAAAATATTACAGCCATGAGTATTTTTGAGAGCACCCCCTCTATTCTGACAGGCTGCTAGACAGACTATTATTTAGTAGTAGCATTGGGCTGGGGGTATCAGGAAGCAGAATATCTTCAAAGTATGATAGTGTCAGGTTTTTCTGTGCAGTTTATCATATATGTCACTTGTATGTTTTGAGACTTTTAATTAATGCCCTGTTCATCTTAGAGTATATCACATGCTTGGAAAAATAAGCTTTATCTTCTCACAGCTGTGCTGTAATGTCTTCCTTGAACGCAGCAAATTATCATCATCATAAATAACCCTCCCTTTTGAAATGCCACATCTGTTTTTTAATACTAGGGGGATAGAAAATTGCAGAAGGACTTGTTTCTTGTTCTTAGTTAATAATTAATATGCATTAAAATAGTTTTGTAGATAAACTATTGCTGGCCATGCTTGTATACGGATGTAGAGGCTTCTGTTGTGTAAAGGCAAAATATTTCAGTGAGAAAGTTCTATTGTGTTTCTGTCATCCTGTTTTGCCCTTTTGTGAAAATCAGAATCTTCACCACCTTTAATTATCAGGATGATAATATACTTCAGAGAATATACTTGAAGGTAGATAAAACACCCTGATAAAAAAATAACACCTAAAAATTATTAGCAATTTATTGCATAGACTATTTCTAGAACATAGTTTTTATTTTGTACTTCAGATCTCACTTGCTTAAAAATATCCTAGTTTCTGTCACAAAGCTTCTCCTTGTGAGTCATATCACAGAATTCTAATTTTAGGCTCACGCTGAGGTTTTTTAGATGGTAGTTGTATGTATCCAAGTGAATAGTCTATTATTGTGTGCAAGAAAACAGGCTGCTTGTTCTGTCTTTCATCTAATGAGGAAAAGCCTTATGAGGGAAGTGTCAACAACCTGTTAAGAATCCAATAGTCTATTTTAAAAAAGCAGAAATTAAAAAAAAGAAACCAACACACGCACAGAAAAAACTCCAACCTGGCTCTTCAAAACTTCTTTCTCCACAAACTAAGAAGATATATTTGAAGTATGTTGCATTTTACAGGAAGTTACAATGGATTACTTAATTACACAGCTAATGTGTACAATTAAATTCTGGTTGCTTGGTTTTTGGGGTGTATATTTTAGTTTTCTCATTTGGTAGTAGAATTAAATTTGGGACTGGTCTATACAAAATGTTCTTTTTCAGAATGTATGTGAAGGAACTAAGGCTAACTGTAAAAGCTAGCCTCCAGCCTGTACAGTGAAACAGATCCTGGTTTATTTTGCGTTCTTAGTGATTATTTTAATTCCATATCAAAACTGTTAGGGACCTAGTAGAAAAGCATCCCAGTGCTTCAGGATTAGTAACCTCAGGTAAGCATGAAGGAAGGAGAAATGTTGAGTTACTACATGGTGAGGGCTGTTCCTCTTGGGCTCCAGCCCAGCCCCAGCCCCACCTGCCTGGAGGCCAAGACTCCACACCTCAACCTGCTCTTCCCTCTCTCTGGTGTATCTGTCTCTCATGATCCCACTGCTCAGGAGTCATTGCTGTTAATATTTAGCATTGTGAAAAATGGTTTGGAGTTTCATTACATGGAATGTAAACATAAATGTATTAACTGACATAATTTGTGAAACTCCTTTTACTATAATTTCACCAGATTTTATGTAATTACATTTCCGTATTTATTATGTAGCCTTTAGTACTTTCTAGAGGATTATGCCCTCACTGATGCAGATTGGTTTAACTGTCTATGGAGAACATATGTATTCTATAACATTGTTAGGTATGTGGCACAAAACTTCAAAACCCATGAATCCTCAAGCTAAAGGCTGTCATTGTATTCACCCAGGTGTGAGATGTATCTGGAACATATAATGACATCTTGTATCCACGTAGCTGCTGCTGAGGAAGAGAGTTACAATTTAGTTTATCCAAATCACTGCATTTCTTTTTAGCTATGCCAGTTTAATTCCCAGGGAAAACTCATTGTCCCCTTACAGAGATGCTGAAAGCCTGTACAAATCGGTTGCACTGTTCCTGTGCTGTCTGTATGTTATTAATACAGCACAGCTGGTGTAACCTGTAACTGCTTAGGCTGTCACCCCTCCTCCAGCATGCTTGGAGGCTACCACTGGCGTACCTGGAGAGGTACAGCTTCTTCACCCTGCAGTGCCAAGGACCACATGTCAGTGTGGACTTTCTGTACATCTTTACTCAAGGCACTATTGCAAGGAAGCTGCTCACTTCCAGACTTTGTGAATGTAGCAGCTGTTCTGTAAAGGCTTTATTTTAAGCTCATTAAAACAAGGGGAAAATCTTCTTTTCATAAGGCGAAGGGAATGAAGTATAACAGCAGTAGTAGGCAAAGAGTATTACTGTTAGCTTTCCGGTCTTGGAGGGAAAAAAACCCTTACATACAAGATCACAGTGTTCAAGAAGATATGATGCCAAGCCAGTGTAGCCAAGCAAAGCAAAATATTTACTTACTTATAGTCACTAATAAAGGAAAAAAGAAAAACAGCCCCCTTAAGGACAGAGACCGAAGTCTTCAGACTGGACTGTTGATAAGAAATTATGGTTATTTGTGGTAATTTCAGTTTTTGGACTGCACTCCCAAGTAAATTAAAAGTAAATCATTATTACAGTTGAGGTTCTGTAAAGGCCCATTTCTTCATTCTGCTTGTTTTGGCCAGGGTTTCTATTTTATCATCTCATTTACCAAGAGGTATCTAGGATTTTCCAGGTTCAAGTGGTGCAGCCATTCCCAGTACTAAGTCAGAACTGAGACTGCAGACTGATGCTTACTTAGTAGACAGTTGCAGATAAAGGCAATTTTTTTTCCTCTTACTTCTTGACTGCTCATAAAAAACAAACAAACAAAAAAACAAACCCAAAACCAACCAACCAAACAATCAGAAAAACAAACAAACAAAAACAAGCAAAAAACCCAACCAACCAAAATAAAACTAAACCAAGACAAAAAAAAACACCCTCTGCCTCTACTCCACTGGGTAGTTCAGAAACACTGTGGTTCTTCAGGAGAGAATCAAGGATGAGCATCACCAGTTACAACAGTTATGAGCTACTAAGCCAGGCACTGTACCAGTCCAATCATCTTCTGCTATTAGTGTGACTGGTGATGTACTCAAGTGCCTGGATGCTGCTGTTTTGTTCACACATGGATGAAGCTAATGTGCATTGTTACAAGAATGACAAGAAATGCCCTTTAATGGAAGTCAAAAAGCTTGTTCTCCCATCCAAATGAGGAGAGAAATGTTTGGGAACGGAGCCTTTGCTGAGATTTGCAGCCCAGCTGGCATTTTTCCCCCAGTGGCATGCAATGTTAGAGGAACTTGGGCCATGGTGGGGTGAGGTGGTTATGGAAGCCAAAAGTCAAGCTTGTGGCAGGAAAGATGAAGTGAGACCATCCAGTGATCAATCACAAATCAATTAAAAAATAAGCCTGATCAAGCTGTCGTGTTAGCAGAGGTCTTCTGGACATAAAGCTTTTTCAGCAGATATGAGTTGCAGTTGATAAAACATGGATAATCATACCCTGATTTGAGACTGATTAGACAGGACATAAGGATAATTAACCTGGATTTCTGGCTTCTTTGTTTTACTGAAGTTGTATAGCTCAGGAAGAACAAGATTTGAGAAGGCGTTTGGGACCCTAGAGATAGATATTTCCATAAAAAGGCATGATGTGCATTTTGTTAAACCTCTTTAGCTGCCTTTCTTAAATATCAAAGAGCTAAGGATTTAATACTCTGATCCATAAACATAGAATAAAGTGGATTAAAAATTTTCAATGCTATTAGCATTCAGAAATCAGAAAATTATTATTTGTAAATGTATTTAGTACCCTCTACATAGTTAACATTTCTAAACCTAAAGACTTATTAATCAGCAGTTGTGAGCTAGAATCAGCAGGCTATCCTGGAGCTACTAATATTGTTCTTTAGTGCCATGTCCATTATATAAAAGCGAAGCCATGTGACAACCTTGCTTTATCCATCCATCCTACCAAAAAACAATAGCCATAATGAGAGATTAGATTGCTGATTTTTTCATTCAAATTAAACCTTTCTTGAATACAAAGCTCTGAATCTTACTGTGAAGTTTCTGCTTCCTAAAGAGACAAAAGTTAATTTTGCTCTTTCATGGCTGTCTGACTGTCTTGGTAGCAGAAAATCTGCTGCTTCTCCATTACAGTCTTTCATGGAAGGGAGAAGTCTTTAGTTGTATAATCTGCTTTCTTGGTCTTGCTTTCCAGAATCACCTTTTGTTTGTGCACTTTGGTTAGCCTGTACAGAGCCTCGTTGCATAATTCTTCTTTCATAATTCTGAGTCTGCCTTTTCATTTGTGTGGTTACTAAGAAAGCTGGAGGTGTGACCAACTGCCAGAAGTGATTTGAATAAATAAAAGGAATCATGAACAGTTAATTGCTATGTTTACGTCTCGTTTCTAAGAGACTAATAGTTCATGCTCTCTGTCTTGGGTGTTTGTATTTGAGATCTTGGACACATTCAGATCTTGTGTTCCCTGGGGAAACATGCATCTGCACAAAAAGATTACACTTCATGTTTATCATAGGATAAATATGTAATAGGAAATCACCTACATTTATGAATGAGATTAGATAATGGCATGTGGTTTTGCTAATTCGCAAGTAGTAAATTGCACAGGTATACAAATACATAATGAAGCAGCATATTTTCACCTGTGAGGATGGTAAGGGTAGTTAATTATCACTTTCCAGATGGAAAATGAAACAAAGGTCTCATTCTCACTCACTACTCTGAAAGTATAGGATACAACATGGCAGTAAGGAATAATATATAAGTATCTAAAACTCTACTGAGCTGGTTAAATACCAGCTAGGACCTACAAATCAGGTGCACAACTATCTACCCACAGACATCAGGTGCACGTGTGCCTGCCAGTAGCTACTAATAGCTATTTCTGTTTGTTATTAATAGCTTGTTGTTCCTTTTGAAGGCCCAAAACAGTGGGACAATGCCATTGGGAATAGGAAGTAGCTTGAAATATGTCTTACAATGACAATTTACATGTTCAGCAGCACGTTTGAAGAGTCAAACTGTAAGTTTCAACTATATATTTTCTTCAAGCTTTCTACATTATTATATGATAGCAGCCATACATTTTGGAAATTATATTGGCTTCAGTGCTTTTAAAAAAATAATTTATTCTTGGCATAGTTAAAATGTCAAACCTTATAGTTGCAAATATGGAGCTATTTAAAGCAACAGGAATGACAATACAATGATTGTTCTCCAACTGAAATGCAAACTGCTAGGAGATTTGTATTTTAAATTACACCAAATCTGGAATCTATGCAATTTTTCTTGCAGATCTCAGTGATATATGAAATTAAGTGCTAGTGGTTAGGGAGCTCAGGTTATTTTCATGAATTATGGTGATGTCACACCTAATTAAAACAAACAAACAAACAACAAAAAAAGAGATAAACAGACTTACATGAAGATACACAAAAGATTGGAGTCAATTGATCAAAATTCTGGACACTTAGCTCCTTCTTCTTGCCAAAGGAAAAAATGTACAACACAGAAGCCTGAGCTGAGTGGAAGATTAAATGGCCTTAAAGAGAAAAAGCCCATTTCACACACACAAAAAAAATGTCTAAAAGTCTTTTAATTCTTTCTTTGCATCTACCAGCAAGATAAACTCTTAATTACAAGTTATAAATAATGTTTTCATAAGGAAACAACAAACTAACACATAGGGATACACATAGAAGTGAAAGAAAAAGTAAAATGAAAGGAAAAAGAACCCATACAGCCTTCTGATAGGTAGAAATGCTGAAAAAACAAATTAGTCAGGAAAGGAGGTTGGGTACTGAGAACAGCGAAAAGATTGCCTTGAAAAATGAAAATTGAGAGAGAAGCTGCTTTATATCTCTAGATGTAAAAAATTCCATGGCAAGAGTTTAACAGTGTTAGAGGTTGCAAACTATCTCAGTCTCAATCAGCATTTAAGTATGTTTGCCCTGGTTTGTTTTTTTTGTAGTAGTTTACCGTGGAGGTACTGTACAATCTGCTAGCAAAAGTCCTATCTGCATTCCTCTGAGAACCTACCTTAGTGAGAAATCAAAACTAGATCTCCCACTGTGCTCTTGGTATTCTGTTTCAAAATGCTTACATTCAGAAAGTAGTCTTTTTTTTCTGAATTAGTACTTTGAGTTCTGAGTACAATCAAAATGTCTATCCTATCATTACTTGCTCCCTCCCAATCAGGATTTGACTGTTTTCTAGTTACTGGGTGATGGGTGGATGCTGGGTCATGATTCCTTGATCCTGCAGCATTCTCTTGCACTTCTCTGGCAACAAGTTCTGAATTATACAGCAAGAGCTGTTCATTAGTCTTTATAAAGAAGTACCTCATTTTTTTCCTCTCTTCCTGATAAAGTGGCATTGTTTTCCAGATAATTACTTCAGTATTCAAATAATTTGAAACCCTGAGTCTATGCAATTAGACTAGTTTCAGACTAGTCAATTTTTACATTCTGGTTTTCTCTGGCCACTTTTAGTATTACCTGGATTCCTTTACACTTTCAAAAAACTTCCAATTTCATTACATCTTTTACAAAAAAAAAAAAAAAAAAAGTTACTTGGATGAGAGCAAGTTCTTTTAGCATTATCTAAATTTCAACTTTTTTTTTACCTTTTTGCAGCAGAACCAGAAGCACAATTAAAAGCTTTTTCAATAGCTGGTATTTGCATGTAATTAAGACTGTGTAGTGGTTATTGGTTCAGAGTTATTTTCGGCAGTGTAATCTAGATGTATAGACATTGTAATCTAGATTTATATTCTGGCATAGAAACATTTCACCTGAGATACTGAGATCTGAAGATACAACTCAATAGCTTGTCACTGAAAGCCATATGCTGCATTTACATGACCTCTTTCATTCTGCCTCCAACCAGTGCTGCAGGATGCTGGTCATCTGTTCTCCAGAAATCTTTTTACCTCAGTGACTGGACAGAACTGGTGGCTGGTTGCCAGCAATGCTGGACATAAGCAGCTTTGCCAGATTTACCCTTTTAAAGCTGTGCTTTATTTGGAAGGAAAATTGTCTCCTTTCCTACAAACAAAAGAAAAGCAAAACCAAAAATAAAAAATCCTTTGGAAGAGACTGAGATAATGCTGGCGCTAAAGAGAAAATGTCACTATTGGGAAATGAATCCCAGGATTTTTAAGTTCACTGAGTCTCTGTAACTACACTGAGGACTGACTGTGCTTTGCTGTTCACCAATAAAGATGAAATCAGATTAAGTTGTTGGCTCATGATATAATGTATAATCTAATAATCTAATTTTTCTAGTTTCCTTTTTCCACCTATTTTAGCAGCAAATTTATGAGAATGTAAACATCTAAACTTTTTCCTGTAGCTGAGGCTGAAATGCACATTGAAAATATAGTTGATACACTAGTATAAGCCTCTTACTGCTGTATAGAAAGCATGCAGGGTTTGCAGGTGATGTGTTGTCCTTGAGGAAGAATCTGGGTAGTTCAGAGAAGCCTGAGACAGAAGTTTTGGAAAAGCTAGCACAAGATGCACCAGATAAGACTGCAACCTAAACTTGAAGAATTCATAGTTGTGAAGTGAGGAGAGTCTGAGATCATCTTGTCCTGATCACCTGCGTAATTTCAGAATTCAGTCTGGAGTGGTGGTGTGTCTTTGTGAGCATGTAAGAGTGAGAAATGGAGTGGAAAAGGGCACGGGGAATCTCTTCTCCATTTGGCAGGTAATAACAGGTTGGTTATGATTATTCTATGATTCTATGATTACCATGAAGTGAACATGTGTATTCATAGATGTGAAGAGCTGGGTGCCTATGAAGGGACAGACCTCAAATTCTCAACTGAGCAGTGCACCATGAATTTCACTTATTTTTCTTATGCTCAAAATTAGCTGCAGGTTGGGCACATCGTGCCTCAGGTTGCCCAGACAAAAAAGTACAAAAGTACAAAAAGTACACAGGACTGTGCTGGGAAAATGAAAAATGGAACTCATAGGGGACACAGAAAGAAGGAAGTTGTCCAAATGAACAAGTTCCTCTTACCTCTTTTGATAAGCAGTTCACGTTTTGCAAGTTGAGATTGCCTAACATAGCAAATTTACATAAATAGCAGAAGTTGCTCTGTTCAAAGGCAGTACCTCTTAACATGGACTTAGTGGAGCCCAGATATAATGAAATTGTACTGAAGGGGAAACTATTTGAAAATACAACTTCGTGTTGTGGAGTTCAGTGTTGTAAGGGCTGCATGCACTTCTGTTTTTTGGCAGGAATTTGTATGGATGGGAATTAGGAAGAGATCCTTTCACGTGTACCCTCTGCTAATCAGGTTTTGCCACAGTTTACCTATTGAAGCTTGAATATGTTATTCTGTATGATACAAACATCTTAGTTTTTATACTGATTTTTGTTAATATGAATACTGTACTCCTGCAAACTTTTAGCAAGTCTTGGGTTCCTGGTGGTTCAGATACTCAGTCTGGAATTAAACTCTTCAGCAGTGTAAAGTTGGAGATTTGATCTAACAAATACAAACGTAAATCTGTGTATGTGTACATACAAATCAAATCAATATAGATCAAGTCCAGTAGTTCAAATTATTATCTAAATAAAAAATGTTTAATACAACCCAAACATAAGAGTACTTAAGGGACTACATAGTTCATTATCAAATTGGCAAAGCCTGAGCACAGTAAATGTAGAAGTGCTGTGATATTATGCTTAAATTAAGTACTAAAACCAATTGAAACATCCTTTTATCCCTTTTTATGAAGTGAGCTCTGCTGACAAGAAACATCAACACATTCATAGCAAATTAATAGCCTTTTATAGCAATTGTAGGATCCTCACTTCTATGTTATTTAAGTTTCTCCAAGTTTTTAAGGCATTTATCTTTACAACATCCCTGCTTGGAAGGCAAGCCATCTTTTTGTACATTTGTGGAGTAAAGACAGTAAAGACCTCCTTAGAAATAGATCAAATACAAGAGATGCAAGCAGAAGCTAAGCACCTTTAGCTGCAGATTTCCATGCTTTACTATAATCATTATGTAAATAATTATGATTTATAAATAAACATGATTTCTGTATTGTTCCTGCAACTCTTTCGTATAGAAATGTGAAGTGACATTTAATTTACAGAATAAAATAAAAATTCTGGGAAGTGACACCCCTTAAAGAGCCTCACAGATCGTAAACACTAAACTGTGGAAAAGGCACTGACCCCTCTGCTGCTTTTATGAGAGTTGTAACTGAGGTCATAGCTGTCCTTTCCAGTCCATGAGGTACTCCACCCATACGTTGTTTTCATGAAGAACTTGAAATCATGACAAAAACATCAGAAGGAAATAATGCTTGTGTTGAATTTATGTTTTGAATTTTTGTTTGTTTCCTTGAAAGGAGGTTCTTCTTCAGATGTTGGTTATTTTTAGTGCTTATGAAACCGAAAGACAATGAACACTGGACAGAGCCATGAAAGCTGTGAGCAAATATAGTATTGGTGAAAACTTGCAGACATAGAATAACTCAGTCCCCTTTGCCCTAAGCATCACCAGTTCTTGATATTGTCTTCTTTTAAAACAAAGGTATTCTACTCTTGAGGGATTGTTGTGTGTGTGGGTGGTCTTTCTTTAAGAGATCTTAAATTACTGTCTTCTGTGATCCAAGACAAAAGTAATTGTGCCTCTCTCCCATTATGTTTAAAGAAAGCACCTTCTGTCATGTTGCAAACCCCTTTTTTCTATATGCATTAGCAAAATTAAGCTTCAGTCTAATTTTATAGGACTACTGAATTTTTATATTATTTAAAAAATATTTTATGGTGTACTCTACAGCTTTAAGTTTTTTTGTTTGGTTTTGTTTGGTTGGTTGGTTGTTTTTTTGTTTTGTTTTTATAGTAGCCTATTATTTAGGTTTCATAGCTGCTTTAAACTTACCAGTATGAAACTTTTATCTGAAACCTGAAAAGAGAAAAAATATAATTGGAGCATTACAAAAATATTCTAATGCACTGGGCCTAGTGACTGTGATAAAATTTCTTCGGGCAATATTTACTTTCAAATGGTAGTCAGAGTCAGTCTCAACAAGATGGCAAAATCTTCATATACAGACTTGTTCTTGTGATTTTTTTAGTAAGTCGTGATTGGGAAACATCTTCATCAAGTTCTTTCTGCTGTCAGCTATGTAGTCAGGAGCTGCAGATGAAAATACAAGTTTTCACTCAGAATCTAATCTGAATTTGCAAACTATATGTAAACACATCAGGTGATGTTTGGGATATAGGAGAAGACCCTGTCTTTCAAGGCTTTTATGGAACTGATGAATGGCATAGATTCTTTGTATCTGGGAGGTTTAAAGAAAGGTCATTTAAAAGGTGAAAGTCTCAACTGCTTGAAAATGACAATTTAAAAGATTGATGGAGAGATTTGGAGGATTTTGTTGGTTTTTATTGTTTTTTTAATATTTAAAATGGCAGAAAAATACCAAAGAAGGTGTCAGTTAGGGAAATCTCAACACTGAGGAGGTTGATGAATAAAATTAATTTAGTAGCTGCATGCCACATTCATTAGAGAGCACAATGGATGCTACGACAACTAGAATGATGTAGAACTTCCTTCAAAGAACTTTGCTTTTTTTTTACCTTGAAAGCTTTGGAAATGCTCAAAGTGCAGAGTGTCATCTTCCTCCACAATTCTGAATGATACCTTTTTCACCTCTGTACCTCTTTTGTGCTTCAGGATAGTTTATTTAATTGCTGTAGTTTCATTGCCATAGTGCCTCAGGCTGCTTGAAGCAGTCCTTTGTCATTAAGCAGGCATTTATGAGGGTGACCGCCCGACCTGCATGGCCCTGCCAAAACGTTCTACCACGATGCTCTACTGATCTGTCCTGAAATAGACTGGCTTAGACTTCAAGATGCTTCCATTACCTTTATCTGCTGAGTGCATGTGTCTATCATCCAGCTGGTGAGAAGACCAGTGCACACTGTTTATCCAGAAGAGTGAAAATATAAGTATCACTGCTGTTTTTTGGTGGGGTTTTTTGATTGCTTGTTTTTCCTTTAAGATGTTCATTATTAGAAAATAAAACCTGAGATCTGACAACACTTTCACTGACACTCTTTGCAAACATGCCCACATGTATAGATCTCTTTCTGGTAGGGGCCTCTCCTAAGGAAAACTTTTCACAGAATCACAGAATTGCTAGAGTTGGAAGGGACCTCTAGAGATCATCTAGTCCAACTCTCCCACTAAAGCAGGATCCCCTAGAGCACATTACTCAGGACTGCATCCAGGTGGGTTTTGAGGATCTCCAGAGAAAGAAACTCCACAACCTCCCTGGGCAGCCTGTTCCAGGGCTCTGTCACCCTCACTGTAAAGAAGTTTTTCCTCATACTTGAATGGAATTTCCTATGTTCCAACTTGTACCTGTTGCCCCTTGTTCTGACACTGGAAACTACTGAGAAGAGCCTGTCTCCATTTTCCTTGCACCTACCTTTAGATACTTTTGAGGTTGTCCTACAAATCTTTCACAACTACTTGTCTTGGCCCATGTGAGAATTTAGAAGCTGCTCTTTTAGGGCACCTCTGAGGTCTCTACAAGGTTTCTGGAGAATGGGATTGGCAGATGCTGCAAAGAGCTGGAAGTGATGCATCCTACAGGAGAGTCCTACTATCCAGACCAAGTCACAGCTGATTACTTAATAGTTTTTTTTAAGCTCAGAATCTTATTAAGTTTGATCCAACATAATATCCAAAGAGGGTTTATTTTAAGTAGTAGCACCATAATAAAGGTTAGACTCTTACTCTGATGAAAAGTATTCTTTATTGTGAATTAGTGAATGTTAGTGTTCCTGATATTTCCATTTAAATTATTTATATGTATCAATAAAACATATAATACAGAACACCTGGAGAAGGTAATGTCAATAATTTATGATCCAAAATGGGTGAGTTGTTACTTGTACAGCACTGGTTCTTGGTAACACTTTTCTCATTATTCACCACTGAGAATAATTTTTTGTTTCCTCACATTTTCTTTACAAAATTCTCAACACAGTGTGTGGTTTATTAAAGGGAATTTCAAAACTGGATTATTTCCTCTAGGAAGCAAGCTGTTATTAATGAATCCAAATCTTTAATTAAAATTGTCAAATAAAGTTTTAGTTTTTAAATTATTATTTACAAATTTTAAATTCTTGGAAGTAGATTTTGAAGGGAAAGATTCTTTCATTCAAAGTAATATTTAAATTTGTATTTTTCCCATATACTTCTTCAGGACTGCAGCAGGCATGTTTTTCTACCTCAGCATTCAGAAAACAACACAAATATATATATATATATATATATATATATACACACACACACATATGAATATAATAGAAATAAGTATTTGCATTAGTCAAGAGGAGAAGTCAAAGAATTATTTGTTTCAGGTCAAAAGAGCACCTTTCAGCTGAAAATCGTAGTTCATCTATGTCTACATTAACTTATAGATTAAAGACATTTTTAATATGTAGGTTCAGTTACACAAGCCCCACCAAGCAAGCCATATACAAATATAATTGTATCACAATAATGATAATCGTAATTGAAACTCTTGTCTCAGGGAGGCCTTCCAACAAAATTGGTGGGGAAATTGCTATGTTATGAAAAAGCAGTGACAGAGTAGAGAGCGAAGAAATAAAATTAAGATGTGTGCCCTTGATTCCCATCGGAAGGATTCAAAAGTGGGGCCCCTGAATTGTGGTCAGGAATTAAGGACATGTGGAAATACCCTCCCACTATGGAGATGCTGGCTACTTTCTGCAATTCAGAAGCCACACTGGGAATGTTGTACATACAGAAAGGGAGTATGTACAACAGGGCATGGCTCTAAAGAAAATGCATGTCAAGCTGGAGAAACTTCAGGTGGGGTAAGTGGGTGCAGGGACCAGGTCTAGGCTGGCAGGAGCAAGCAACAAGGAAAAGGAGCATTTCAGCCAAGCGGCAAATTGAACATCTAGGAACAGCTAGGGATGACTCAGCTGACGTTTGGGGAAACCCTCTTTTCAGGCTCACAGCCCAGGCATTGGCTTATCAGGCTTATCCCAGCTTTCAGTTCTCATTTGTTGGTAGAACCTGTCTGCTGAGGCAGATCCTGACAAAGGCTGAAAAAGAAGCATTAAGCATTTATCCATTTCCCTATTTATTCTTTGTGCCAAAAGCTGCACTTTCAAATGGAGATTTAAGGTGTCTTCCCCCCTCCCCAGTACTGTAATTCTACCTAGGAAGTATTGTTAACACTGAAACGGTCACTAAAATAGTTATATCTTCCCCAAATTAACATGTGCATGCACACACATGTATTTATGTTGTGCATTCCTGTATACATGCATGAACATGTGCTTGTAAGCTGAAGGATACTATGCAGAAGCACTGGCAGAGACAGTGTCACATTATATTATTCTTCTCTAAAATATTATTTGCTGTGGGGGATAAAGAGGAATGGTAATGAAAACAGTTTATTTTGTAGTAACACAAAGTTTTCTTCATCCTAATTTTTAAATGGGAGATAATCTCAAGGTTACTTAGCCTAGCTGAAATACTTTTGATTTGTATTCTACTGAGTGTTTATTTGTTAAAGTCTACATTTTTAAATTGGCTCCTAAGAGCTATATCCATATTTCTGTACCTAAATACAAGTGGCCTCATTTTCAGAAATTAAGAGTGCCTTCAGCCCTTTTGACATCACTCAGATTCCTGTGCTTCTCTAATAATAAAATATTAAGGTACCTGCAAAATGTCCCATCATGCACTCCACAGTAGCATTAAAATACTGATGTTTTAATATCCTCTGCCTCTCAGATTATCCTCATGCAGTATTATATTGATTCATCAGGAAAGCAGACCAGCTTTGACCTTGATAGGATGTGACAGCACATTAGGATTCTGCTTGCTTTCACACTGGAAACTACAAAACCCCACCATTTTGCATTCCCTGTTTCTGTGATTGCCACAGCAATAATCTATCTGTTTGTTCTTTTGCTTTGTTTTGTTTTGTGGTTGTTTTAAGAGTATACACCCAAAAATTGTGGATGTCCTCCAACTTGGATGAGACTCAGCACAAGACAGATAATTTTCACATTCAGTTGTTTATATTTCCCAGTTTAGCTGTTCAGAATTAATTTTTAACACATTTTTAAGTTGTTAAGCTCAACTGTTTTCTGGTCTAGGGACACAATAGTTATCCAGACGTTTTGATTTTGTTTTAAATTCCATAAAACCAAACATAGTAAATTTTCTCTTGACCAAGTCTGTTCCATTTAGGAAGAACTCTGAAAGTTTTTAAGGGTTAGCAAAATCTCTGTCTAAAATTTACTTTGAAGGTAGTATTTGTGATGATGTAGTAAAAAATAATTGCTGTGGGTTTTTTCAAAACTATGTTATATATTTATTACCTAAGTTTTGGTGTTGTTTCATAGAACTGGATAATAGAATCATTTCATTTGGAGAAGGCCTTTAAGATCATAAAATCCAACTGTTAACCTAGCACATTGCCAAGTCCACCACTAAACCATGTCCCTAAGTACCATACCTACATGTCTTTTAAATATTTCCAGGGATGGTGACTCAACCAATTTCCTGGGCAGCCTGCTCTTTAAATGTAAAACACAAATTTTCAAAAAAAATAAACCCTAATTCATGCATCACCTGGTAAACAAGTGTAAATCCATTTCTGTGTTTGCTTTCTACCCTCCTCATTTTCTGCCTGTTTTTCCAATATTTGATTGCATTATATTTTTCCTGATGCAAAGATTTCTAAAAGGATGGGAATAACCTCAAGCAGGCTAAATCATCACTGCTCCACTTCACTTGAGCACAGCACTGAGGAACTGACCTGTATCCTTACATAAATGCAGCTAATGATGTCAGAGGGACTATTCATGTGTCAAAGTTTGAAGCAGACCCTTTGGGCAGCCACTGTGTCTCTTGTCTGTGTCCATACAGCACCTACCACATGTTTGTATTGCTAGGGCATAATGCTAATATGCATCCTAGAAATACAAATATGCTTGATTAGAATTAGAAATGTGAGTTTTCTATACACACTGCACTGAGCTACTCATACCATATTAAGGCCACAAAAAAGTATAATACAATAAATTGTTGTCCGGGAAGTGGTTGGAGCTTTTGCATACAAAATACTCTTACAGCTTGAATCAGTCAGTAATGATGCCTGGCTAGGCCTGCACCTTGGGAAAGTCTCAGCAGAGCAGTCAGAAGTTACAGAATTAAACACTTTGTCCCTGAACTCCTCAGCCATACTGCTCTCCCTGTCCCTACCCCCCTATCCATATAGTGCCACATGGAAAGAGGAAAGAATAATGGGATATCTGACTGACTTCTGATTTTGCATTCCATACAGAGCACTTCCTTGCAGATCTGCTGGTATAGAAAACCTAACAATGACTCTGAAAGGGCTTATACTTCCTGAAGCATGAGTCCCATGGCCTCATCATCTTTGTTAAACATGTCCAAGTAAAAATTGGCATGCACACTTCATGTGTGTAAATCCATAGATGTTCCTGTATTTTATTTTTAATATATGAAATATTCAAAACACATTTGCATTTACACTTAATTCTCTAGGTTTAAAAAAACCTAAATCTATAGTACATTTTTTTGGTAGATGCCTCTTTTTCTGAGATGCAGATACAGTTCAAAAATCCTGATTTTTTTTTTATTTCTCTGTGGCTTGATTGCTTACCTTTCCTAAATCAAAAGGAGATAACTAGTTTAAAACCAGAATTAGATTGTCATGAAAGCAGATTGTGGGCCTCAAACATTTCTCATTGCCTGAAGAATGGAATCTGTAAGGACACAGCAGGAATACAAAGGCAAAGGATAGCACTTGAGAGGAGTCAGGTCTTGAGGAACATTATATTGTGCAGAAGGCTTGTTCTTGCTCTCTTGTGTACCTCATCTGGGAAGACATATGGGTCACAATGAGAAAAGTCTTGGAAGCAGTTGCATGAAGAATATTTTTTTAAATTAATAATTCCTGTTATGCCTTAAGAACTTCCCAAATAATTTAGTTATATTAAAAAAAAATTGAGAATAAGGAGTAGCGTAGCACAACAGTTGTTTTGATTGGTTTCAGTTAAAGTAATGTAAATACTATTTGGAAAAATCAGTGCTCTGCTCTTAGCTCATAATACCATTTTGAAGATCTTCTAATCTTCCATATTGTAATTTATGCACCCTAATTTGTCCAGTTTAAATTTTCAGGAGCAGGAGGAAGATGAATGTGTGAAGTATCGAACAAGGTGTTATATATAGGCACTGTGAAGAAAAACAGTGACTTTAGTGGACTGAGATGTAGTCTTTTGGTTTTCCCTTCCAGTTACAGATGTTTTCCAAAATTTAGCTTAATTTTGTGAGTTCAACGTGAAATGTATGGGAAATTCCCAGCAAGAAGACGTTGGCAGTGTGTATTTCAGGCAGAGGCTGAGAGTACTGTAAACTTTCATTTAACCAGTGAAGAATACTGAACTGTGCAGGTGTTAGAAAGTACGTTGTGTTAGAATTCAGTGGGTTTCATTGTGGGCTAAATGGTTTTATTGTAATGTGGGGTTTTTTTTTCAGTTTCAAAGCACTGAAAGACAAATTATAGTGAGACAGAATTACAATTGGAACAAGGACTAGATGCACTTTGGGGGATATTCAGTTTAGGGTCTTTGTATTTATGCAGGGTTTTTTTGGCTCTGGAATGTCTGACGTTCCCTACCATCAACATATACTTAAAAGACTATTTTCAGCTTTTGATTACAGAGTGGCCAGCTCTCATAACACTTGATGCTTCTTGGATTCAGCTATTAGTAAAATACTAAAATAAAACACTAAGTCATCTTCTGGTATTCATGGCTGAAGAGGAAGGCTTGAAAATTAGATGCCTCAGGTGTATGGGTCCAAAAGATAAATATCTCAATATCATTTAAAAACAACAACAACCAAACACCATTTTTGGGAGCTGGTCCTTATATCATATCCTGATATCTCAGTTAATCCTGAGAATTTAACTGAATCTGGTGTAGACCCTGCAGGCAGAATTTAAGAAACTTCTCTCATTCAGTTTGTAACTCAAATGTGAGCCTTTCTGTGGAAAATGTCATTTGAGCTGATTCTTGGAGCAGTTCCATCACGCTTTTGACTTGGGACTGCTCAGGTTTATATTCGTGTAACCTCATCATGAGTAAATTGGGCTGATCTGATAACCATGGTCTTTGGGAATAAGTTATGTTTTCTGCAGTGGGTCACTCAGGTGATGCATTTACTTAAACCTCTTGGATAATGACATCAATTATTTTTTAAATAATTGTGTTAATACTTTAATAGCATTTACCTACAAAAGTACCGGAGCGGTAGTTTTATTTTACACTGTGGAGGTGACAGAGTTGTGCTCCATCTGCTAGGAACCTGAAGAGCCTACTTCGTTCTCTTAACTATAATGAAATGCAGTCTGCAGAATATCTGCAGATGTTTGCCTTCAGAATCACTTTAGTACTGTTCTCAGTAGTGTAAAAAGTTTACCAGTAAGTTTGATCTAGTCTAGAGGAGCAATAGGAAGCTGAATTTTTCAGTTCACAATCAAGTTCTCTCCAGAGTAGGACATAAGCTTGTACCCACTGAAGTTAATAAAAGCTTCTTGGAATTGGATCAAGGACTTCAAATCTTCAGTGTCTTTCAGGAAGTATGACTTCTTTGCCAAAACAATTGGAGAATACTGTGGTATGCAGCTATCAGTTTTTGAGGCACAGATCAAGATACTAGATTGTAGCACGTAATCATTTCCGTCTCTGTTTTTCCAGTTTCCTGGTATGAAATAGTATCAGTAGTCAAGCATCTATGCCAAGGATATAAAAGCAGAGTGAGCTGAAAACACATTGAACAGTTTGTTGTAATGCTGTGAACGTTACGTCTCACTAAGCAGCTGAGTGAAGTATTCGGTCTCTGTATGCCATGGCAGACATGTTTGGGCTTGTTTGTTGACCAGACAGCATTTACTTTTCCTGCTGTGTTTCTTCCTGATAAGAAACATTGCTTTTCCCAGACTAGAGGAATAATTCAGAATTAAGAGGTGCAATCTTTGAATGCAAACATTGCCATCATGAGAAAATTGTAACCAAATTGATAGAGGAAGAGTTTGTATAAGCATGGTGTGAAGTAGTAGGAAGGAATTCAGGTCTTGCAATTATTTCACAGCCAAACCTCCCTTGAGACTGAGTGTTTGGTCCCTCTCTGGGCCAATTCCCACTTTTCCTGATGCCTGGCCCCTTTGCCAGTTCTGCTGCCAATTCCAACCACTTGTGTCATCCTCTGTTGGCTGCTCTCTCCATGCTGTGCTCCCTGTCCCCCTGATCAGGGTGCTGCTACAAATTCACTGCTTTTACGAGGATTTACTAGAGGTTACTCAAAATTAATTACTTGAGTGGTGTGGTTCATCTGGAGTATGTATGGCTTCCCTTCAAGAGTGAAAGGTCTGTTTCACCAGCTAGAAATCATACAGTAATTAAAAAGCAAGTAGCAAAGGTCAGTCCTACAAGTGCAGAGGTGGAAGAAATTGACCCAGTAATACCTTTCTTTGTTAACAGAATTTGTTTCTGGGATACAGTTTCATGCTGGTCAGTAATACCTAAATATTATCATAATGGCTTGTTTTGGCAAAAATAATAGAATAAATAAAAACTTTACACTGAAATTAGGAAAACTTGTTACATTAACTGCCTATACTACCCCATAATATGAATTATCATAAGTAAATATTTTACTTTTCTGATATCATGTATGTATTTAGATATTTATTTATTAGTTAAAAGTGGCCTGAAGCTTTTTGTTTCCCTCCAGTGGATATGCACAAAACACAGTGACCAGCTGACATCTTAGGGCACCACAGACCTTGTTTTTTTCCTGAAATGAACCAGTTGTTATCTTCAATAGAGGTGATGGGTAGGCCAGGCACACATTCTTACCACAAATTGCAGAGGACCTGAACAAATTTTGGTTTTGTTTGAGTAAATGTTAATAGAGAAATGCCAGTTATTTTTCCCATTCTTGTCACAAGGAGAGTAAGAGGCAAATATAATTTCTGTTTTGCAACATCATGTTTAGTATGAGTTTCATCAGTTGCTGCAGCCCGGTAGGAAATATCTGTTGGTGTTGTAAATCAGGTTCACTTGTTGTGTTCATGAGCCAACACCACAGTTGCACCTCAGTTACAGCATATGGCCATGCAGCTTTATTTCTAAACAGGAAGCAAAATTGTACTACCCTTCCTGCCACCGTTGCATCCTTCTGCACCAGCAGTGCACACGGAGCTTCTTTAACACCTCTTGAGAAAGAGGTACATTTAACAGGAGTGCACTTGGCATATGTAAAGTAAAGGCAGCACTTTGCTGGACAGGAACAAGGTCACCACTGTGCTGCCTACTTTGTGCCAGAGCCCTGAAAGCCCAAGCTGGAGTTGCTGCTTCCCCTGTGGAGTCAGGCTAGTGGCTACTGCTGGGAGAACAGAAGGGACGTGGCTCTTTGGAAGCCACAGTTGCTGCTCCAGCTTCTTACAGGGTTCATACTTCAAACTGGGGAGGCAGCTTTACTCCAGTATATTTAACTCTTAGATACTTTGTCTAATAACCTAGATCTTAGTGTGTTTTTAAAAGTTAGTTTAAAACTAAAAATAAGTGGATGTTTGGGAGTGGTAATTTTTTGTGAACTGCAGTTATATGATTCTGCAGTTATATGAACTGCAGTTCATAATGATGATCACGGTATTCTGTTCTACAGCAGTCCTTGTGTTTTGCCTTTCAGTGCTCTGTTGTCTTTAGACAAAACTGAGAAGTGCTCTCATGAGTCCTGAAGGGCCTCAGGGATTTTGTTTACTGATTATGAAATTCAGATACTTGGTGTCTGTGTGGGTGCTCATAATTTTGTTTTGCTATTTTGGGAATACAATAGAAGCATCATAGGTAGTATCAAAATGAAAAAGACTTATTAAAAAAGGTAAGGCTTAAGTCTGTGTAGTCTCTTTTTCTTCTCATTTAGTCTGATTTTACAACTGAACGTAGACTCGGCTGCATACACTCAGCTCACTGTGGTTTTCATTGTGCTCTAATTTAATCTTGTGCAACCCTAATGATGTCAGTGGAATAGCTCAGTTTTGAAATCGCCATCAGGCCAAGAACTTTTAAGCTTTCTAGAAGGTGGCCTAAGGTATGTCACGAAACAATGACACAGTAAAGGAAGAGATATATGCTGAATGTAAGGAATGAAACAATAGTTGAACAAAACAAGCACAATATATAGTTTAGATTTGCAACTTTTTTTTTTTTTTCATGCTATGGTAACTAAAAACAAAACAAAAGGAAGAAACATATCCTAGATACAGTAAATAAAAAACATCAACAACAAAACAAGATACTGCTTGCTCAATAACTGGTTTAACAAAGTTTTACTCAGGTGTTTTTACCCATTTTTCTGCAATATGTACAAACTTTAGGAAAGATGTTGTGTAGCTAACCATTGGCTAATATTTAATTCCCTCCATTTAAAAAGTAAATATTTAAGTGATTCATTTTGTTATGAAATACATCTAGAAGTTAATATCAGTGGATCTATCTACATTTTTATTTTGACTTTACTGAACCTTTCTGGCTATTTTAAGGGAACCTACTTTCATACTGCAGCAGAATATAATGGATTTAGAGTCCGGAGGGTCTGTTAGGGGTTTGCATTTTGTAAAGAAAAGTGCAGTGAATTCCAAGTTGCATCAGGGCAGACCAAAGGCTGGAATAAATACAGCCAGAGTGCTGTGATGTTCAGTGTAACTGTTGAACAAAATAGGAAACATTTAAATAAATTGTTATGTTTGTGACGTCGTAGGCTTTATTGTTTACCTCACTTAGTTGCAGGTAGTTCCATACAGTGCCTTATAAAATGCAGATGAATATGCGTATTTAGCTTGCAGGGCTTCTCCTGAAGTTTGTTATCTGGTGTAAGGTGTGAATCAGCTGAAGAAAAGGGGTTTTATTTGTTCTTGAAAATGTATTCTTCTTGTAGTTTTCTGCTTCAATATGAATTGGACCAAGACAATGTTTTTTTTATTTTATTTTTTTTCTGTCAATTTGTGGCAAATCAAACTGCATGCACTTTACTGATGCTCCCTGAGACTGATGTTCTTATTATTTCCTTAACTATGAGGAATGAAATGTCAATGGTCTGAAATGTACCTGTCAGGTTTATCTGTTCCAGGGCTGGAGGTTGAGTACTTGTGTTCCTGGAAGTTGGGAGTATTCCTTAGGATTATTTTGGTAATTTACGTTAGGTGAAAATTAGATGGATCTGAGAAATTTCAGACTTCTGAGATTCAATAAAATAGCACTTTCCACAAAAACTTTCTAAGTGTGTGTAATTGTGACTGTTTTCTATATGGACAAGTGAGCAATCTCATAGTTGCTTTCTGTTGTGCACATGTATGAAAATATAGGACGAACTAGTCTCCTTACAGCAGCATATCTATATGTGTTTTTCCAGTTACTGTGCAGCTGTCTGAATAAATTTTACTTGTTGTTGCTCCTATTAGTTTTTTGCAAAGTGTGATTTTCATTATCTCCTTGTCCGGAAGGTATGTGCAATAGCATGATAGGAATATACAGGCTGGGAGGAAGTCTGTAATTCAAATTCCAACTTACAGCTCTGTCAGCTGTGAGCTTGGACAAGGTTGCTCAGGGCTTTATATCCATGGACCAAGACTGCACAGTCTCTCTGGGTGACCTGATCCTCTGCCTGATGTCCTCTGAGCAAGAAAAGCATTTACTTTCCTGACACAGCAGATTCTGCCCATTTTCTCTCCTCCTCCTGCCATCCTGCTGAAGAACCCAGCTCCATCCTCTTACTGGCCTCCCTATAGGTGCTCAGGGGCTGCCGCTGCGTCCCCCTGAAGCCATGTCTGCCTCAGGCTGAACCAGAACCCATCCCAGAGCTTCTCCTTACAGGGCAAGTGATGCAAGATTATGTATGGATTATTATGCATAAGCTCCCCTGTTCGGGGTAAGATGTTCAGGTTGCACATTGTTATCTGTGTGCTAGTGTCTTTGTTTTAGAATTTTCAATACAAACTTGGGATTAAGCTCTGGCACTACTACTATAACTAGTAAGACATCCTGTTGCTTCAGGGCAGTTGCGTTTTCCTTCACTGTGTTTCAGATGCCCCCATAATCTGCAATCATTCACTTAAGTAAAACCTGTGATGAAACCTTGAGGAATTTTTCTGATTAAGAAAAAATAACAGCTGGGTTTGACAAGGAGTACATTAAATGTGAATGGTGCTTAGGCTCAGCATGGCTCGTGGGGAAATCCGATGTCACCGTCTTTGCGCATTTTGTGGTAGGTTTCTTTTAGTTGTGACAGTTGTTGATTTCAGGTTTTTCTGTTTGTTTGTTTGTTTATTGAACAACTTGCTCTGAATAAGCTTTTAATACAATTTTAGTGGGTTTTTTTGTATCTAGTACATATAGATAAATAAATAGATAGATAGTTAGGTAGATAGATAGATAGACAGGCAGACAGATATAAGAGACAGTAGCCTAATAGGCCTGTTAAAAATTATTGTCAGTGTGCAAAACTAGCATCTCACTTCTGGCCAAAGGGCAGTCCCCTTGTGTCGTATTTATCAAATGCTTGAAGTTAAGCCCTACTTGCCAATGGCTATTAGGGATGAGGAGGATTACTTGTTTGCAGGCCACCACTGCCTTTCCCCTCACAGCAGCATCACCCAGCAGCCCTACTCTTTGCTGATCCAACTCTCCAGCTGAAGTCATTAAGCTTGATTTCTGCTCAGCTGGTGAGGGTAAAAGTGGTTGGGAGGCTGCTTTCCCTCTCCCTGGGCATGGGTACTACTGCTGCTGCCCTGCAAGACCAGGGGCTTCATTCTAATACAATGGCTGAGTGTTGCTTCCTGTCCTTTTAAGTGATGTAGTTGCAACAAATCTTGTTACCTGCATGGAAGTGTTTGTGGTTTGCTACTACAGAAAGGACTGTTTAAGGCAAGCACAGTAGTGACAATTCCATTTTGATCTACTTTTTATTTCAAACTGCTTACTGTGGTGTTTTACAGGAGCATGCCAAATCACCTTTAAAAATACTAATCAAGGCCTAGACAGATACGTTTTATTATGAATAATGTCCAGTTTTATGCCAGCCATCCCATTCAGATCAGTGCAGTTCCAGTGAATAAATTGGCATGATATACAAGTGAATGAAACTCCTAAGTGAGGATACGTAGTTGTTGATTATCAGCTCACATCCTGGGATTTTGGGGTGGAATGATATTCAGAGAGAAGAGTCCGAGTTGGATGTATGATTCCTAAGGTTTGTTTTCAGCTGACTAATTGTTTTAATGAACCTTATTAACCACTTTACTTTTACTTTTTTTGCTTCAAAAGGATTGGGCTTTAGGGATTTTTTATGTGTTTTTTAACAAGCTTAATTACCCCTTGTTATTTTTTGTAGCAGTTTCATATCATAAGGAAGCAATGTTACAGAAATAGTACAAAAATTACAAAGTCATATGCTTAATCATTAGGTCTGATGGGGAGAGCAAAACAATTTGAAAAACCCCAATTTATTAACTGACCATTTTACATTTCTGCACTAAAAATGGTAGGGAGCATTTGGACAAAATCTGTGTGGTTGTATAATTAAAGAATGATCTTACCACTTGTGTAAAAGGGGAGAAAATACAGTTTGTACAGATGCAACTACAACTTCTGTTAATTTTCTTGGCAATGATAACAGTGTCATACATTCCAGGACAGGTGTTCCATAGCATGAGTAGATTCTACCTGTTTCTTTCACTTTTCCAGCTGCCAGTCTGAGGTTTTTCACACCTTCTGGGTACCTGCTCTCTAGAGAGTTCACAACTTTCTTCTTTCTTCCTCAGATTCCTCCCTTTAACTTGGCTTTTGTCCCTTCTGTGCCTGAAACAGGGAGCTAAATCTTGCTGCAGTCAAGGGGATGGGAAGGAAAGTGGGGATACTGAGCACGCAGAATTGATTTTTTGGGGATTGGTTGGAGCTGAAGCAATTTTGGGCAGTGAAGATTGACTTTTGCCCTATATTCCCCAAGTTCAGCCACTCTTTGGGGGAACAATATATGTGCAGTCTGCTTAGCACGTCATCAAGTTTATGAAGGTGGGTTGTTGGAGAGTCTGAAGTGCTAACATTCAAGAATATGTGAGAATCTGAAAATATTTGTAATTTGATCAAATGTGCTAGGATAGCCAGAGCTCTGCTTCTTGCCAAATATAGAACTCTGAAGTTCATTCATGCATTGATAAAAAAGTGAAGAAGCAGCCAATCTAAAATTAAGACTCTGCATCACAAATAGCTTGTAAATGGATAGACAAAAAATAATTTAATTTCCATTGGCTTGTTAAAGCATTGCTTGTGGTAAATAATAAGCTTGTTTATGTTTCTTCACTGTTTGTAGCTCTTTATCAGATAGATTCTTTCGTAGCTCCTTTTATCTTTCCATGATTGAGCAATTATACAGTCTTCCAGTCCTTGACAGCCCTTAGTTACTGTCCTGGTTTCACTGGGACAGAAGCATGGGTCAGCTATGGAGGGCAGGCCATTAGTAGCTCTAAATCATCTGGGAACTCAGGGCAGGTGTCCCAAGCTGACTGACGGTTGTATCCCACACCACTCACATCATGCTCATTTAAAAAGGGGGAGGTGTGGTAAGGGTGGGGAGTATTGTGTTCTGGGGCTTCTCCTTCTTGGCTTCTGCTCCTTCTGCTACTCCTGAGGTGTAGGCTGAGTATAAGCTTGTATATTTTATGTTGGTGTTTGTATTAGTTTTGTTATTTGTTAAATTTGTTTATGTTTAAACCAATGGGGCAACTCTCTTCCACTCCTTGGCTGGGGAGGGGATCGTTGGCTGAAAGAGCAGCTGTTTTGGCTGTATATGGGAAAAATGAAGAAGCCATAAAAGAATTATCTGAAGGAATCAAGTTTTCACTGCAAAACTTCTAATTGAATTGCACTTTGTAGCTCACTAGTTTGTATTGTGCCTAGTTCTGGGGTCTCCAGTTCAAGAGGGACAGGAGCTTAGTTGAGAGAGTCCAACAGAGGGCTATGAGGATGATTAAAGGATTGGAACACCTGTCTTACAAGGAAAGGCTGAGAGACCTGCAGCTGTTTATTCTAGATATGAGAAGAGTGAGAGGACATCTTATTAATACATATAAATATCTGAAGGGTGATATCAAGAAGGGAGGGCCAATCCCTTTTCAGTTGTGCCCTGTGGTAGGACAACGGGCAGCGGATACAAACTGGAGCAAGCAAAGTTTCACCTCAACATGAGGAAGAACTTCTTTACTGTGAGTGTTACAGAGCACTGGAATAGGCTGCCCAGAGAGGTTGTGGAGTTTTCTTCTCCGAAGACTTTCAAGACCTTTTTGGATATGTTCCTGAGTGACCTGCCCTAGATTCTCTGGTGGTCCTACTCTGGCAGGGGGGTTGGGCTCGATGATCTCCAGAGGTCCCTTCCAACCCCCTAACATTCTGTGATTCTTTGAATGGACTTTATCAGACAAGGTAGAAAAAGCAGTGCATTTTTTTCAATATACTCATGTTTCATGTAACACTGAGAGCAAAGAAACTGCAAGAATGAGGATCACAAAGTGTCACTACAGGGAAAATTCAGTTTGTGTTCAGGATATTGCCTAATCTGACTTCCTTGAAAATCCCTTGCTTTTGGATAATTAGGATCTTGCATCACTGCCTGCTGTTTACTGAACAGCTGTCTTTCCATGTGGTCTGCTATTTTTCATCATACAACATAGCAGGATATATTATTCGGTGCCAAAAAGTTAGTACAACTTTAACCTTGTTGGCATGTCTATGTCTGTTTCTTACTGAATTGGAGCTGTTCTGTTGTCTTGTTCTAGTTGTTTTATTAGAATTAGGAGTATTACTAATTTGGTGCTATAAACAAATATAAATGCTTACTATAATAATTGGTGAATACTTTGAATTTATGAACAGCATACTAAAAATCCCGCTAAAATAAACAATTTTGTTTTGAAAATCTATAACCATGTATCAGTATAGGCTGGAGACTGACCTGCTGGAGAGCAGTGTAGGTGCAAGAGACCTGAGGGTCCTGGTAGACAGGAAGATGACCATGAGCCAGCAATGTGTATTAGAAAGCGTGTGGTTAATAGGTCAGGGGAGGTTCTCTTTCCCCTCTATTCTGTCTTGGTGAGGCCACATCTGGAATATTGTGTCCAGTTCTGAGCCTCTCAGTTCAAGAAGGACAGGGAACTGCTTGAAAGAGTCCAGCACAGAGCCACAAAATTGATGAAGGGAGTGGAACATCTCCCTTATGAGGAAAGGCTGAGGGAGCTGGATCTCTTTAGCTTGAAGAAGACTGAGGGGTGACCTCATCAATGTTTACAAATATGTTAAGGGGGAGTGTCTGGAGGACAGAGCCAGGCTTTTTTCAGTGATGTCCAGTGATAGGACAAGGGGCAATGGGTGCAAACTGGAACATAGGAGGTTCGACATAAACATCAGAAAAAACTTATTTCCTGTGAGAGTGACAGAGCCCTGGAACAGGCTGCCCAGAGAGGTTGTGGAGTCTCCTTCCCTGGAGACATTCAAAACCCACCTGGACACGTTCCTGTGTGATGTGCTCCAGGTGATCCTGCTCTGGCAGGGAGGTTGGACTAGATGGTCTTTCGAGGTCCCTTCCAACTCCTAAGATTCTGTGATTCCGTGGTGTGTTTTTGTTTTATTACAATTCACACTTAGAAGAACAATTAATTTGTAAGGTCCTGATTTGAACCTGAGTTGGAAAATATTTGAACACTTAAAAATTTAAAAAATATGATAAATTCTTATGACTGTTTTAAGTAACATAGCACATTTCTTACTAGTAATACTGAGCAGTTTTTCAGAAAATCATAGAACCAAAGAACAGGCCAGGCTAGAAGAGTCCTTGAAAGATCATCTAGCATGCTGTCCAATGGCATCTTGACAACCTCCATTGATGGGGACTCCACCACATCACTGAGGAAGTTGTTCCAGCAAATTATTGTTCTCTCTGTAAAAAATGTATTTATTATATCAAGATGAAACCTCTCCTGGTGTAACTTTTACCCATTGCCCCTTGGTTTCTGAATGTGGCTTCTTATGAAGACAGTCTCTGTCCTTTTTTTAGCTTAGTCCTTTCATTTACTTCTAATACTGAACCTATTGAGTTGAAAAAAACTGAATATGTGAGTGAAGAATTCATAATTTAATGCTAATTATATTTAAAATTATGCCTCTAAGCATTCCAAAATTGTAATTGCATTCCTTCCCTAAGTGGACTTCCATAGAGCTTCATGTCTACAATATGTGTAACTGTAATAAAAAGATCTCGAGAGTAAAACTGCCTAGACTTTTCACAGAATAAATAGAGGGTTCTACATTTTTGTAAGCCTTTACTAAACAGTCATAATTTCACTGATCTTAGACATAAAAAAAAACTGAGATTGACTGCAGAATGTCCTTTTTGGAAGACAAGAATTGTTATGTATATTTTGGTTTTCTGCAAAGATTTATGTATAAGTTAGAGATGCTGCATCCCTACATCTTGATTTAATCTCTTGGAAACCATGTGTCTAGTATATCTCCATTAGTTTTGATTTATTGATTGATTTTGATTATTTTTTTTTATTATGAGCTCTTTCATGTCCAAGTCAAAGTTTCTCCACTGCTTTTAGTCTATTGAACTCACTGTAGGCACAGAAAAACAGTAACCTTACCACTGGAAGTAGACATTTACTCCATGCAGGGCATTTGGTGCAGTGCATTTAAGTTACTGCCCCTTATTACATTGAAACATTAAGCATTCAAATTCAGACATTTTTGCACAAAGTCTGTCCAGATTGTAGTGCTTAATATTGTGAACAGTCCCATTAAAGTCATATAATGTTAACAAATCTAATGAAAGTCAATGACAACTGTTACAGTGCTTTGCCTACCTGACATGGCTGGCTCTAGGAAAACAAAACTTTCCATTGTTCTAGGAGCTTATGTAAGTGCCAACAAGTGAGTAGAAGATGGACTTGGAGCCTGTGCTCAATCTTCAGTCTGATCTTATAGCTGTTTTCATATAACTGCACATTAAGTACCCTTAATTGTAGAACAACTAGCAAAAGCCCTAGCTAACAAAAACACTTTTAGACATACTGATTCTTATCTGGATAGTCTTTAACATTTTTAAATACTTCTTTAAAATATTTGATATGAGTTCTGCTTTTTTTTTAGGATTTCTGTCACACAAAGGTTATTATGTGTAAGCTTTTCATGTCAATGGAAAGAACTGCTGCAAAATATGTAACAAGAAGCCAGCTATGGGTTTGCAACAAACTGAAAAAACTACAAATATTTAAGTGTGGGGTTTTTTGTTTTTTTTTTAATTATGGTCATTGCAGATACTATTGTAGTGATACAGCATTTATATGCAAGAGAATTATTTTATTTTTTTATCTTTAAGTCTTTATGAAAAAAATATTCTTAAAATGGTGTGCCTATACTGAAGTTTGAGTGCAATGTAGTACACTTATTAATGAACTTCTCTGAATTTTCTAGATTTCTAGTTGATTTGTCACCATCCAGATGATCTGTTTAAGAATACAATTAGGGAAAACAAGTTATTAAAAGAACAAATGCCAAGTTGATTCTGATCTGTGAACACTAAGTTCACTGTCGCCCATGTCAGACTGGTGAACAGACACCTTGTAGAGTAGTGAATCCTGACTCTTTCAGAAGGCACTGAAGCTATTGCACATAATAATCTCCAATGTTGAGTATCCTGATTTTAGTTAATATCTTCTTCAGAATCCTGGTTTTAAAAATTAATTAAATGAGCTTAATGGTTTTCTAATAGGTGTTCTCTTAATTTCTAGTTGTATTTAGTCAAGATACAATGAAAGTGAGTAATACATTTACAGCCACATGTAAATTAAGACAATAGTAGTGCAGCAGCACAGGCAGAAATGCAGCAAATGTAAAATGAAAAGATATTAATTGATTAGTTCTGAATACATTCTGCTTCTACATGTGGAGAAGGACAAAATGCAGCCCACCCATGCTAATTATGGAGCACAACAATTTAATTAGGTTCTTTTTAGTCACTCAAAACACAGAATAGGAGCAAGTGTGCGGCAAGGACTGGATATAGCAAAGATGCACAAAGTAATAAAAATGACACTTTGGGGATATCTTCCAATACCTTCAGAGATCATGTTGTTCTAATTTGTTTCTCCATATGCTGAGGGCAGCCCTTCTGGTCAATGTGAAGAGCAGTTATAGGCAGTGCAGTTATGTCCAGACTATGTCCTGGCTTCTGAGGATCAAGATGACATCAGTGCACTGTACTCAGTTTGTGCTTTGTTCCTTCCTGTAAAACCCAGAGCACAGGAAAGTGGGGGGTACTGTGTGTCTGGATGGACCAGTAATGCTTGACATCTGAGCCTGAGAATATGGGCACAACAGGGCATGACCTTAGATTTAAGGACTGGAAGTCTCCCAAGTCTCACAGTGTAAACATTATGTGACAGGCTGAGTGCTGCTGTGAGATGGAGCCAACAGCTCAAGTAAAAGCACAGACTCTCAGGTGCTGGTTAAACTTCTGGATTTCCAGGTTTCAGAAATTTAAATTGCTTCCACTGTCCAAAGCAAGTGACTCCAGAGAGACTGACTGGCAAATGTGTTTGTATAAGACTAAATTGACTAAGAACAAAAGAAAAGGCATTGATTTGTTTGGTTTGCATTTGATTATGCCCAGATATATTTTTTTTAAATGGCAGCTTTAAATGAGTCATTCTCTATATCTTTTAACTAGTGGCTGAAAAACACCTTCTCTGCCTTAGAAATGAAGGGCCTAAATAAGAGCTGTGTAAAATCAAAATACATCTTTTTAAATACATTTCAGACAGACCGTGACAGCAACAAGTTCTTAGCAGAAAGTTCTTAGCAGCATGCCAATGGCTGTCCAGCAGCATGCTTCAGAGCAGGCCTGGCTTCTGCAGCTGTGAGCCTGCTTCTCCACACTTCAGTTACCTGTAACTAATCTATGAGTATGCAGAGTTTTTTTCTCTACTTCCACTTTTCCAAGTAACATAATCACCTTTGGCACTCAAACCCCTGCACTGAGGTTACCTCTAGATTAAGCAATGTTATGTGCTGGTGCAAACTCGAGAGCCAATCCCCATTAGTTTCCCTAGTTACGGGTTGGCCAAGGATAACTGGTTGCCTTCTAGCCCTTGTGCATGGATTTCCTTTTTGTAGAAACTGATGGGGAGCAGAGTGGTGTTTAGCAGTGGAGCAGGCTACAGGTGTGTGTGAGTTGCCACCAAAGTTTTTTGTTTCTTTGTAGTTTTTCAAAAAGCAAAACTGTCATGGCATTGTCCCATAAAAACAAACAAAAAAAAATCCAAAACACAAAAGAAACCTCCCAAAAACCCCTGGAAATTTAAAGGCAAAGAAATAAGCCTGCATCACCTGCATGCAGTACACCTGAATGGGGTAATCCATCTGTTATGGATGTGTTGATTAAACTATGTGGCTTAAAATATTGCCCCTTTTCGTAAGTAGAGTATCCATATTATTGCTTTGACTCTGCAAGCTTTCCTACAGATGCTGTAGGTTAAGAGTGAAGATGCTAATTTCTATATAAAATATCTTATTGAAAGCTTTGAAGAATTTATGCCATACTGCTGACCAAACAAATTTCCCAGTGGGGTGCTGTTCTCCATTTTCTGTGTTGCATTGTGTTCTCAAGTGACATCTTGAAGCATTGCAGCTGGTTTGCAACGTTTTCCTGCACTTCCCGATTGCTTTAGCAGTATTGCTTAAGTAGTAGTAGCAGTATTGCAAACGGTGCCAAAGACCTGGAAAACAAAACAAGAAAAAAAAGCTCCTTTCTGTGTTTAGTACATAACTATCAAAACAAAACAAAAACAGGATGCTGAAAATGGGGAGTTCTGAGCAACTTGAATTGAATTTCACTAAAGTAGTGAACAATAAATCTCCACAATATTTGGTCATTGAGAATCAATCAGTATGCTTTTATGAGATGTGTGAACTCTGCTGTGTCTGTCTGTGCAAGAGACTCCTCACTTGTGTTACCATGCAGCAGAACTCTGTATTTGCAACCTTACACTGCAGCTGCTGTCCCATCATTTGATCCCCAAGCACCTGAGGCAGGAGTTGCTGGATGTGGGATCTGCTGCTGCACACCACACACCTGTGGCAGATGGAGCTTTGCAGCTGAGGGGCTGCTGCCAGAGCCAGTAGGCAGAAACTGTGCTGCTTAGGAAGCCTATCACTAGAAAAGCTCTGCTAGAAAGCATGCCACTACTCTGTCTTTTGATGTACATATATATGATATGCATGATACTAGTAACTGTAATATTCATGCATGATGAATATTTCATCAGCATATTCCTAACTGTCTGAAGATAACATGATTGCTTTTCTTCATCTTTCAAAATAATTTGTTCTAAATCTTTTTTAAGTAAATAAATAAAATTACATTTGCCTTTTTTGTTTCTTCCAATCAACCTAAAAATGCAATATGTTACTGGTGCTTTGATAGAGAAGAGGTTTGTAAAAATATTAAGATATTTCCAGCCAATTAGAGGAAGACGTGATTAAACAGAACCAAACTTTCTTGCACTGTTTCTTTCAGATGCAGAACGATCTTGTCAGAGTCATTATGTTTTACAAAACCAGAAATTTTAATTTGACCTCTAAACCAGTATGTTTACTGTAATGGCATACTAAAAGTGGGCCTTTTATTCTCATTTCAATATTGTGTACTACTCTGTTGGCCTCTGTGAGTGATGAACATATGAATCTCTACAGTTCCATAACTGCCTTCATTTTACCAGAGCAAAATGAAGTCTGTTCAAATATATGTTTCATCCTTCTTGTACAGCAGTTCGAACATATTATTCTAAGCTAAGTGGCCTACATGTCTGTTCAGATTCTGTGCTTGCTATTTCTTCCACTTAACTGTTTCAATTGCAAAGCTGAAGGACATCCATGTCTAAATAGATTATGCATTGATGAATTGGTTGCTTTTAAAAGCTGCTTTCCTTTATATGTATTACAACCTAGAAAAGGGTTATGCCATTCAGCCATTTTTATGCTTACTGAGCAGTATATTGTTACAAAAGCAGTAGTGAGAAGACTGCATCACTTTTGCAGCCATGCATCTTGCTGTGTTAGGATATAGTCAGTGTAGTTGGGTTTTCCCAGTCCCTGGATGAATTATTCAGGCTCTTGACATCAGAGGTTTCCACTAGCGGATTGGCTGGTGCTTGGATAATAAAATCTTTCCTCAGGAAAACAGTGGAGAAGGATGACAGCAGTGAGACCAGCAGAGCTGCTACTCCTAATACAGCTGGCTTTGTCTGGCTGCTGCATCTCTGCAAGAATATATAAAAATGTTTGTAAGGTTTGGCTTTGTGTGAATTCCCTGATGAGAGCAAGCAAAGTGATTTGTGTTAGAGGCCTGCATTTTCAGTGAAGGAAAAAAAATCAGATTTTTCTTGAAAAATTACTTCTGGCTGTATTCTAAAGAAATGCTGCACACTACGTGAGACAGGAGTAGCAGCAGCAGCAGCAGTGCTGATGGCTCACTACAAAGGTGCTGGTGGCAGAAATGTTACATCGGTAAATCTGCTCCCGGGATTCTTTCAGTACCAGCAGGGTAAGTGTTGTATGTAAGGAGCTGACAGCCCTTGTGAGTGGGGAGAGCATAAGAAATTGTACGACATGCGTGTTGTGATTGTAGGTAATCAGTATCTCTGTTAAGAATTTGTATCAGTTCAATGAATTTCCAGGGAAATCTATAAAAAAATATATTTCTCATGGAATTTGTAAAATCGATCCTCTACTTGTATCGTGTTCAGCCATAGTTTTTACAGTGGTGAAATCTATTTCATGTAAACCTGTACAAAATAAGTGCTATAAAAAGGGAAACTTTATTATCAATAATGTGCTCTTTATGAGCCCTATTCCTAACTATAACTAATAACTTAATATATTGCTTATGTATATTCCCTTGAAAGAGATTATTTTGAAAGGCAATTTCTGCTGTTTGTTGGTATGAGTAGACCTCAAGCTGGGAGCTGGTTGCCTGATTTCCAGTTACTGTCAGAAGGCTGTTGCTTAAGTTGTCAGGATGCACTGGAACTGCAAATTAGGGAATCATTTTCACTCATTTCTTTGATGAGAAGTTTGACTTCTAAAGGCTCAATTCTTTTCTTTTGGCATGCCGTTGTTAGACTGGAGTTACTGGGGAATTTTAAGTTGTAGAGATGTGAATGAAGCCTAGAGCTGGAGTGATTCTGCGGACTCTTGTTCTCTGTCCCTGCATCTCTCACACAACCCCATCCAAGTGTGCAAGTACTTCCATTGGAATTAATTGGACTACGTGAATATGTAATGGCTGGTCAGAGCAGAGCTGATGTTTACTGTGTAACAAGGAAAACACCTTATTCATAGTTAGAAACTATAAATTGAGAAATATGTTTTTCCAAAATGCTGAAACAATCATGTATAAATAACAACATCCCTTGCCAAAAGTAGTCAATATTGGCTGAAGCACAACACAGTTCTTTGAGTGATATTTTTCATAACTTGCTTGTCAGCGCAACAAGAAGATTCTGAGAATGTAGTGGTTTTTTAACTTATCTAAGACAACGTATGTAATTAAATCAAACAAAAATAAGACACAGAATGCAAAATTATTTTCTTAGATATTAAGTGTGCTAAACTAGCAATATCTAGAGAGATATGTATCTATCTTTCCTCTGGTAAGTCTTGTATGTGAGATACTGTTTATATGTAAAGAAAATTTTAAATCCCATAGTTGAAATGTACAAACCCTTTTTGGGAGCTCATATGTGATCAGGGAACTATTTTTGTCCCACTTCAAATAACTCTTTGGCTGGTGATTTTTGTACCACAATTTTTATCTTTAGGTACCCTCATTGTGGGGCAGCATTATGAGAGTGTAAATCAGGGAACTTAGTAGTAGTAGTAGATCAAACTTATTAGTTATCTATTCCAGAGCTTTAAAGGGGATTAAATAATATTCCTTTTTAATTTTACAGTTGTGAAAGAGATCAAATCACTATTAAGTGCTGCACAAGTCAGTAGCAAAGACAATATCTAAAATTAGATTTTCCATTTGTAGGTTTTGGGACATGCCTGTGTTCTTATAAAAAAAAAAACACAAACATTTAACAACATTGGATTTTCTGGTGGGGAATGAAGGTGATCATTAAGAGCTGATGGTGGTGTTAATATGATTTCTTTTCCCCAACATAAATACTTGAATGCCACCTATGTGAAATTACTCCATGTGTCAAATTTGATTCCCCACAACGAAGGAACAGGACTTCATGGATTGGTTATGACACTGTGATTCTCTTCCCTCCCGAGCCATGACCCTGTCTGCTGAAGTTGGAGGAGCTCATTCAGGAGCTATTTTTGTCTATGCAGCTGGCAACAGTCCCTCAGGGACTATCTGAGAATCAGTGAAATTTGCTATAAATCAGACAAGTTCTTCAAGACAGGAGTAAGGGAAGTACTAAGTAGCAGTATAGAAACTGCCTGAACAAGCTAATGCCTATTCCCTGGCTGGATCTCCCAGAGGACAAATAGGCTTGATAATGCAATTTCAAATTATTAATTCAATTATATAAATGTTTCCAAATGTACATGCTAAGAGTATTTTTCTAAGTCTCTAGTTGATTCTCTAAATAAAAGCAACTTGACTGTCAGAGACATGGATTCTAGTTAAAAGTACACAGAAGTTCTAATGCTCAGACCTTGGGTAATTATGATATGGACCTAGATGTCAAATTTATCTTGGCATTCAGATTTGAAATGGTGTCTTGCTGTTTATTCGCTTGTTATCACTTGAGCTTTGCTATGAAACTCTACAAATAGTCAAGTGTTAGAGTGTTACCATAAGAATGTGAAGCATTTATTTTGGGTAGTTACAGGGCAAAATTAACTGTCTCAAGAAAACAGGTATGTCTAATCAAACTGCTTTCCTTTTTTTTTTTTCTTTTTTTTTTTTTTCTCAGATGAGCAAGAGTCAGTGCAAAAAAGGACTTTCACAAAATGGATCAATACTCACCTGGCTAAGGTAATATATGGCTTCAAAATTTATTTATTTGATTTTTTTAATTGAACCTTTTTATCTCTGCTTGTGCAGCCCTGGTGTACAGAGTATGTCAGATTTGGCTGATAAGAGTGGCATAAACTTAAAAAGGAATCCCCACTGTCTGTATACCATAGGGAATGAATCAATTTCAGCACAATATCAGTCAGCTGCAGTGTTGAGAGTGTCATCTATACAAGCAACTGCCTTTGGCCAAAGCTGAAAAGTAGTATCACAGCTGCTGTTTAATCCAGAGGAAATATCTGAAACTGCTTTCTATAATACAGAAATATTAGGCTTATTGCATAGAGTGTGTTTGAGTAAAACTTGAGTCAGTTGTTGTGTAGTTTGATAAAGACATCCTGAACTGGTCACAGATTCAAACGGTGCTTCATGAATCCAGTGCTGAACTAATTATCTGATACATATTGGGATTTATCATGAGACTATTGTTGCTTCTTCTTACCACAACTTAAACCTCATTTTTTGTTTTTAGCACAAAGACAATGATTTATATACGATTTTAAATGTATTTAACTACGACTGGTATCAATTTTATCTGACAACATAAACAGAGAGATTTAATTTGACATTTCCCAGAGTTTTCACACAGCACAGCTCTAACTATAGTAATCAGTGAGTCCAATAAATTAAAATATTTAAATATCAGTGTTCTTTAAAATTCATATTTTTAAATCATGAAGATTAAGGAACTTGAAAAATTTAGCAAGGAAAAGCTGCAAGAGCACTGTTTTAGCTTTTCTGTAAAGGCCTGGCTAATAATGCCCTCAAAAATGAACAGAGCAAAGCAGGAAGCTCAAATAATTGCTCTATCATGGGATTTGGTCTAATGAGACTGTATGGTAGAGCAACAGCATTTATTTACATTGCTGAGAAATGTAATTGAGTAATTTACTGTGAAGTTAACTGCAGTAGCATTGTAAAATTCAACTGCAGGAACAAGGTTATCTTCAGGACTTCTTGACAGTGGATCCTTACTGGGAATGCAGTCTGTTCTCCCATTCTCTTAGAAATAATTTGGAAAAGTCACCCATGCTGCAGAGAACTTAATCCCTCTATGTATGTTCCATTTACTTCAATCGGGATGGAAGGACACTCAGTATTCGTTAAAACACTGGAAAAGCAGGCTGTGAACATGTGTCATGTCTTAATTCAGGTTCTTCTATTTCCTAATTGTATTGTGTCAATAAGAATTGATCAGTATTATCCAGTAATAACTGACGAGAAGATCTATGTGCATATTGTTCAGTATGTGTATGTGAGCATGTAATGATAATTTGCTAGTAATAGCTGGTGAGTTTTTGAAAGGAGACAAAGTAGTGGAAGCAGCTCTGTTAAGAGATTTTGGTCTGGATTGCTAGTTGCAAATGCTTCCTTTACTGTCCTAATTTCACTGGGCTCAGGTAAACCTTTTAACTTGTGCGATCTAGGTGTATATTTCTTCAATGGGTCCAATATTGTAAAAGCTAATAAAATACTCACTTTCAAAAGAAGCAGTTAAGAAGCCAGAGCCCTCACTTTTATCTACCTGAGCTACCCTGTAGTAATTGTTCTGTATTAATTCACCCTTTAATTGAGAAGTTGTTTCTGTGATACTTTTATGGATGGCTCATCTATAACGTCAGCACATTTGCCTCACTGCCTAAATCAGATGTATAGATTAGCTGGCTTTGCTTCCCATGTATGCTGTTACACTGCCATGGGAGAAGCACTGTTTATAGATTATAGGGGTTAGACTCAACAGAAAAGGAGTGACCCATGGTATTAAAATTTTTAAGATTTTAAAGCTTAAGCATTTTAAGTCTTTGTTAGTCATATTTGTGGAAAGTATGGAAATTTGAGTTCATCACAGCTGTAGGAAACAGTGATGGATCTGTGAAGTGCACAGGACTCCCCTTGTGCTCATGTTCCAAATTGTAACCCAGAAATTCAATATTCAGGTTATTTGATTATTGTAAAAGCTTGTTGCATTTTTTTATTATTTCAAAATAAATTGGAAAGCTGTAACATCTCCATTGTCTGGAGGCCTTTGAAATGTCATAAGGAAAAATCCTGGAAGGAGACCCACTTTTATACAGTATTTCTGTATTCTTCTCCCTTCTTTGAACCCAATAAACTGTACAGCACCTGCCAAAATGGTACCCAGCAAGGAACACCACAAAGCACTGGGCTCACACTGATAGCAGAGAAAAAACATGTGCTTCTGCATTTGGGCTTCTGTCTGTTAAAGCCCCTAAAGTTACACTGGGAATGAGTAATATGGAAGGAGATATAGGGCTGCACTGGGTGCAGGTATTGAGGTTCTGGCAGCAGGGCTGAAGGGGAAGCCTCTGTGAGGAGAGAGAAGGGCTGCCCCATGCCAGACTTGGCCAGTTCCAGTTGGCTCCAGTGAGCCCACTGCAAGACATGGCTGAGCCCCTCAGCCAAGATGATTGTGCCTCCAGGAAAGTATATTTAAGAAAGGGCAAAATGCCACACAGGCTGTGAGAAATGAGGCAAAAAGTGTGAGAAACAGGCCTGCAGACACCAAGGTGAGAGCAGAAGGAGGGGAGGAGGAGGTGCCTCAGGCACCTGAGCAGAGAGCCCAGAGGGACTACGTTGGAGCAGGTTCCTGACAAGAACTGCAGCCTGTGGAGAGCAGCCCAGTTTGGAGCAGGCTTCTCTTGAAGCATTGTGTTCCATGGGAGGGACCTCACGCTGGAGCAGGGCAAAAGTGTAAGGAGGAAGGAGCAGCGGAGACAAGCTGTTAAAAATAGACCACAACTTGCATTCCCCATCCCTTTGAGCCTTTGGGAGATAGAGGAGCTGGGAGTGAAAGGCTGAAGTTGATCCTAGGGGAAAACGGAGTAGCTGAGGAGAAGATGTTTTCAGTTTTGTAATTGTTTCTCACAACCCAAATCTATTTTAATTAGTAATAAATTAATTTTGCCCAAGTAGAGTCTGTTTTGTCTTTAATGGCAACTGCTAAGTAATTCCCATCTTTAACTTGACTCTTAAAATTCTTCATCTTGTTTTCTTTCCCTCTCCAGTTGAGGAGGGGGAGTGAGGGGACATCTCAACCCACCTCAAAGACAGGTTACCCCACATAGTTATAGGTGAACTTACAGGTCAGAGGCCTTTTTCTACACTTTTTCTACACTTTCTTACATTGTGAAGGGTAGTGATAAGAAAGAAATGGAAATGCAGAACTGATTTGACTGTGTTATGTAGAACCAAAACCAATAATTTGAGAACGTAAAGCAGGATGTGGTAGTTTTTCAGGGTTTGCTGTGAGTGAGTGATTCTTCACTGCTAATTTTTAAAATCTTAGTGTATGCTTTTCTTTTAAGTCACGTTCTAACTGAATCTGAAACTAAATCAGTAACTAAGTTAAGTCCATCAAGCAGATTAAAAAAACTTTTTTTGGCTTTTTAACTGGAAAGTTAAGAACAAGTTTGAGAATTTGGATACAAGTAAATACAAATTAACAAGACAGGTAAAGGAAATGAAAGTACTGATGGAATTTCTCCACTGAAAGGGTTATCAAGCACTGGAACAGGCTGCCCAGGGAAGTGGTTGAATCACCATCCCTGGAGGTATTTAAAAGACATGTAGATGTGGTGCTTGGGGACATGGTTTAGGCGTGGACTTGGCAGTGGTTGGACTGGATGATCTTAAAGGTCTTTTCCATTGTGTGATTGTGTGAATTTAACTTTATGAAAGGGAATAGGAGGGCAGTATGAATTTCTTATTCTCTCTCGCTCTTACAACAGAATTATCTTTTTCAAATCGTGTCCTAATTCAAAGGTATGTTCTTTCACAAGCCCAAGACAGGTAAAGGACTTGACATCAGCTAATTATAGGACACCTCAAAGTAAGATTGAGATAAAGCAACCCTAGTGCAAACTGTGCCCTCATCCACAAGGCAGTGTTTCATAGGGGATGAACACAGAGGAAAGAGCTGCAAATATGATGACTAGCAGGTAGTATAACACAACTTCATTTAGAGGCAGCTGTTAGCACTAGGCTACATCGATCCTTCTGCTGTCTGTCTCCCAAACTCCAGCTGAATCTGTTCTGTGATTCTGACTTTGGACTCTAGGGTGACTTGGCAACTGGAAACTTTCTGTGCCATCCACTTGCAGAAATTGGCTCACAATCTATCAAATCAAAGTGATCTATCTTCTGCTCAGCTAGTTTAATTTTTGCGCATATGTGAAGTTCTACTAATGATAAATGAGATATGCATGTGTAACACAACAAGAAATTTTCTAATTTCATGTTATGTATTGATATTTCTTTAACGTTGTAGAACGAGAACTCCTTCCTCTCAGTCTCAACCTTCAAAGGCATAGAAATAATTTGAGTATGCTTCTGAGTATCTTTTGAGGCATCTCTTCATAGTCTAAGTTTAAAATACAGAAAAATGTTACACCAAATTTGCTCTGGTTTGTGCATGTGGATAGCTTTTCACACATTTTTTCAGTACTTTTTGAAACATCATTTGAAAATTAATGTAACAAATATAGTTTCCATTGGCATTCACTATGACATAGATACTGCTGCTTAAATAGTACCATTTAAGTACAGGGTATGAAGAAAATATTCCTGTAGCAAAGATGCAAATGAGCAATGAAATGGAAGAAAAAGTGTTGGAAGACTGAAGCTTAGCAAATATACATTGGCTCTATATCTGAGATTTGGATTTTACAATACTTATTTTACTGTGCTTTTCTTGACTATTACAGGGTTTTGAGGGGTTATTTCATATACTTTTTAAATTATATTTTTTCTTGGTTTAAAAATTACTTCACTGAATTCTTTGCACTCATGGTTGGTCCATCTTGGAGCCAGCTGGCATTGCCTCTGTTGGACAAAGGAGAAGATTCTAGCAGCTTCTCACATAGATCACCCTTGTAGCCTCCGTATTACCAAAACCTTGCCACACAAACCAAATACACCTTTATAAGAACCTGTCTCTCTTCATTATTGTAATGTGAATTTCAAGAGACAAACCTAAATACTTGGGCATTTAGATAGGTAGTGAGGTTTTTTAGGCCTTCACCTCCCATTGGTTTAGGATGGCAGCTGCTATTATCCCCTTGTCTTGCATGTAATTCTTCAGTATTATATCATGCAGCAATACTGATAAAACCAAAGCTGCTCTGAACTTCAAAGGGGAAATGATAGCATAGAAGGTGAGGAAAATTAGTTGCTTTTCTGTCAACTCCCTGTGATGCAAGACTGGGACAATTTATTTTTCAGTGACCTGTTTGCTGCATTGATTTCTTTGGTGTTATATTAAGGAAGAGCATGATCCTTTATCCATTGCATTGCTAGGAAATAAAAAGGAACTATAATTAAGTATACCCTCCTAATGAATGGTCATGATGCTTTATTGTACATATACACAAGAAAACAGACTTTTCTTATTGTGGCTATTAGAGCACATCAAATCTCAGAAATCTGCTCTTAGCAGAGGAGTTCTTTTTCCACTTTATGACAAAACTACGCCTCATTGAAATATTAGTTCATCCAAGCTGAACATTGAAGACAGGATGTTCTGATTTTGGGAGCTAGAAACCTTTAGCATGTTTAGGTTTTCAGAAGTGTTTCATTTGTTATGTTCATCTTGGCAAGTCTTTTTCTCCAGAAGTAACATCAGGTTGTTTTATAAGCAACCTTTTTTTTCAGAAGTATCCCAAAAGGAAATTATTAAACCTCAAAAGTGCTTTCAAGAATTTCATAATCTGATTGTCATTTTATTGAATTAGAGGGTATGAATATTAGTATTATTATAATTAGCAGGCAAATGAATGCTGACAAGCTCATGGAAGCTAGAGGGTGTTTATTTCATTTATTTCAGCTGGACTAAATTTAAACTTTTTGTTTCTAAGAGACATTTTGTGATTATTAAAGTATTGACCAGTTGAGAGTCATAGTTCCACAAACTGGGATCTATTTAAGAAGATAGAGTTTAATGAGTTTTTGTTCCAAATTCCTCATCATCTGCTTACATATTTTTCAGTATTATCATTGTGTTTGTGAATGAAAAGACATACGCTAAGCAGTTTGTTTTAAGTAGGAGCTGACACAGTGCTCAGATGCCTGGAAGCCTGCAAGGCCTGGTATAGAGGAGAGAAAATACAGCATCATAATGTAACAACTCTCAGCTGTGAGAAAGCGGCAGCATTGCTCAACCAGCTAGCTACTGGAGGGGTCTTTCCTTCTCACAGCTCCTTGCATTGTTCAGCCTGAAAGAGTGATTTTCTGTTGCATATATAACACTAGGGAAAATATGTGACAAAATACGCTGATAAATTGAAATGTGACTGTATAGAACATGCCAAAGTTGTGTGTCTGTTACAGACTCACAGGCAGTTTCTTGGCTTGTGTTAGAGAGCAGGATGTTTCTCCATTATATCGTTAGTGGCAGAAAGCATCTTGTGTCACAGTCCTGCAACCAGAAATATTAGTTCAACAATATGCTGACAAAGCAATGGATAAAAGATACACTGATATTAAACATTATGAAATGCAAAGAAAGGGACTAGCAGCCACTCTTTGTGCTTCTGTTTGAAAAGAAGGGAGGTAGGATGTAGTGTTAGTGAGTCTTCAGAATATATGAAATCTTCTCTCTTTTCAGCGCAACCCTCCCATGCTGGTGAATGATCTGTTTGAAGATATCAAAGATGGGGTAATGCTAATTGCTCTTTTGGAGGTTCTTTCAGGGCAGAAACTGGTAAGAACTGCCTTCCTTTGAATAGAAAAGTTGTATAATTTCTCTAGGTTACAATTTTCTAATACATTTCTCTATCTGAATAGTGTAAAAAAACCTGACAAGTACACAGCAGAGTAACTTTATTCACAGGATGGGCTATCTGGTTACAAAACAACAGAAATAGATTATTACAGACTGATGTTTTTGATTTTATGCATTTTCTATTAATTTTGTCGTAGTAGTTCATAAAAGTTGCTCTTTTATGATAGTCTTTGTAGTTCATCTGGGTGCTACTACTATGACATTAAAAAAAAGGTCTAAACTGCAAGGTATTTCTATACATCTTGAAGAAATAATGACAGTATTTTCATGTTAAATTTATGGCTTTCTCTCTGAAAAACAAACAAGCAAACAACAAAAAAAGACCCCAACAAAATCAGTGAGCCCCTCAGATCTCATGGGGTCTTAGATTCGTTTAACCTGACAGCTGCTCTGCTACTGTAAAAAATCTTGAATGGGGCCAAATGGCTTTTTCACACCCCCTGTGTGTACAAGGCAGATAATCTGTCTCTTGGGAGCCAGGCTGGTTTTGTGCATGTTATGTGGGAAAAAAACAAATTATTTTAGGCCAAGGGATCTCTCTTTTTTTTCCAAACCAGCTCACAGATCGGGTCGCAGCATCTGAAGGAGTAGGGCAGCAGTCTGTCGTGGCTGTTGCTCTAGGGTTCAGGTGTAACCTGTTCCCTCACATGCAAGAAATTTGAAGGTGTCCCACTTTTGGCTCTTTTTATATTTCGTCTCTGTTTTTTTTTCAGGGCTTTTCCAAAATTAGGTAGTGATTATACCGTAGAATGGGAAAAAAAGCTACGCTTTCAAGTGTTTTGTGCTCTGTTGAAATATACTGGTTTCTGTTTCTGTTCGTCCAAGACAGAAAGTCTCCCTCTTGTGGCAAAACCGAAGTAGTAAAATAGGAAAAAAAATTTCGTGATGACACCTGTTACAGTGAAATTCAGTGGATTGTGTTCTGTCTGTAGTAATTAGTGAAAGAGAAGAGATATTCCAAAACCAGAATAATTTATGGGTAATGTAAAGGTTATGTTTACCCGATTACAATACACTGTAGTAACTGCAAGAGGAATTTCAGAATTTGTAGCAGACCTTTGTTAAATCCATTTGTAACTTTATGAACATGATTTTAAATGAAAGTAGTTGTGTATTTGCATTACAATATAGAATTAAGTGGGAAATTAAATTCCACTGTAGGGTATTAGAAGTCTAGGATATGTTCTTATTTTAATTCAAATAATTCTTTCTTTTTTTAACCTACATGGCTGAAGTTCAGCAAAATTCATTGTTCAATGAGGGTTTTTGATAGCTGAGGTTTTTTTATAGCTGAGTTTTTTTTATTCTCCAATAAGGTATTAAGATGGATAAAAATCCTCCAGGTAAAATGTTTTTACTGTTGTCTGGTTTCTAAAAATAGCAACCACCTTGACTTCTCCTTTGAAGGTAAAAATATTTGACTGAGAAAATGCTACCATCTCAAATACTTATATATATGTGTTTGTGGGTATAAAAATAGTAGTAGTTTATTTTACCTACATGAAACAGTTCTCTCATTAGATGATAGCTTGCATCCTGAGGTTATAAAGAAATATTTAACTTTTAATAATAGAAATATCACATTTATGTCCCTGATATCTGTCAGTCCTCCCTATTGGTATATGGAAAAACAGAACTTGACTGTTCCAAGGAACATTTTTACATGTAAATCAGACAATGGGATGCATACAGGCATTTATAATAATCTGGAACTTCATGTTGTTTTGCAGCAAATGGGCATAAAATTAATTGTAGCTTACACTGCTCTTTCTTTTTAAGCCTTGTGAGCAGGGACGTCAGCTGAAGAGAATTCACTGGGTTGCCAACATTGGCACAGCTCTTAAGTTTCTAGAAGGAAGACGGGTAGGTTTGGTAGCACCTAGTCCTGTTTTTTACTTTCCCTTCCTCCCTTCCTTTGTATTATTTGTATCCACACACCACTTCTTATTCTCCAAAATTTGAGCTATGTATGCAGTCTTCAGGTTATACACAGTGCCTAAAAGCTACTGTAAAGTAAAAATTACAAGATCCAATGCTAATATGTTGCAATGTAAAACATTTTTTTAAATTTAGAATCACCTTCCCTGCTTTCCTGTTGTTGTTCTCAGCAAAGAACAATTAGCTTCAGTTCAGTAGAGACATTCATTTATAATTAAAATAATAGATTTATGGACTTCACTAGGTTATGCATTCAAATCTCTACTCCATGGAAGTACAGACATGAAAAGTTAGAAGAGTGTGACTCCTTATGAGCTTTGCAAAACTTCAGAGTAATTCCTGGAATCATACTGGTAAAATCAGTGCTGTGGCCATTTTAGAAATGAAACAAAGTATTTTATAAGTTTAACAAAACAGAGAAGACCTAAAAGCTTGATGTGATTGAGGTAAGGATATAAAATAAAAGCAATCTATTACTTTTTCCCTCTCCATTGTAATGGCATGTATCTATTTTCTGAATTAGATTGCAGATATTCTGTTTGTCTGATTTCTACATTTTACTTCAATTTTTCTCAATGCAGATATAACAGCTGATGAATTTTAAGTCTCCACATGCTGTACACCAGCAGCTGTTGGATTTGGGCATTTCCCCCTCTTTTTAACCCTACATCATCTTGACCTAATTATATTTTTTTTACATAGGAAACAATCTTAGCAGATCCCTGTAGAAAGAAATATATGAAAATATTTTTTTTTAATTGAAAAACTTATAACCAAAGCAAAATTCAGTTCTAGGTCACAACTTTCCTGCTTTCGTGAACTCTAGTAGTACAGCTTTTCAGTACAAACTGTATCATATGCAGACTGAGAGTGGAGGCTTAGATACAAAATGAGTTGCTTTCTGGTGAGAATATATGTATATTCAGATTTGTCTTGCAAGGAAGCCTTAATCCGTGGTTGTTATAGTCTTTACAATGAAAGGATCTCTACTGGAGTACTGTGGCATTCTTTTCCCCCTTATCTTTCTTTTATGCTTTTTCTTCCTCATTTTCCTTTTCTTGTTAATTCTTAAACTCACTTTTCTCTTTCCATTCCAAAACTATTAGAACCATAGCAAGAAACCCTTGCATTATTTAAAATCTGATAGTTTGCTTTCTTTGTTAATTGTGTTGTATGATGTGCCAAAAATTGTGCTTTCATTGCTTTATAAAATTAAATAAATGCGTATACCTAATAATTAATAATTTAAAGCTTTTTTTGTGTGTCATCTTTTTTCCTTTGCCTTCCATGCTAGTCCATATACAGAGGATCTCCGGTTTGTACAATGGTTCTATGTATCTTTAATTGTTATTTCTGCTGGAAATTAAACATTTCTTTCTACAAAAAATTAGCATGCAATATTCTGAAAAAAATCTGTTTTATTTATTGCTGTACTTGTTTAAAAATTTAAATTGCACCTTTCAATGATTGTTTGAATAAAGAAACTTGTTACTTGATTGCAAAAACATGCATTAAAATATAAAACCTATTTTAAATGTGTTTCCTAATTGTTATAATTCCTTGTGTGTGGTAATAACATATTTTCTTTCCTACATAGATTAAGCTTGTCAACATAAACTCAACTGATATTGCTGATGGGAGGCCTTCTATTGTGCTTGGCTTGGTGTGGACGATAATTTTATATTTTCAGGTATTACATTTTTTATAATTCATTATAGTTTGTTCAAATAATGGCCTGGATCACAATTTCATGTGAACCGGTGTAGTTCCAGTCTTTCATCATACTGTTTTGTAATTAGCTGAGGATCTGATCCTGACTAAAGTTGATGTTAGGGGTGCTTCACATAAGGTAAAATTAGGTATTTGTCCTTGAAATAGATTGGTCTGGCCCTAGAATGGAGTTCCTTCATCACTGGAACATATTCTTCCACTTTTGCTGAGGAGTATCACAAAGCAAAAAAAGAAAAGAATAGAATTGTGGATTCTTGTGACATGTGCCTTTAGCAATGTCAGTGGTTATTGTGCTGTATGTTCAGTTCCAGTGCACTGGATGACAGACAGTAATTATTCTCAAACAATACATGTAAATACCCTTATTTCACTGAGAGATGCAGATATTTGCAAGGACAAAATTCAGCTGTGAATGGTGTAGGTTGAGAGGAGTTTGAATTTGTTGAGGAGAAATCATTTGCATTCTGCTGAAGTTAGGTGGGAGGGAAAAATAGTTTTCCAGATCCTGTCCATATGACAAAATGTGTCACTGCTAAATCATTTTGAAAAAACAACTTTTTTTTTTTTTCCTCTTCTTTATGGAGTTCTTTGACTCTCTTGTGATGTGGATTTCATGTCTCAGGGGTGCTGTTCTCCTAAGCACCAACCAGAGTGATGCCTCAATCATTCAGATCATCTTAGAGGAAAAGTTAGCCAGAATGATATTAACATTTTTATTTTAATTTATATCTCATTGAGGTGAACAGGGGAAATTATGCTTCTCAGAGTTACTGAAACTCTAGTTCTTTGCATCAGTTTTACTTGGGTCATTGTTTGAACTTTTCTTTAGTTGTCACAGGCAGATGTATCTTTTTAGCGTTAATGAAAGCAGAAATGCATGAGACCTGTGATTCTCACTCTGTAATGCCACAAAACAGTTTTCTAAGTAGGCAGCGTAGACAGTCTTGCAGCATTCTCTGGATATAATTCTTTAATGTTAAAGAACCAAATTTTTAGTCAACTTAATGTTCTTAAAGGAGCCAAGTTACTTTTTTCGTTTGAGGGAAATCATGATGTAAATAACTGTTGTGCACCCTCAGCAAGCACTACTAATGCACTATACCTGCAGAACATTTGCAGTTCCTTCACAAGGTACCTCTAAGCAAATCCTCAATTGAATTTGTGCCAACATAGTAAAATGGTAAATAAAGAACTATCCAGAGGAGATCAGTGAGGTTGCTTCCATTCTTGAATTGCGTGAGCTTCCTCTGAAGTTAATGGATTGTTTTACAATATGAGTTCATTATAAATGTAAGCCATTGTCTCGTTTCAATCTAAATTTGCCATAATAGATAACATGACACACCTGCATATTGTTCTAGTTGTAGGGTGTCAAGAAAGTCAGTGATTGATAGATGTCTGGTACTTCTGAAATTAAGATCATCATCTGGGCACATACATTAGTGGGTTTGAAGCTTCTTTACTGTACAGTCAAATGGAACACAGCATGTAAATCATAGCTTCTGCCCAACTTTATTTTTTCAGTTGTATTAGGAAATTACTTAAGAAACTGGTGAGAATTAAGAAGATTATCTACAAACAGGTGTTAACTTTTTTTCTTTCCCCCCCGCCCCCACAGATTGAAGAGCTTACCAGCAACCTCCCACAGCTGCAGCCGTTGTCTAGCAGTGCTTCTTCTGTGGAAAGTGTTGTCAGTTCAGAAACTGCAAGTCCCCCAAGCAAACGGAAGGTGGTAACCAAGGTCCAAGGAAGTGCCAAGAAGGCTTTGTTAAAATGGATACAGTACACAGCAGCCAGGTAAGGAACCTGCAAATGAACTGAATTTATATGTTAAGTGGGAACATTTTCTTAAGATTCTAAACTTTCTTGGTCAGAGATTGTCCTTTTGCTCTGCATTCATATAGCACCTCTCTATGATCATATTCTTTTTGACAAATGAGGCTGCTAAATGTTATCACCATAGAACAAGTAAGTAATAAATAATTGTTTCCATTAATTTTACAAGCAATCATATTTTATAGTTTCTGAATAATGAATGGGGTTGTATTTGACAGAATGAGGAACTGAAAGGGGAATTACATGTGACATGAATGACAGTGTATTAGTCCTGCTGCCAAAACACTCCCTGTGACAATGCAAGTCTCACGTTGACTTAGAATTCCTTAGTGACAGAGCTTGCTGGAGCACTAAATTCTGACACTTGGTTTTGAAATGCAGGTGATGAAATATTATTAATATCCTTCTGCAGCTTTGTGATACAAGAGACAAATTATTACAAAAGTTGCCATGAATTTCCTTTCTTTTTTTTTTTTTTTAATCCAAGTTATTTTGGAGTTATTTCTTGCTATTTCTTTTTAACTTAAGAATCATTTTCCTAATTTGGTATAACTATCCCATGTTTGCTCTGCTTCCAAAAAGGCATTGAAAAAAAATATAAATTGCATCAAATATAATAGTAGTTTGATGGCTTCCACAAGAATAAAATAAAAATCAAAGATGTAAAAGAATAAAGTGCTGCTGTTTGAAGAGATCAATCATGTGCAAAAAGTGAAGGGGAAATGGCCAGTTATGGAATACTGCCTGAGAGAAAATAAATATAGTCATAAAGATACACTTTCTTCAGTTATTCAGTGAGTAGGTAGAATAGAGTAATCTGTACTGTAGTACAGTCTAATTTGTCATTCTTCCTATTACACTGTTGTCAGTAAGAAACAGGCAACTGAAAGTGGAAATCTGCAATTTCCATGTATGTAAACAAAAAAACATATAAGCAGAGAAAGAGGTTCATTATTGGGAAGAGGAGCTTAAATGTGTTGAAAGAAGCCTAGAGGAAGGATGGTACACTTTGCCTAGTCCTGCTTTACATGGTAATTTGCAAGGGCTCCTCATTAAAGTCAGTGAAAGTGTTTCACTGATCACAGTGAGCTTTGAAGGAAGCCTTCGTTCAGAGTTACAGTCTCTGTGAACCTCCAAATGGCAAGACTGTCTGTGTGTCTAACTGTGTCCTGAAAGGAAATTTGCATGTTCAAACATAAATAAAACACATAATAAAAAGCAGTCTTGCAGTCTGTGGACCACTGTACCTTTCAGAATTACTTTTAAAAGAAGCAATTAGAAGTGTGATTCAGTTCTGATTGCTTTCTCATGGTATATTTCTATTTATTGATCACTTGTACTTAATTTTTAGTGGACATGTAAGAGTTCTGAGTGTATGAGATTATAATATCACTCATACGTCTGGTAAGAATATAAATAAATTTGTGTGTTGCATTTTCACCTGAGCAGCAGTGATGTCACTGTTAATGCTTTCAATTTAAAAGCTAACAGATTAATGAAGTCTGTTTTTCTTTTTTTTTGTCTGATACTGACATTCCTAACTGAACCACAGTAGTTATAATGGAGGAAGATATTAAGTGCTTTGTAGTGAGGGAGAGAATAGTGACTAGAGTTGCATACATCCACAGACTGTATGTGTCGTACAAGAACCTTGAGAGCCTTGGTGCACTTCATATATTCAAAATACCATTGCCTTATAGCCACTAGCAAGCCCACTGGAGACAAGTACAGTAGCTATATGACAAAAAACTCTTGAAGAAATTAATTCCTGCGGTGGATGGATGGAGCTGTAGTTGACCTGGTTAGCACTGCAGGAACAATAAGTTGAAGTCTGATGATGGGTAGCCACTGGGTGGAGCATCCTGTCCCCTTTCTGATTTCATCAAGCTCTGATGTTGTTGCAAGTCACTTTTTTTTCTTTCATATTCTTTAGGCAAGTTGGAATTGAAATCAAGGATTTTGGACAAAGTTGGAGGAGTGGTGTTGCATTTCATTCTGTTATTCATGCTATCCGCCCAGATTTAGTGGACATGGAGAAAGTGAAGGGAAGGTCCAATAGAGAAAACCTGGAAGAAGCATTCACACTTGCAGAAGCAGAGCTAGGAATTCCAAGGCTCCTTGATCCAGAAGGTACCTAATGTTTAGTTGAAAAAACACTTGAACTATTTCCATGGGTTAATTAATAGTGCTTAGGCATTTAAGCAGAATTTTGTGCCATTTAGCCAAAAAATTAATTTGCCATGTTCTGTACTTGTCTAGATGTGGATGTTGACAAGCCAGATGAAAAATCTGTCATGACCTATGTAGCCCAGTTTTTGAAGTACTATCCTGATCCTCATCATACAGTGGCTGATGTGCAGGAGAATGATGTAAGTTTCTCTTGCATAACTATACAAATCAGTTTATCATGGGGGGAAGGGGGGGGCTTTATAAAGAAACTTTATAGTTTTCTCATATTTTGTTATGTTTCCTTCTGATGAGCAGTTCAAGCAAAAAGCAAGCACAATAATAAAACCAGGAAAGTTTACCTGAGAATAAAGGAACCAGTGTTTCAGGTTGTTTGCTAGTAGATGGTAAAAAACAGAACAGTGATCCTGCAGAGATTTTTCTGCTCTCAGCAGCAGAAGTCAAAAAGAAAATACAAACAGTGATTGTAGATAGTAGCAAACCACTGGATCCTGAAGTTGCCTAAGAGGTTTTGAAGCATAGTGCCAGTAAGATTGCAATCATTTGCAACCTGAAACAATATGACACTTCTGTTTCCACCACACTGGGTTTCGGTATAAGAACAATAGTCCAAGAAATTGTTTAGCTATAGTCTTCGGGCTTTTAGGCTCCAGAGGCAGGTATAATTTTGACGCAGGTTTCTTTATATTACACAATGATGTTTGACTGTTCACTCCAATTAATAATTTTCACTTGTTTGTTTGGTTTGGTTTTTTGTTTCCTTGTCTTTTTGTTTTGTGTATGCTCTAGTGCATTGGCTTTGCACTGGAATGGCTATATTCAGTGATGCCAAGGGATCATGACTCACTTCCTAATCGTGATCATTGCTTTCTTCATGGCAAGCACGGGAAACACTGCTGAGACAATCTGCTCAGCCCCAGCAAGAGAGAAAGATGAAGCACTTTTAACCTGTGTTTCTTCATGTTGCCTACAGACCTATCAAAGAGCTTTGAAAGGAGCTATCTCCTTCTTTATGGCTATATGTGGCTAAGGCAGCTGTGGCTTTGCTGATTCCAGTGCCTGAGCACTGGAATTTTACATTTTCCTTGCTTCAACATTGATCTGAGGAGGTGTGTGCTGATTTCATAGCATTCCATTGAGCAGTGAGGCTGCTGAAACGGAGGGAATAAGCACTGAAGTCTCATGCTGTGGCCTGTGGCAGGCTAAGGCCATCCTGTTGTCTCCATACCACAGCACACAATGCAGTTTTCTGCTGCCAACAGCTTGGGCCAGGTCTGCTGCCCTGTGCTGGAGCTGGATTTTGAGGAACAGCGTCACTGCCTTCTCCTGAGCTTTATGCAGAGATGATGCAGGAGAATTCAGGACTCAGCCACTCCTCACTCTGCTTGTGTCTGGCTATAGCCACAGAAATGATAGCACATGAGCTGTGAAAGACAAACAGTTGGAGTTGCCTCCAGAATTCCCAGTTAATTACTGGAAAGTGAAAATACAAACTCATCAGTTTGACTTGCTTAGCTTAAGACCACTTCCTCTTCCTAGGTATCACCAAGGTATTCCAGTAGCCACCCAGGTGTATTTTGGTAAAACTGCTGGTCCCCTGCTTTGGTCTTTTATTACTATAAACTTTTGTATTTCTGTCATATACCACAGAGAGAAGCTTATTTTTGCACTTGACTGCTTTACTTATGACTTCAGGGAGAATCTGTCAACAGATAATCAAATTTCTCATACTCAGAACTTGCATTTAAAATAGTTGATCAGTTCTCAAGAACATCATAATGATAGGTTTGGCAGACTTATCATATACAAATTCCAACAAGTGATAGTGCCTTGGTTTACTCAGTTCTGGAGAGGAGGGGAAAGAAGCCTGGAGTTAGTGCAGTTGATCCTGATGACTGCAAGATACCTAGATGAAGCAAGATTTCCAAATAAGCCTTAGCAAAATAAGAGTCTCATTCATACTAAAGAATAGTTCTGGGGAGATTCTATTGCTGAAAATCCAACAATGCAGTTTAAAAACATACAGACACAAATACTGCATTCCATATTTATACAGTATTTGAAGGGAAAGTTGAGGAAAAAAGTCTCCATCACATGTTTAGCAATCAAATACCTTAAAGTTTCTTTCATCAAATGCTTTCACGTCTTTCAGCCCAAATTCTTAATTGTGCATGAATTGGTGAAGTATCATTTAAATCATCAGGTTAAGCAAGGCTGTCACAACAACAGATCCAAATTGATAGTGTTGCCAGCAGCTCAAGGGAGGTTATCAGCTGGTGAGGACATGTGGAGCACTGCGTCCAACTCTGGGCTCCTCAGAGCAAGAGACCTGGACCACAAGGATGATGAAGGGACTGGACCATCGCTCCTCTGAGGAGAAGCTGAAAGAGCTAGTGCTGTTCAGCTTGGAGAAGAGAAGGTTCAGGGCCGTCTTACCATTGTGTATAAATACCTTAAGGGAAGATGCAAAGAGGACAGAGTCAGGCTCTTCTCATTGGTGCCCAGTGACAGCACAAGAAACAATGGGCACACACTGAAACACAGGGGGTTCCCTCTGAATGTCAGGAAATACTTTTTCTCTGTGACAATGACTGAGTACTGGTGCAGGTTTCCCAGAGAGGTTTCTCCATCCTTGAAGGTATTAAAAAGTTGACTGGACATGGTCCTGGGCAACAGGCTTTGGATGTCCCCTATCCCAGGATATTTGGACCAGATGATCTCCAGATGTCCCTTTCAGCCTCAGCTATGTTGTTATTCCACAATTCTGTGATAATATTTAGGAGCATAGTTGATATATTTGTTTGTTTTGGGGTTTTTTGAGACAGTGACAGTAGAGACAGTCCTGTAAGGCAAGAGGAATGCTTTTTTCTAAACGGTAACATACAAGGATGGAGATTTAAATTCCTTTAAAAGTAGAAAAAATTGACTCAGTTTGTAAGAGCAAGAACTATTTTCTTTAGTACTTAAGGAAACATTAATGAACTTACCATTTTGCAAATTCAAGGTAAATCTTTTTTGTTAGAAGTAACTGCTTGGAATCATACTACAGAAACTTTCTTGATCACACAACCCAATTAAGTACCTTTTTTTAGCCTCTTTCTGGACCTATGGTTATTCTAATAACCTTGCTAAATTAGTTGACTGGAAAACAGGTAAAGGAGAGAATAAATCTCAGTGCACAGAGCTGACTGTGAATCAGATGTGAGATATTTGCGTGCCTATAAAATCCATTTAGACAGAAAATTAGTTTGTTCTTTTTCAAGAAGTGTTGCCCACAGGCTGTGTTCTAGGTGTACAAACATATGTGAGATCTGACCATACATGTAAGATTGATTCTTCTTTTAAAACCCTTTGGGGTTTTTTTGTGGAATCCATGTAAGTGAATTGAAAGCCCTAGTGATCACCACAGCTAACAGTGCAAGGTGTAACAGTATCTATTGTCTCTTTCTTTCCCTTTATTGAGTTGGAGTATCCATGTCCATCTTAAAGCTTTCCTTAGGAATTCTGCATTATTTGGTTAGTTTAGTTATTTAGGACAAAAGTCATCCATCTTTAAGAACCTAAAAGCTAGGTACTTACACTCTACCAGTAATCAGTGAGAGAGCAACACTTTTCCAGGTGGCATCTTTCTAAAGATGGTGGCCTAAATAAACTTTCTTCTCAGAGTTTGTGTTGCATAGCATTTCAAGAGAGTTAAAACTGACCCAGATGAATCCTTCCCTTACATAATGATAGGTAAAAAGGTTGTTGTCACCTGATTATAAAGAAATCCAGATATGCTTTATATTTTTGTGACTGGTATAATTCCTTTCTTCTTAGCCTTTCTGTATTCCCCCTGAAGTCTAGTATCAAGAAATATGTATCACAGATTGGTGTAATCAGATAACTGGAAGAGATAACCTTACATTCTTTTGAGTCTGGAAGTATTCTTAATTTCCTTTTCTTTTTTTTTTTTTTTCCCCAAATAAATCTCCTTTAGGGTGTATTCCACCTGACCTGTGTTAAGAGCCTATTGTAGAATTAGATGAATTGTGCAGTAGATGCTAGATGCTACCTTTTTTTTTTTTTTCTGTCAAAAAAAACTGAAAGAGTGAGTATCTATCTCAGTTACAGATGCTTACATTTAGTTTGAAGAATCCTATTTCATAGTGGAGTGTGTCTGTGTGATTTTTGATGGGGGCAGGGCGGGATTTCTTACCCTGTCCCCTTGCCCTCCAGCCAGCTCACCTGCCACTGTATTTCACAGAATCACCAAGGCTGGAAAAGACCTTTGAGATCATCAAATCCAGCCTATGACCTAACACCACCATATCAGCTAGATCATTTACCCTCGACACTTAACCCATGACCATTTATTCTAGACGCTTACACCCAGACCCTTCAACTTTGACCCTTAATGCTAGAGTCCTAACCCTGGACATAATCATCCCAGAAGATCATCTAGTCCAACTATAACCTAAATCCCCCTACCATAACCTAATCTACACAATCAGTGCTTAAATCATGCTGCTAAGCACTGTATCTGTATTTTTCTTAGATACTTCCAGGGTCGGTGACTCCACCACCTCCCTGGGCAGTCTGTTCCACTGTCTAATCACTCTTTCAGTAAATAAATTATTTCTAGTATCCAATCTAAACCTCCCCTGGTACAACTTTAGGCCATTTCCTCTGGTCCTGTCATTACTCACCTGATGGAAGAGGCCAACTCCCACGTCCCTACAACTTCCTTGCAGGTAGTTGTAGAGAGCAATAAGGTCTCCCCTCAACCTCCTCTTATCCAAATTAAACAATCCCAGTACCCTCAGCCTCTCCTCATATGGCTTATTCTCCAGACCTTTCATCAGCTTGGTAGCACTTCTCTGAAGTCTCTCCAGCAGCTCTACATCCTTCCTGAAGTGAGGGGCCCAGAACTGAACACACTACTTGAGGTGTGGCCTCACCAGTGCCAGGTGCAGGGGCATGATTACCTCTCTACTCCTGCTGGCCACACTATTCCTAATGCAGGCCAAGATGCTGTTGGCCTTCCTGGCCACCTGCACATACTGCTGGCTCTGGCCCATGTTAAGTCAGCTGTCAACCAGCACTCCCAGGTCCTTCTCCACCATGGAGCTTTCCAACCACTCATCCCCAAGCCTGTAGCTTTGCATGGGGTTGTTGTGACCAAAGTGCAGGACCCGGCACTTGGTCTTGTTAAACCTCATACAACTGGCCTTGGCCCATTGGTCCAGTCTGTCCAGGTCTCTCTGCAGAGCCTTCCTGCCCTCAAGCAAGTCAACACTTCCTCCCAGCTTAATGTCGTCTGCAAACTTACTTAGGAAGCACTCAATCTCCTCATCTAGGTAATTAATAAAGATATTGAACAGGACTGGACCCAAAACTGAGCCCTGGGGGACACCACTGGTAACCAGCCACCAGCTGGATCCAACCCCATTCACAACAACTCTCTGGGCTTGGCCAGCCAGCCAGTTTTTAACCCAGCAGAGTGTACCTATCTATGCCATGTGCCATCAGTTTCTCCAGGAGAATGCTGTGGGAAACTGACAAAGGCCTTCCCAAAGTCCAGATAGACAACATCTACAGCTCTTCCCTCATCCACCAGCCAGGTCACCTGATCATAGAAGGAGATCATCTTGGTCAAGCAGGACCTGCCTTTCCTGAACCCATGCTGGCTGGGCCTGATCCCATGGCTGTCCTGCACTTGCCATGTGAGCACACTCAAGTTGAGCCTCTCCATTATCTTCCCTGGTACTAAGGTCAGACTGACTGGCTTGTAGTTCCCAGGATCTTCTTTCAGACCCTTCTTGTAGATGGGCATCACATTGGCAAGCCTCCAGTCATCTGGGACCTCCCCTGTCATCCAGGACTGTTGGTATATGATAGAGAGAGGGGCTTCGCGATCTCTTCTGTCAGCTCTCTCAGTATTCTTGGGTGAATCCCATCTGGCCCCATAGACTTTTGAGCGTCTAGGTGCTACAACAGCTCTCTGTCTGCATCCTCATGGATTATGGGGGGGTTGTTCTGCTCCCCAGTCTTATGTTCCTTCTCAGGAGTTTGAACACCCTGACAGCAGCTGGTCTGACGAGTAAAGATGGAGGCGAAGAAAGTATTAAGTATTTCAGCCTTTTCTTCATCCTTGGTTGCCATGTTCCCCCTCTCATCCAATATGGGATGGATATTCTCCTTAGTTCTCTTTTTGCTGTTGATGTATTTGTATTTTTTTTATTGTCCTTGATGGTAGTGGCCAGGTTGACCTCAAAATGTGTTGTCCACACAAATTCCTTTTCAACTTCCCTCCTGATTAAATGCTCAGTTTATAACAAATTTACATTAGAAGAAGTGGAGTAATGTTTGAACCTTATCCCTTATTTGTGGTCAGAGGGAACAGCTATTAGCATGTGTATTTTCACAATTAAAAGGGATCTAGTATTTCATGCATGGACCAGCAATGTACATTTGTGAACTTGTGTAGTCAACATATCCCAAAGAATCAGTTACTCTAAGGTAAGTAACTATTTTTCCAGATAAAATAAACCATGTTGTGACTAGTAATCTTATATGAAAACTACTTCACTAGATAAGATACAGATACATGAACCTGATAATATTTTAAGCACATCTTCTGTTCTTCAAGTATGGCTCTTTTATTACTCTCTCTGCACTTTCTATCTGCTTTGTTTTGTTTACTGCTTTGTTGTTTTTTTGTTGTGGTTCAGTTTGGTTTTTGTTTTCCTCTTTCTCCTTCTTCTTTTCCCATTTGTTTCTTATTGCTAGGAATGTCAAGCAATCCCCACTTTTGTCGTTTCTTTTATGAAATTTAAGGTAAGGGTACCATGCTCCAGAAAAATGCTTAAATTGGACCTTTTGTGCTTATCTGTTTTTATCTGCACTTATTTGACTTTAAGATTTTGAGTGGTTTCATGTACATTGGTTTGCAAGACTTACATTGATCTTTCCAAAAAATCAAATAGAATAACTTAGTGTGTTTAAGTCTGTTTTCTTACCTGAGCTGGTAATTTTGAATTTTGCAAATAATTTCACAGAAATTGTACAGAAAAGCAAGTCAGCTTTCCTATAATAAATCACAGACTATGCTTTTGCTTTTGGTTTTCTTAAGTATACATATAAACCTGAAAAAATATGTTCTAGATTGGTGCTTCTGCTCATCTAATCTCATTTTAGATGGCTGCTTTTGTATGTCTTTAGGTTTATAGAGTAGATGCTAGATTGTATTTGTGATTGTGTAAGTGATGCATGTGGACTATGGGTTGAAAGGAGAGACCATTAATATGTAATTGCATGATATGTGCTGCTCATTTTTTCAGATAAATTAAGATGTTTTTTAAAATATTTTTTTTAAATAATTTTGGATATTTACTTATAATTTTTCTAGTATTAACTGAGAGAAGTTCAGAAATCTCACATGGAGTATTTGAAAAGAACATTCAGAGGTGAAACCAGAAGACTACAGAAGTTACTATATTATGAAACAAACAGGTGTCATTGCAGTCAGTCAATAGTGTTTATAGTTTGGTCTGATCTATTTAATTACCTAATTCCACACTAATGTGTGTGTGGTTTTTAATATATAAGCTATAGGCTATTTTCAAGTAAGTATAGTCAACAGTTCATCTCATATTGCATATATATAACTAGTGATATATGTTGAAGATTAATACTAACAGCAGAATTATTCCCAACTTCCTGGTCAATTTAAGTAAGTTTGGGCAACTTTAGTGGGGCTTTTTTGTACAACCTTAACCTACACAGCCCTGATGCATTGCTGCTTAATTTAGTGACTATTTGAAGTGAAAAGCTCTGAAAATATCTTTACCTTGGTATAAATTAAACTACAGAGGAAGTACATTACTTCAAGGGAATCCTTCCGATGTAGTCTTTTCTTGTGCTCTGATGAGGAAGTAATTAAAAAGATAATTCTGTCACATCCAACATCTGTATGCCAGCAGAGTTCCCCGATGTAAGAGGAATTTCCTGAGCAGCAGCTGCAAAAATAACTACCTGAGCTCCTCCAGTGATTTGCTGTCTGCTTTTGCAGACAGACATTAATAGCTCATCCCTGAAGATGATGCTTGGCTCAGCCTTTGCCATGCATCTGTGATACTGATGTCAGTGAACATGTTTCAGTAACACCTATACATCCAGTAACACCTAGATAAGCCGGTTTTCAAAAGAGAGAGCATAATTGATTTAATTGATGTATAAACATTTTTAAAAGGACTTGATTTTCTCAGCATATAGGCAATACAATAGTTCAACATTCCTGAAAACCAGGTTACTTAATTTTTTTTACATTTAAAAGTTCATATTTGAAAATTCTATCCTGCCTGTGTCTGAGAATTTAAACAGTTCACCTGGTGTATAATTGCATACTGAGAACCCAACAAAGTACCAGCACATTTCTCATGTGACACAGATGTGTATTTTTAGTTCTTCAAACACCAAAGTATTCTGTATTATGTAATTTTCAAATTAACTCTGGCAAATCAGATAATAATGGTTTGCTTTGAGTCTAGGCTAAAAAACTTTCTTTGTAAATTTAAGTTGTGGCCCCTCATCATATCAGAATTCGTAAACACTTTTATCTACTTACCTTCTTTGATCTTCTTTGGCATTTGAGTGTTCCAGTTCTGTTCATTTCTGTAAATCAGTGAATATTCATAGAATGGTGATAAAGTAATACTTCTAAATGCTGTTTGGAAATTGCATGCACGTAATGTCATCATGGCTTAGATAAATTTAAAGAAATGTGATCAGAGATGAATGATCCTCATACTGAGGAAAGCACAAATAGTTATAATTATCCTAGATAACTTTTTTGGTTATGCTATAATTTGTATACTACTTCAAATGTGCAGGCTTTAGAAAATAGTTTACATATCTGTAAGAATATGCTTTTGATTTTTTTCTTATCTTTTTTACTGAGAGTAAGAACCACTAGTAGGTAACCAAATTCTTGCTTAAGAATGATAGCTCACTAAACCTGGAGGCTGTCAGTGATGGGTGCCCTGGTGTGTAACAAAGTGAAACTTTTATGTCAGTTACCCAAACAGAGACTTTAAAATGCCTTTGCATAAACCAAGGACCACATAGCTGCGTTTGCAAGTGATAAGTGATGTGCTGAACTGGAAACCTGTGCAAATGCATGAATAAATAAATAGAATGCTTACCAGCATTCAGTTAGGTGGTTATTGAGACACCTACATCTTCTGCAATTAAAGAAATTAAAAAAAAAACAACACACACACACAAAAAAAACCAGTCTAACTAAATTGTGTAGATAAATAAATAACAGAATACTCAATGCCACTTGTTAATTTTATCTTTTCACTTAATGTCAGAGAAAGGGTCTGTGATTTAAGAGAGGTGTGGCTGTTCCTGCATCATTTATCTTCAGATACTGAAGACGTGTTCTTGATCCCAGTGGTATTCTATTTTAAAAAGATTTTATTTGACCCAGTTTTAGCTATTATTAATTGTGTAAGCTATGGTAACATGAATCTTGCAAAATACTTATTTTGCTCACATTGCTGTATGAATAGTTGCAGCCACAGAGATGCTCTTGTAAAGTCTTACCTTAACATCTCAGCAACAAGAATGTGAACCATAGAGGAATAAAAGCCAGTTTTACAAAACTGAATTTATAGTGTGAACTAAAAGTAATATACACAATATCCTGGCACACTTATTCCCTTCCTGACTTCAATAATATCTTATTTAAAGTTTCAGCTAGTAGGATTGTTATGGGACTTTCAATCCATTAAGATGCATAGTTTAGTTTTGCCTTTATAGAACTGACAGCTAAATACTAATAGAGATCCCAGGAGCCTCTTTAAAGTTGTAACTTCTAATGAATGAGTGCATTTAATACTAAAAATCTTTTTTTCTGGCTGAATGAGTTCATTTTCTCTATGTTCTTCTACTAATAGGAGAGTAGTCCTCACTTTGCTGTTTACCTTAAAGATTCCTGATGTTATTTTTACACACACAAAGCCAACTGTCAGACCAGAAGAGTAGGATTTTTTTTCTCCTCTGTATTGAAATGGCTTGAGAAGTTGGAAGCAATACTTCTGGCTTCTTGGGATATTATCTGCAGTCAAGGAAATGCCAGCATTACAAATTAAAGAATCTCAGAATTGTTTGGGATGGAAAAGACCTTCAAGTTCATTGAGTTCAACCATAACCTAACTCTACCAAGTCCAATGTTTAAACCATGTTCCTAAGCACCACATCTGCACACCTTTTAAACACATCCAGAGATGGTGATTCAACCATCTTGCTGGGCAGCCTATTCCAGTATTTTATTACCCTGTCAGTGAAGAATTTTCTTCTAATATCTAATCTAAACTTCCCTTGGTGCAACTTGAGTCCTTTTTTACTTCTTTATCAACCATCTTGACGAGGAGATAGAATGCACCCTCAGAAAGTTTGCAGACGAGACCAGTTTGGGAGGGAGTGTTGATCTGCCTGAGGGTAGGGAGGCACTACAGAGAGACTTGGACAGATTAAATTGATGGGCCGAAGTCAATTGTATGAGGTTCAACAAGGCCAAGTGCCAGGTCCCGCACTTGGGCACAACAACCCCATGAAATGCTACAGGCTTGGGGAAGAGTGGCTGGAAAGCTGTCCAGCGGAAAGGGACCTGGGGTTCTGATTGATAGGTGACTGAATATGAGCCAGCAGTGTGCCCAGGTGGCCAAGAAGGCCAATAGCATCCTGGCCTGTATTAGAAATAGTGTGGCCAGCAGGACCAGGGAGGTGATCAGCCCTCTGCACTTGGCATTGGTGAGGCCACACCTGGAGTATTGCATCCAGTTTTGGGCATCTCAATAGAGGAAGGACATTAAGGTGCTGGAGTGTGTCCATAGAAGGGCAACAAAGCTGGTGAAGGGCCTTGAGAACAAGTCTTATGAGTAGCAGCTACAAGAGCTGGGGCTATTTAGTATGACAAAAAGGAGGCTGAGGGAAGACCTCATTGCCCTCTACAACTACCTGAGAGGAAGGACTTTGTAAAGAGGTAGGGGCTGGTCTCTTCTCACCAGTAACCGGTGATAGAACAAGAAGGAATGGTCTCAAGCTGCACCAGGGGAGGTTTAGACTAGACATTAGGAGGAACTTTTTCACTGAAAGCATTGTCAGACATTGAAACATGCTGCCCAGCAAGGTGGTTGAGTCACCATCCCTGGATATGTTTAAAAGTTGACTAGATGTGGCACTTGAGAATATGGCTTAGTGCTGGATTGGTAGAGTAAGGCTGATGGTTGGACTCAATGATCTTGGAGGTCTTTTCCAACCTAGGTGATTCTATTATTTGCTCTTGTCTTGGAGCTGGGAAATTTCATATGTATCATATACTGTTTCTCAGGTACCAGCTTTTGGTGAGAGTCATAAGACAGGAGCATGAGCTCTAGTGAGCTTTGTTCCAACACAGCTGCTCTAATATCATGTTAACCTCACTCCAACTAACCAGCTAAGAATTTACCTAGTGAGTTAACATACATAGCAGCTGTGTTATTTGCAGAATCTGTTGTGCAAATTCTGTCCAGCCAACTGCTGCTGTTTTGAGTGGAAGATCAGTACGAGAGTTAGGAGGTTTTCTTTCCCATCTGAGGATCCTGTCCTTTCCTACACTGAAATGAAGCAACAGCTCTATGCTTTTAAAAATGCTAAGGGAAGTTGTATTTTACACATTTGAGGCAGTTTTCAAGGAAAGAACCATGACTGGCACCTTTCCCAGGTTAGGATATTTTCTTAAAAGAAAGTACTTTATTTCTTACAGTCAGTGTATTTTCTTTTTTATCAAATGGTCTAGTTTTTCTTCTCTCATGTAGTGCTTGAAAATTATCACTCATTTTAGGTGATTAACTCATATGATGTGATGTTGCATTTGTTTGTCACAGTAGATCTGTTTCTGACAAATTTTACAGTAATATGGATTCTTTGGTTTGAAAGGGCAGCTTCTGCTTAACAGCCAGCACATATAGTTCATTGGTTGGAAATCTGGGATGGACACTTGTATTCTACTTGATTAGCTGCTTACACAGTGCACAAAAAAAAACGCTTTCTGTTGCCTGCTAACCTTCTCATATAGAATGCTCACAGACCTGAGATTTCCTGTTAGATTTTTTTTCTAGTCACTGCTGTTTTTTTTTCTAGTCACTGCCACGTCACTGAATTCTGCAGAGAACTCTGCAGTCTTGAAAAGCAAAAGTGCCATGAAAGACTGAAGTGTTAAAGCAAAACTGTAGAACAAATATGCTGTTCTTCAATGCCATAAAATGGCATGGAAGAAAAAGAAACTGAATACAAATGGATTTTCTTTATTTATTTCTATTTACCTTGTTAAAACATCCTCTATCATAATATGTTGCCAACTTCTGAACTTGAAGCTTTATGTCAAATACCTTTTTTTAAAATTTGTCCAGCAATAGCAAATCAGATAATAAAATGGTATAAAAAGATTATAAAATCCTCTCCTGTCTTAGTTCAATTAACTTTTACTGAAAATTGACTGCACGTGTGGAAGATTACAATTAGCTGTTGAGGTATATTTAAAGGACTTTGTGTAAATTTAACATCAGATGAGAACTGCAAGTGATACCTCTGACACTGAAATGTCCCAAACAGTCATTATTTCACCACTGTAAGACTCATGTCTAGATGCTGAGTTCTCCTTTTATACTCAGTAAGTGCTTTTCAGTTAGACTGTGTGAAGATAAGTGATGAGAGAATTTGCCCCAGATGTCCCATTGGCTTTCAGTACAACTGCTGATCTTGACATGCTAGAGAGATGTTAATTTCTGGACTATATCTGACACCTCTACTAATAGGCTGCAATGTTTTTCTGTGTGTGGTTGTACTAAATCACAGAAGGAAGACAGACTGATGTTGAGAGAGCTAAAAGTGTGGACAGAACAATTTGAAAGAGACTTAGCCCGAGCACAGGTGGCAGAAACAAGCTTACAAGAGAAATACCAGGTAAGCAGTAGGGATACTTTTGTATGATGAGACATTATAATAATAATTATTTGTGACATGTACTGCAGTATTTTATGCAATGTGAGTATTTGCAAATCGATATTCTGTAGTTTAGAGAAATAAGAACACAAACAGTCTTAACCTTTTATTGGTAGAGGAATTATAATGTCAGCTCCAGCTTTGCTACATACAACAGTGCACAGATGGTTTGCTTAACAGAGAGCTTTTTCTAGCAGTGTGAAGGACTGTCCTAGTTAGAAGTGAGCATGTGTCTGTACAGTCCATCCAGATTCTGTATGATAGAGCTCAAATGGGAAGTATGACTGAAGGCTGAAGGAGGTGACAGGTGGAGAGGACAGGGCTTAGAGCTTCATTTTTAACCCCTTTGTCAAAAGTTAATATCCAATTTGGCATATAAATTTTGGCCTAAATATTCTCTTGGTGATCAGCTGTTCTCTAAAAATAGCCACTATCTGTCCCCAGTAATCTTTAATCCATTTGCTGGTTTATTTGATCAATTACAATTTCATTTCATATAGGATTTAGACATCTGATAACTGAAGGGAAATACAGAACTCTTACCCATATGTTCCTGGAGGATTCTCCAGTCTACCAAAATGTTTCATTAAGTGCATTTCAGTGTAAATATACAAGTACTGCTTGCTCCTCTTTGGGAAGGATTAGGATTTCTATCGGTACAAAATTGTTGTAGATTGTAGTACTCCATAGGTGCTGAAGAATTCCATTCTCTGACTTGGTACTACATTGATTTGATTTTCTCTTTGTGCAGTCATTTAAGCATTTCAGAGTACAATATGAGGTAAAAAGGAAACAGATTGAACTTGTAACCCAGTCATTAAGGAAAGATGGTAAATTATCACTTGATCAAGCTATGGTGAAGCAAGCATGGGACAGAGTTTCTTCCAGGGTAAGTTGAAAATTGTTATGCTGTATGTTTTTTATTAAATGAATGATGAAAATGTAAAATAATTTAGAAGCTTCTTTGGTATTGATTTTACTAGGCATTAAGAACCTAAAAATGGACCAAATTTCTAGCATTGTTAAATTATTTTGCATTTGTTTTGACAACATTTACTGCACTTTCATCTTTAATATTGCTCATAGATAGAATATGAACTTTAAGAAAAGCTCTGTGCTTTGAGGTTTCCCTTTATTTGAAAGTGTGCTAACAGTGCTTAGCCAAGTTCAAAACTTGTTGATAAAAAGCCTGCACAATGCCCCTTCCAAATACAGTGGTTTAATGTAAATTGCTAGTTATCTGAAAAATTCTAATACCACTTTTTAATATAACTTTTAAAAGTTTCTGTGTAATACTGAATACTTTATCAATTAATGAGGCTTTAATGCTGTTTTTTAACCTGATTGAAGTAGTAATAAGTTATTAGTAGCATTAGTGATAGTAATTTTGGAATAATTGAATGAAAAATCCCAAGTAAATTATATTGCTTGTTGCAAATAAGAAGTTATTGAATCATTACTGCTTAGTGTATATTAATGGAATTTTTTATGTTATATATTTAACAGAACATATTTTTTTAAAATATTCTGGAGTTTTGAAATAAATTTTATTAGTTTACACTCCCATAACTGGCATTGCCAATAAGACACAGCATTTTACTGCTATATTCTCAACCCCCCACTCCTTTGAGAGTCATTTGAATGTTACACTTAGAAAGAATGTTCAAAATAGAGATTAGAAGATTTTGTGCAAGAGCATGACATAAATTACACTGGGTGAAGGAAGGTCTCACATCCCTTGCTATGCCTATTAACTAAGAAAATTCCAGACTTTAGCTTATCAGTTCCAGTTTATATCTGGTCAGTTCAGTAACTGGATTTATTGTTCTGGAAGGGAAATAATGAGTCAGTAAATCTTATGGATACTTTGTTGTTGTGAGATTGCTATTATTTCAGACCAAATGTGGACCAATATACCTAGGTTTATGTCTCAAATGTACACTGTTATGGGGGTGTTTGGTCTTACAGTATAAAGTCTGACTTTTCTCAAGGTGCTTTTTTGGTATAATGAAACAAGGAAGGAAGTTCAATCCTCTTTCTTTTGTCTCCTAGCTACTTGATTGGCACATACACCTTGATAAATCTCTTCCTGCACCTTTGGGTACCATAGGTGCTTGGCTCTATAGAGCAGAGGCTGCTCTGAGGGAAGAAGTAACTGTTCAGCAAGCTCATGAGGAAACAGCAAATGTCATACACAGGAAGCTTGAACAACATAAGGTAGATCTACATGCATTCTTTCTGTGAATTTATACCATAGTTTCCAAAGCTGCAAATAATCCATACTATATAAGGTTATTATTTCCAGTTTCTGTGCATGATGTCATCATTTAGTGATGACTTGGACTGTGATATCTGTGTATTTTACAAGCAATATCCAAAACTGCTTCTGAATGCTTCTATCTGAAAGATACCGGTTATCGATATTTTAATTATTCCACTATTCTAGGATTTCTGTTGGGTAAAATTCCATAGAGAGCACATAAGTTGTTGGGTACATTGAACAATCAATATGAACTTAGTAGGTGAAGCAGGAGAGAGAAAGCAAACAGACTGAGTGTGCTGATAGGCAGTGCAGAGGATATGCACTTAGGGAAAAATAGAATTAAGTTAATTTTCATAGTGTTGTGATGGCAAGTAGCATGAGAAGTCTCCTCTGTTGTGCTAAACTGGAAACTTCCCCAGATTACTTTAAATACTTTTGCCAGCATTCTTTGCTGAGTCCAAGATTTCATTTAAAATCAAATCTGTGAGGTTTGCTTGTGCGTTTATGTAATATATATGAGAAAAATATAGGCAGAAATTATTGATGAGATGAGAAAACAAACTGAATTAGTAAATAAGACAGAGAAAGGACAAAGATGGTGTAGACAAAGGATGCACTTGTGGCAGTACATTTGTATTTTATATTGCTTTTTTTCTCTATCTCTACTTCTGATACTTATGAGACTACTTGACTGTAGTTACATTATGTTGTGTGTTTGGGCTGTGGATGGGGTATTTTATGAAAAAGTAATGCTGCATAATTAAAAGCTGGCAAGTTTCATGGCCATATTGGAACAGCTTTGGCAGACAATGGCAGTTTATCTAGAAGATCAGTTGGGTCTTCTGGTTACTCTTTAACAGAACAGTGGCAACTCTTCTAACTTAATTGGTGGCTAATAAAATTTAACCAAAACAATATTAAAGTCTATGAGAATAGTATTGTTTTCTTTCAAAGTCTAGTGTCTTCTAATGCTAAATTACCTTTCTTGTTAAAATCAACTGTTTCAGGACTCATAAGATTTGACATTTGTTTTAAGTAAACAAGTCAGATGCTTTTTTTTGTTCATGTAATGCGAACACTATAGAACTCCTTTTGATACATTCATCAGAAATACAAAAGAGTGTGTCTTAAATTGTTTTTAATTTGCATCAGCAATGTCATGGTGAGGAATTTCTACACCAACAAATAAACTTTGATTTAGGTTAGTTTGTGCCACAGGAGTTTTCTCAATGGAATGGGATGGGGAAAGCTTCAGGAGAGGCATGTGCAATTAGATCTGTTCCTGGAGTTTATTTTGTCACTCAGATTTGTATTGATAAATCCTAGTGTGCTATTGTACAGTACCAGGGTTTTTTCAGTCCTTGTTTCCTATGAAGTTGATGGGCTTTGTTTGTTATGGATTTGCTCAGATGACATTATCATTTTCTCTGTATCTTCATCTCATCTGACAATGGGTTAATTTAATGAACTTTATAGCTCATGGCCGTTTTTAAATGAATACAAAACATACCAGCTTATTTGGACAAACCTTCATGGAATCAATCAGGCAAACACGTTTATTTTAATTATTATCACCACTAAGATCTAGAATTAAGATCAATGTCTGTGCTTGTTGAGGATCATTTTGCAGAGCAGTATTTAAGTTAATGCAAACACTATGTAAAAGTTTTCATGGGCTTCCAGTTGATGTTGGATGAAATTACTGGGTTTGATTTTGACTTAGCAAGGCATGTAAAAGGCATCCCTTTTTATCTGGCAAGGTCTCAAGTGCAGCTAGCTGATATATTTGTTCCATGTCTGTCCTCTATGTGAGAATATGTTAGTCACAGGATACACTCACTGGATTTTTTGCCATAATAAAATCAGAGCAACACTCGCGTTGGAGAGAGCCTAGTTCGGTTCTCTTCACAACAAGCTGTGGGGTGAAGTGAAAAACAATGAATATATAATTGGATCAATGGGCATGGTGGGACCCTTGTTGAGCTGAGCCAGTGAATTTCCATTAATTTCAGCTGTGCAAACACTGGCTGTTGAGTGCGGCTAAACCGTTCTTCACCAAACAGGAATAAATAGACATCTGTGATCAATATGCACACCTGCATTTTGTTCCCTCAGGTGAGAAAAGTGTCATTTTCCTTTGCTAACAGGCTTCTGAGCACTTTGTGCCAGGAGGTGTCTGTATGCAGTAAAATACCCACTGTTCTGTGTCCTCTCAGCCGCTGGGGACTTGCCGTGTTATTGTTACAGCATCTCTTCAAAGAGCACTGCCAGTCACTCATTTTAATGTGTAATCTCCAGGAAGCCGTTGGAAGCGGTGTTGCTTAGTTACAGTTGAAATGTGCTCTGCTGCAAGGTTTTAGCTGCTACGGTTTCTATCACAGGAATACAGGTCTGGTACCACATTCTGCGTCTATTTGTGTAACGTAGAGAGAGCAATCCTGGTATCTTTTGATGCTGAGTGAAAAGTTCACTACATATTGAATATGTACTTACATAAGGAGCTATGGATCTTCTGCCTTTGCGTAGCGGAGTAGATTAGTTGCTGAAAATTTGAATCTATACCTAATTAAGGTTAGTATCTGTTATAAATATGTAAAGAGTAAATTTAGCAAGATTGTGCTGTTGTGATGTTGGGATATTTGCAGACTGCATTTCAGGGATTATTTAATATAGTTAAGAGTTCTTGTTTTGTTAAACCTTTGCATAGTGTATCCTGTTTTAAAATCTTCCACTAATTGTTAGACACCGCTTTAGCAGAGCGTCTTCTATGGGAGTTCCCTATGTAAATATTCAAGTAGATGTAAATGCTTTTGTGGTATGCATAATCTTGCATGCAAATGTGAGAGCATGATCAAATAGTTAACTATATTGAGTCATGAGTGCAGACTTAAAATTGTGCTTATTAGTTAGATACCCTACTGTGAGCCTTCTCTCTCCCTCTCCCCCCACCCTGCCCCCACCTCACTCTCTCAGTCTCTCTCCCTTTCCTCTCTTTTTTGAAACCAAACCAGGATCTGCTGAAAAACATAGATGGTCACAAAAAGGCGTTCCATGAGATCCACCGGGCCAGGTCTGTTAACGGAGTGCCTGTTCCGCATGACCAATTAGAAGACATGGCAGAGAGGTAAGGCTTTCAATCTGAAATAAAAACTCTCTATGAATGAAAGAGACCCTCTTTGCTTTTTAATCTTTTCATGTAGAAATCATTGTCTAATTATGTTTCTCAGTGGAAACTGTGAAAAATTTGGAAGGAAAAACCTTGTAGAATATACATAAAAATGCACTGAAAAGTGTATTTTTCAATTCATTAAAGATTGCTGAGAATCAAAATAAGCTATGGATTTTAGAAGGGAATACTATTTTGTATTGATGCTGTTCTTACTTTTGCCTTGAAGAAATGTTATATAACAACAACTGGGATGCATGTGAAAAAAAAAGAAAATAAAATGACTTTGCAAAACTTAGTAACAGATATAAACTGACTATTCCTATGAATTAACAAAAATGTAATTAATTTGCTATGCAAGAGTAGTCATCCCAATGATAATAATTAAATCTTTGTAGATTCTGGATTAGGTGAAAGTTTAGAAAAATACCTTCACTCTAACTAAACCTTTCAGTCTCTCCTACAAAAATGAATATTGCTGTATTTTACTAAAGTGTGATTCGTTTTATAGGTTTAATTTTGTTGTCTCTTCATCTGAGCTCCATCTGTTGAAGATGGAGTTTCTGGAACTGAAGTACCGCCTACTGTCACTCCTAGTCCTTGCAGAATCAAAGTTAAAATCGTGGATTATCAAATATGGAAGGCGGGAGTCAGTGGAACTGCTTCTTCAAAATTATATTGTAAGATGGTGTTGTCTTCTTATTTTTAAATTATTTTTAAAATAGTCATATTTAAGATTGCTGGGAATGACTAAAATAACAGAAACAAAAATTAGGCTTGCCAGTCATCAACTTTATGATTCCATTCTTATGGAATATCTTCTCAGAGCTGAATCTGTATTCCCCATAGAGTCTTTAGTCAGAAGGCTAAAAATGAAAAGTATTCTCTTTGCACCATCTCTTCAAAAACAGTTGGACATGTAGCAGCTGGGACATTGCTTCTATCAATTTACCAAGGATATCCAGAGGTTCCAAATCCTAGGTTTTTACTTACTTTAGATATCAGTTCCATGGAGTCATAGAATCATAAAATGGTAATTGTTGGAAGGGATCTTGATCTTTTACAAGTGCATATATGCACTTTTTAGTGACTACAAATAGATTAAGGGTAGAGATAGAGAAGGATTTTGGCATGCAGTCCCCCACAGTATTTTCTTTGAAGACCTCTAAAATAAGGAAAAAAAAAAAAAAAAAAAAAAAAGGTTATGCTGCCTGTGTATGTACTTAATCAGTATGCTATACTGACAGGGGAATAATTTTGTTATTTTAAAAAATGTTTTTACTGCTCCTGCTCAGCATTAGTTTATTACTGTATTTGTGTTCTGGAAAGAGATTGCTCCAGCTCTTCATCATCCACAGAACATGCTAAGAAACAGAGGCTATTGGATTATTTTTACTCATTTGACTTATTATTCCTCATTGATATGTTCCCTTTCATCCTATGCTTCTGTGTTTTGTTAAATCCACACTTGCAGTGTCAAGTGACAAGTAAAATGGTATCACTGCTACACTTTTACATTAGAGCATGATGGATTCTTTCAAAAGCAAGGCTGGGATAAATAATTTTTCCCCTTCTATCTAACCCATGTGAGGAAAATTGGACAGGAACATTCCATTTGGAAGGAATACAGCTATAGAACCATTCAGAGCCAGGACATGGTGTAGAGGAAGTTACTGATGCCCCAAGAGACTGATAGTTTTTATTGCTTTGGAAGCAAACTTCAAACTTAATCAAGTTGTTCTACAAAGTGACAATTAAAGCCTGTTCACATTTCTCCCTTTCTATGTTTAAACTTTAGCAGTTAGGGACACATAAAAAATCAGGAGTTAAGCCTTGCTTTAGACAAACTTTGCAAAATTCAGATGGTTATTTAAAATAGCATAGTTTACTAGAGTGACATCCAATAGCTAGGAGTTATAGCCCATTTGGATACTCTATGAGACTGTCAAAAAAGCTACTAAAAGGTGACAAGGGAAATAGTGAGCAAGTGGATAGCTGGACTTTTAGAATTATGCTACATTACCGATTATACATACCAATTATGCTACATTAGTTTATTATTTTTTGCTTTAATATTAACATCAAGTGGTGAATTTGTATGTGTTTTTTTTTTTTTGCAATTGCCTCAATTATTTTTGTGCTTCAGACCACTAATGCTGTCATGGTCATTAGAGGAAGGTGCTTCCTTCCATCGTTTATGAAACTACATCACTTCAAAATGAGTAGATTGGGACAAGATTATAAACAAAGATTCTTGATGGAGGTTCCATTCCTGATGGCCTTGACTTCTAGCTCCTTCCAGCTCTCCAGAAATGAAAAAAAGACTTTATTTGCTTTGGCTTACCTGGGAAGAATTTTCTAGGACCAAGAGTCAAGTGTTATTCTTCCAGTAAATTAGGAATCTTAATGTAGGAAGTCTGTAATAAGTAACTTATAGTCAGTGACTACATCAGTAGGAGATAAAAATGTTGCTTTTCTGCCAAAGTAGACTGAGCAATGTAAGCATTCTACATGCGTAGTTAGGGTCTGGATAAGAACATATGCCGGGAAAATATTTATGTACTGTGCTTAAAAATGGAAGTGGTGGTTGTTACTTTGTCCCATCTTCTTTTCACTTGTCTGTCATATAAAACCATTGTATGATTCTACAACAGAGGCAAAGGGAGCGTAATTTGTATGACATCAACCTAAAGAATATGCTGTTCCAGCATCTCAGCTGTAATGGAGATACTGGGTACAATTATCCCTGGATTTTAGCCCACAGAACTATGTTCTGGCATTGCTTATTAGCACTTTTTTTAGCACTGAGTGCTGTGTGTATTTAGGAAAAGCTACATATTTTCTTTTAGGGATCTTATCAGATGGGAGACAATATTAATGAGCTAAAGGTCTACAATTTTTAAAATTATTTCCAAATGACTCCTGAGATCAGTATTATAAAAGTAGTGTGATACAGTCTTTTACTTTCTCATATGAAGTCTTGCAGCTTTTGGTTCAGGGTAAAATGCCTATATGTATGGGTCTGGCAAAAGTGAAAATTAGGAGTGTGTCACATAATTTATGGAAAAGCATGTACTTCTTTATACATGCCAGATATTTTTTTAACAGTAGAGAAAAGAAAAAATGTCATTATACTTGATGTCTAGTTTCCTTGGTTGTAAACATATTTCTAATTATGTTCTAGATAACTCTGGTGATTCAATATGGCAACAGTAAAAGGTTTAAAAATAGAAAATATATATATCTACTGGCTGGCAGATTATTTTATAAAACTGTTTTTCATGTTTATATAATGTGGGTTGACGAATACACAAAATCTGATTCTCCTTTTCAAAGTACATTGAACTTTGACCTCCTTTGAAACTCGGTTTTATCAAAATCACACTAGTACACATAGAATTTTTTCTGACATTTCAAGTGTGTAGACACATGTGATAAATACTCACTTTAGTTTTTGTAGATCTATATCTGAGGAGGCATGGGAGGTACTATAAGTTATAAAACCTTTCCAAAACTCTAGATAAAGTGCACTAGGTAAGGGAATATAAAAGCCCTGTAAAAAATATTATGGTTTTCTCCCTTTTTTAACAGTAGTACTGCAAGATGTAATATGCTTTCATAATATGGAGACATAATTATATATTACACTTGAAGTAACATTTCTGAAATGCATTCAAAAAAAGATTGTGTCATTTGCCATAAAGGATAAACAGGCAGAAATTATAAAAAGCCATATCTTAGTTCCAGATAAATTATTCATCTCACTGTAACACATTCCACAAATATAAAATCACTGACAAAAGAAAAGCAGCAGCCCTTTGTGCAGTGTTTTCTTAGTCTTGTTTTTACCAATTAATAAGGAGGCAAAGGGAAGCTGAAGGCCAAGTTAAGGCCTGATACAGAAGCAGTTTTTAAAGTTTAACTGGATTTTATTTTTGTGGTGATCTAGATGGATTAAATTTTCTCTTATTACAAAGATTCCACTTACATTTTAATGTAAAACATTTCCATTAGATAACTTTTAACTTAATTGCTCAGTTTCTGCATATTCAAAGAATCCTATGCTGGTGAGTTTCAGCAAGTCAGCAACTTGCAGACTAAGAACATTAAATAATCCTTCCATATACAAAGTAAATAAGCTGTAATTAGAGGGAGATTCTGCTGTACTATTAATTTGAAAAGATGAAGTATTTATATTATTTTATAATATTGAAAAAATTACTGGAGCAACAATGCAGTTAAAAGTTATAATCACTGTACTGGTTTAATTTAATGTAAATTGTCCTTATTCTTAAAATCTATCTTTAATCTGTTGTAATTTTGTTTGTTTGTTTGTTTTCAGGCTGTTATTGAAAATAGTAAGTTCTTTGAGCAGTATGAAGTTACTTACCAGGTCCTGAAAAGAGCAGCTGAAATGTATGCCAAAGCAAATGGCTCAGGTAAATGCCAATGTTTCTTTTGTCATGGGGACACCATTTTTATCTCTTTAGACATAAGTATCCTCTAAAAAGATCTCCTAATATTTGTTTCTCCCAATCAGCAGAGCTGTATGGCAGCTGCAGCTCACCTGAGTGTGATCAGCCTGTAGTAGTAATTTCACAGGTTCCCCAGCAAGAAGCCAGCTGGTACAGAGCAGCCTGCCCTCCTGCTGTTGAGATTCCTTAATCTCCAGAAGAGGGTGGTCATGTTCAGACTTTCTAATAAGACAAGTTGATCGTCCAGGCTAACTTCTGGATTGTTTCAATGTTATTGATTTGGGCCAAAAGTGTGCCAGAGACCAAATTAGGAGTAGGGAGATCATGTACTGATGCCTGAAAGTACTCCCTGGCTTGTCTTCATTTACTAGAAAAGGGCAAATAGTTTGTCCCAGTATTGTTGTAGTACCAAAAGTATCCCTGGTTTACAGGAGATCCTTTATTAGCTGTGAAACCTATAAAGGGACCCAAATTATAGTTGAAATATGGATATATATGAGAAAAATGTGTAGCTGATTCAGCAGCTGCCTCCTGTAATTCCTGAACACTGCTGAGTTCAGTGAGAATACATGAGGGCAATATTTGACCTAGATTGTTACAGTCATGAGATCACTTCAATCTCTGATGAGGAGATAACACAGTAAAGTCAGCAGAGGATTGATGCAGCCTCTAAAGTGGGTAGCAGACGTGGAGAGAAAATGGATATCCTTTTTTGTTGTGAAATTTATGGTAAAGACGGTGGCTTTTTTTTTTTTTCTCAAGAGTAAGGTGTGTTCTTACACAGAATGAAATGAATAGATTTATTCAATGGTATTTAAAAAATCCAATAACAAATTATCTTCTAAAGGGCAGCTACTTATATTAACAGTGCAAATTAGAGGACACCTTAGCTAAAAATGTTTTTTGGATTATCTGTGTTCTGCTTGTTTTATGAATTCTGAGGATTTGCTTGGCTCCTTTTCCTTAACTCTGTTTTTTTCATTCTGGAATACAAACACAATTGTTCTTTTATAGCCATGAGCAAAATACTAAAAATTAAATGGCAAAAATAAGTAGCAATTTAGTTTTTAAACTCTTTAGAAGGAAGATCAGCATTTCATTCAGTACTTTTCAATGTAGATATGTGTTTGTACATTATATATCTCATTTTTTAATCTTTTATTATAGGTTAGAAATTAACATGACACTGAATATGCAGTGTAACTTTTAATATAGCAGCAATTTTATGTACTTCCCTTGGTCTTTAATTCACATTTAATTTCTCTGTCTTAATTTTGCACTAATATTGCACTGTCAACTGACCATATGTATATAAAAGTCTACTGAAAGTTGCAGTAAAATATAATTCCCTGAAGAGAATGGATAAGCATAACAGCTAATTAAGCTTTACAGAAATAAAGATGAATCAAAATAATCAGGGTCTTTTTTGTATCTCAGTGGAAGAAATTGAGAATGTGACAAAATTCATGAATGAAACAACAGCACAGTGGAGGAACCTCTCAGTAGAAGTGAGAAGTGTGAGAAGCATGTTGGAAGAAGTCATTGCTAATTGGGACAGATATAGCAGCACTGTGTCAGGTCTACAAGTTTGGCTGGAAGATGCTGAAAAGATGCTGAATCAACCTGAACAGTCTAAAAAGGTATGTGCCAATAGTAGATGTATCTGGCTGTTTTGTAAATAAAATGGAACATGGAATATGTTTTTGCATTCGCTTAGGTTATTTTACAAAACATCCTATAAGAGGGGGAGATTTTTTTTCAGTTTCTGGCATACTGACTGCCTTCACCACAGATGTTTCAATGTTTGCTCCTATAGCATGTACAGACATGCACATATACACACAATGAAGGAAGGTCACCTGTGATAACTTTGTTAGAGGCATCTTTGACATGAATATAGGGCAGCAGTATTGCTCAGAGGTAGGAACAGTACATGATTCTCTTAAAGGCAAATACAGTTCTCAATATCAATATGCTGCCCATTATTAATATGTGTTCTTAGGTTTATTGGGTAAGTAATTAATCCATTTCCCTGGAATTTTAGAAATCTTGTAGACAGTTCCTCTGGGGTCCTTTAGTCATAAAGATAGTTTTGCTATTTATTTTTTTTCTGTTATCGTATTAGAATACTGAAGCACTAAAATTTATGTTTGTGAAACTTCAATAATGACCCAAATTTACTGGTATAATACTGCATTTAACAGGTGCTGCATTTTCACTGACTCCTAAAGTAGCTGCTAGAAACCTCTTAAAACCAAAGTAAGGTTTTCATAGGTTGTCAGATGCCAAACTGAAATTAGGTCTGAAATAAGCATTTTGCGTTACATGACAGAACAGAATAATTTTTGGTAAAAGTTTAGTTTAAATTGATGTAAAAGAATATAATACAGTTTTAAAATAAAAATAAACCTGTACAAAGGATTGAGTAGATAATATAGATACCAACAGTTGTTATTACTGAGGAAAGAGGATGACCTCAGCTGATCAGGTTCTTCTTAGTTCCTTGTGTACGTTTTATGCAAGTAACTTGGCAGTGTTTAAAATGAAAGAATCTTATTTCCATACATGTGAATAAAATAAAAATATTTACTTCTCTGGTCAGTTTTATAACTTTACCTTTGAAGGTTTTCAAAGCAGAGATCAGATCATATCCATACAGTATATACTTGCTTTTGATTCCTAATGTAAATCTAACAAGTATTTCTTACCTTTTTGACATATTAAAAGTTTAAAAAACCCTTGTTGAAAAACTTAGACATGGAAGCATTATTCTTCCCAAAATGCTAAATTCTTCTAAAATTACATTGGCTCAAACCTGTTGAAGAGGAAAATTGAGAGGAAATTTAATCCTGCCAAGAAGATAGTGATAGGACAAGGGGTAATGGCTTTAAACTGAGAGAGAGGAGATTTTGGTTAGGTACTAGGGAGAAATTCTTCACTATGAGGCTGGTGAGGAACTGGAATGGGTTGCCCTGTGAGGCTGTTGATGCCCCATCCCTGGAGGTTTTTAAGGCCAGGTTGAATGAAGTTTTGTGCAACTTGATCTAGTGGTAGCATTCCCTGCTCATGGCAGGGGGGTTGGAACTTGATGATCTTTAAGATCCCTTCCAACCTTAATGATTCTGTGATTCTATGAAATTACTCCTAATATTATTGTTGAATCTAGCACTTCACAACAGTAATGTTCACTTAGTTCCAAGGATAGATCTGATTTAGAAGTTTTTATATTTGGTTATTAAAACTAACAGCAATACTTACAGTGTTTTGTACAAATAATTAAGAGCCATCATCACAAGCATCTGAAATCCCAGGTGAAAGATGATAACTGTTGCTTGGAATATGGCATAAACCTTCTTTTAAACATTTCCAAGTATTTGTTCTGTAAAACAACAAACCTATCAGGGTTATGATACAAAGATTTCATTGATGCTCATTTGCCAATCTTACCTGCATTACTAAAACCTGTTGTATTCTATCATTGGCAAAGACCATACTAGCTCCTTACTTTGCCTTCTTCTTCTTTCCATTATCTCTACATGATTTCAAGACAGCAAGTGCCACTGCTGTTTTTGTAAAATAAAGTGGCACTTTGGCTTTGTTTGTTTTGTTTACTGATACATCTGTAGTCATAGTTCCTGGAAATACGTGACTTAGGAGCAATTGTCCATCCTCCAGAAGAGCAAAAAGGAATGGAGGGAGTTGTCTTCTCTACCAATTTATGTGTGTGTACCTGTCTACAAGATTCACAGAAGCATTTGGCACTATAGCTGGGCTATTTAAGCAGTCTTAATGGAAAAAGGGGAAACACCAGTGACAACCATCCTTTTCCCCTCCCCATTCACCTACTCTGCGATATGAGGAAGCCACGATAAAGAATCAGTCTTCTCAGGGGATGCCATGCTATGGAAAGCAGCATAGTATTAACACTAGGTGAAGAATCTCTCTACTGTCTGTGTATGGCCCAGTTTACTATCAGCCTACACTATTTCAAGACAAGACAAAAATTAGATGAGCCCTAACAGAGTCTTCAGTTATGGACCTTTCTCTTAAGGAGCAGTTCCACAAGTTTAACTGAAATTATTCATTGGAGTAAAATGAGCTCTAGTAAACTGGTCATAATTTTTAATTCCTTAGGTTGTATTCACGTCCATTCAAATTTTATTTTGCCATGTCTGATATGAACAACTTCAGAGACTAATTATTTGAGTTTTATGATTTAAGATACAGACTAATTGAAAAAGTTTTGGAAAGATGTTTTCATTCTCTTCTTCAGGATTTCTTCCGGCACTTACCTCACTGGATCCAACAGCACACAGCCATGAATGATGCTGGTAATTTTTTGATTGAAACGTGTGATGAGACCATTTCCAGAGACCTTAAACAGCAGCTTCTGTTACTAAATGGAAGATGGAGAGAATTGTTTATGCAAGTGAAACAGGTATGTGGTTTTGCTGTTGTTACTTTTAAAGAGTTAATTTGTCATTTCTACTCAATCAAGACAGATTTTCCCCACAAGCAGGACAATAGAACAATTTGCTAAAGTACCTAACTGTTAATGATTATTGAAATTAGAAATGAATACCTGAATGGAGTTTATTTTATTGGGGAGTTTTCTTTGTTTATCTTCTTGGCTATATGGTGTTTTGCTTATATTTTTTGACATTTTGAACTAGTATAAGCTGTAGTTTTTCTTTTTGGTCTTTATGGTCAATATTATTCATGCAAATTCTCTACTGTTCTTCAAAGAAGAAGAAAATTATTGATTTAACTAGCCATTGTTATTGTAAAAGCTCTGCAAAACTGAACAGTGAAAATGTTCTCAGGAAATATTTTACTACTCTTAGTATTTTACTACTATCTAATGAAAGTTGCATTCAATTATTGTACTGCAACTAGAAGCAAGTACAATGCAGGTTAATTAACTGTTTTCCCCAGATTGGTCAGACATTATTTCTGTTGTGCACAATGATGCACTGATAGTAAAAGAAAAAAACTACCATTTATCTCACAGAAGAGATTCAACTGACTGGAAGAATTTTTTTTCTGTCATACAATCATAGAATGGTTAAGGTTGCAAGGAACCTTAAAGATCATCAGGTTCCAATCTCCCTGCTATGAGCAGGGACACCTCTACTCTTTAAAGAAAACTAAGAGAAGATGTGAGCTAAATTACACAGAAGTATTTCACACCTCATAAACACATTAGCAAATCCCTTTGCTATAGCCAGTGTGCATCTAATGGTATTTTCCCCTTCCAGTGATTTTACATAGCAGTTGCCCATTTGAAGATGCTGAATATAAAATATGTTAAATTCTTTACTGCCACGATTATTTCCGTTGCAGTAAAATAAGTTGAAAAGAAATCCAAAACCAAAACCCAAACCATTTTATGATTGCCCCTTTTTTATTGTAACTTTTCCAAACTGTTGACTAGAATGTTCTCAATCTTTATTTGCTGATTATATTTAGGGTGATTCACTGTGGAAACAGTAATGCCAAGGATGTAAATGTCTCTTCCTCTACGTTTGCAGCTACTTTCATGTTCTGGCTATACAGTTTTTCTCCCTGGCTTTTCACCATTTCTGTCATACAGCTCTTTCCACTTTTAATCAGCTGTGATTCCCCTTCCTCCAGCCACCATTTTTTTCTTGAAATTGCCATTATCCTTCAGCTTTTCTAGGCTTTTCATGTTCTATTCTCTGCTGAATTTTCAAAATTGGTGTTGTCTAAATGATCCAAACCTTAAAAAAGTTTAACCCTCTTGTATGACTTTTTTTTTTTTTTTTTTTTTAGTATCAGCACTATTGAAGCTGATGCAGACAATTAGTGTCTAACTACTTGAGAAGACTGTTTACATTATATTTTATTTTGTTGAATATAGTTTTTCCAGCAAACAATTGCACTGAATTCTCTGAAGTAGTTACTTAATTGCCAGATATCTCATTTGGGGTCGTTATTGTTTTGTTCTTTGAATTTTTAAAATTTTTTTTGTTACTTTACATTTTCTTAGTATGCTCGAGCAGATGAACTGGACAAAATGAAGCAGGAATACTTGGATGGTGTTGCCCATTTGACAGCTTTTATTGATGGAAGCAACGGGAAATTTTCAGTTCCTGTAGAAGTGTCCTTCCTTGATGTCAAAGCGTTTGTACAAGATTTGGAAGTAAGTGTCTTCCTTCCGTTCCTTTCTTTCTCCAAGAGGAACTTGTAACTAATTAAACACTGTCCCACTAAGTATTTATTTCTATGCAGTTTCAAATCACATTGAGATGAGTTGACTAATACCCTCTGACTCAGTTTTCATTAATTTGAAATATAATCTGATGTTTACTAAAATTAGCAATGAAAACAGTTTATGATTGGGAAGTGTATCTTTTGTCTCTTGAGAACAGACTTGTAACTGCCATGAAAGCATAAATGCTGTTGTTGAAGTAGGTTTTGAAACTTTTTTTTTTTTCAGAATATTAAGCAGAAATTGCCTGTGATGGAAACTCAGTACAAAGTGGTTACAAGAACTGCACAACTTGTTACAAAAGAAGTTTCCCAAGAAGAAGTGAATGACATTCTTGGAACTTTGACAAGGATCAAAGAGCAGCTGAACAAGGTTGCAGAATATTTTTTCTGCTACATAGGTTGTTGACTGTTGAACTAATAAATAGTAAGCTCCCCTACATACTCAGATATATGCGTTTGAGCATATATATAGTTGTAGTAACAATAGATTAATTCAAACTGTAGAAAATATTACTTCTTTTAGACTTTAAGACTATCATCCCTGAATGTTATATTATTTTCTTAAGAAGTAATACAGGATCAGGATTGATCCATCTTAAAACAGGCAAGTAGAAATCCCCATGCAAAGGAAGCAAATGAATGTACACTTTTTTTTAATAATTATTTTTCTTTAAAACGGCCAAAAGGTTAAGGAATATTCCTGTGCCCTGCTGTATGAATGCCAGAATCTGCTGTCTCCACTGGAAGAACTGGAGAAACAAATCACACATTTTTATGAATCTCTTGAAAAAGTCAACGAAATAATTTCTGTCCTGGATCCTGAAACACAACCTACAAGTGTTATTAAACAAAAAGCCCAAGTAAGTTTCAAAAACATTCACAACAATCTTCTGCCTCTGAGTATTTACAATTAGCTTTCTAGAAATTTGGATTGCAACTCGGTAAGCTGAGCAAATATTTCTTCATATTCAGACAACACACATAGCCTATCCTAAAGTCAGCTAGGCATAAACATAAAAAGATATAAACTTGTGTTCCCTCCTAGTGCTCACGATTTCAAATCAAGAAGCAAATATAAGACTTGTTTTGGGTTTTTTGGTGGGTTTTTTGTTTGTTTGTTGTTTTGGGGTTTTTTTTTTTTGTTTGTTATTGTTTTTGTTAATAATCTAGTGGAAACTGGACTGAGGTATCAGTTGTGTCCAACCTGCAGGCTAAGGAGCAGCTCCTAAGAGTGCTCCTTTGCTCTGCTTCTAAGGGTTAATCTGCCCCAGAATGTCACAATAAAAAGACATGTTTCTTCTGCAGTTAATTGCCAACAAAGGAACAAAAATCTCTTCAGTTATATGGATGGTGCTGGTTTCTGCTAATCAGAGAGTAGACATATGTGCTGAGGAATACAGTGTTCCTTTAATTAGCAGGACAGTTTCCTCACCACAAGATTATTTTAAACCTTTTTTTCAGCTTCTACTTCTTCATGCATGTTTTCTTCTCTCTCTTCTTTTTTTTTTTTTTTTTTTTTTTTTCCTCATTACTTAATGTCATTTAATGAAATCTGAATTCCAGTAGCTGACATGATGGGTTGATTTGTTGAAAGGCAAGAAATGTTAACTTCTCAGCCTACTACTGAGAATTGCCATTCTTGTGTCTGTTGTTTTCATTGCTGCCTGCTTACAATTATACCATAAGTATAGACATCCCTTAAAAATGAAGTCACAGAATAATGTATTGACCTACATTCTCTCATACTAACCAAAAGTCTGGGGTACATATCTCTGTCTTTTTTTGTTATAGATAGCTAAAGCTCTATTTGGGTACAGGACTCTGCATATGAGGAGGAAGTTCTGTGGTCTGTGTTACTCTGTATAACATTCTGTGTAGTCTGTGTATCGTGGTGCTTTGAGCTTGTCCCTTTTGTTCTTATTGCCAAAAAATATCTTCCTGTTATTTTGCCAAACTTTTTTCTCCTTTGTTCCTGGCAAGGGTGGATATATGTTTTTTTCTTTCAGGATTTGGTAGCTTATCAAGAAAACTGCAAGAAAGATTTGTCCCTGATTGAGAGAAATAGTCAGAGTATCCTGCAGCGTGTGACTTCGAGTGAAATGTTACAGCATTTCCATCAGTCGACGTTTCAGAAGAAAGTTACGCAAGTTCAGATTACTTTTCAGGTAATTATGTCATACCTTGGTGCATATTTTGGAAAGCTTGTTCATATGCAGCTGATCCATCCTACCATATCTCTATTTTGTCACTCTGTAGCTACTGTCATAGAGAGCTCTCCTCTCTGGTGTCAAGGTATTAGTTAAAGTTTTGTCTGTGTTAGGTAATACGTGGTCAGGGGACTGACTGGCAAGCTCTTTGTGACAATTCAGAGGTGAGCCTGCCTCAGAGGAACCCAGAATTTAAGGAGAACTTTCACATTTATCAGACTCCTTTGAAATGAGGAGCCTGAAATCCACATATTAGGACTGCACTGGTTTTTGTTTCTCCTGGCTAATTTTTTGCTCCTATATTGCCACACATCCCCTGTCAGACAAAACATGGAAGATAAAAACTTCTGCAAATGCTACTATTGCTGGGCTTTGTATTTCCTCAGAAAATGCAGTGGATTTTGAATATAAAAAGTTGCAAATAGGTATTTGCATTTGTTAATATAAAGATGTGTGCTTAGCCCAATTAGCTGTAGAGCTCTACATTGCTATTAGCCATACTAATATTTTGGGGGCTATTCAGCCCCAGTCTAGCCCCAGTGCTGCATGAAATTCACCATTGTCTTGGATAGAGATCTCCAGATGTTGCTTTCTATTAGATTTTTTTTCAGGCAAGTATTGTTCAGTATAAAGCTATCTAAGCTGCAGAAAATCACTTATCAGTACAGAGCTGTCTCTAGGAAGTGGATTTCAAAGTTTGTATTGTATTTACAATTTAGAAATTATTATTTAAATTTAGCTTATAATAACAGAAGCAGATACAGTTGTAGCTTATTAAATTTAACATGTTGAGAATTAATTATTCTGCTTCTGTAAAGATGGATATTTATTTACCTGATTTTGCTTAGAAAATAAGCATACAAAACATGGCATAGCCATACAGAATGTGGCATACCCACAGTTAAAATATTTGTGGATCTGGAAATGGACATTTTCTCATGTAAAGAATACATGCCTGTATGATTCTGTTATTATACACAAAATTGTATCAGGAACCTTGGAAAAGGCTTAGAAAGATGTTTAAGTTGAGAACTGCAGATTTTATTAGCTCACTGGGTATGTGATCAGTGAGGATGGTAAACTTTATGGTTAGTGTTGGTATTACCTTGCTGCAGAGAGCTACCCATTTTTATTTGAATGAAGAACAATGGCATGAACCTTACTGTAAGTATTAGAAATTGGGAAAATGGGAGCATGAAAGGGGGAAGCACTTGTGGACAGCATGTATTTAAAAGAGTTACACAAATCATACACATTTTTTGCAAGATGATGGTAAAAGCGAGCAAATAAAAATCACTGAGAAAGTCCCAGCTCATTTTCTCTGCTTATAATTCAGAATATGGTCAGGAAAGCTGATGACTGGAGAAAAAACATAGAAGCAAATAGCCGATTGATGAAGAAATTTGAGGAGTCTAGAGCAGAACTGGAGAAAGTAATACAGATTGCCAACTGTTGCTTAAAAGAGAAAGGAAATCCTGAAGAACTTCTCAGGAAGCATAGCGTGAGTAAATTCTTTGACCTTTCTCATGGAAATCTTAGAGTGCATGACATACCATTGAAAATACTACTTAATTTTAAAACTGATGTGGATTTCTTTCATATATAGAAGTTGTACAGGTCTGGTCAAACTAATGTTGAGATTGAAAAACAAAAAGGAAACAAGATCATCCCTCTTTTTGATAAATGTAAGCAACCAGAAGGTGAAGGGAGAAAAATGCCTGTAAATTAGGGTTGACTTTGCCAAGTAGAAATATTGGGAATGAGAAAACTACATTTTGCCAGTCTCAAGGAACCACTGCTTTTTTGTTTTGTTTGTTTTTGGGGTTTTTTTGTTTGTTTTGTTTTTTGTTGTTTTTTTTTTCCAGAATAAGATCTGTATTATAACCACTAATTATGCATGTAGCTTTAAAATATTTTCATCTTAAAATACCACCTTAGTGAACCAGCTGAGAATAAATTAATTTGCTGGACTTTAAATAGCTATAGTTCTTTCTTTAGTTCACACTTCAGCTGTTCAGTGCAGCAGAAGTAACCTTGAAACTTACAAAGTGTTTTAGGGAGCTATTACCATACCACTAACCAGCTTCATCTTCTCACCTTCTTACTTTCCACCTCAACTTCAGGAATTCTTTAACCAGTTGGATCAGAGAGTCCTAAATTCCTTTCTGAAAGCATGTGATGAGCTTACTGACATACTCCCAGAGCAAGAGCAACACAACTTGCAGGAAGCTGTGAGAAAACTCCATAGGCAGTGGAAGGTTAGTGGCAGTGAATGATGTCTCTGGAAAATTTAGGTCTTAACTTTGGAATGTTTCTGCATAACCTATATTTTGAAAAATAATTAGAAAAAGGTTGTATTATTTGGCTTGCTATAAAACTGGGGGGATATGTATTTTACAATATTAGATACAATTACACCTACATATACTCTCTTGAAAAAGCTCTGTTAAGTAAACTGATCAGAAGTAAAAAAATGTGAGAAATTAATTACGAAACTTTAATTTCTCCCCTACGTGCAGCAATAATGATACCTGTGTTAAGAACAATTTTTGAGAATAGGTGCTTTCTTACTTCATGCTGTTGTTGGATGATTTCAGCTACTTTTTCAACCTTAATGAAACAAATTTGTAAGTGGTAAGGCTATCAGTTTAAACTGCGTATTCTGCCAAAAGTTCTAACAACTGAAAAAATTGCTCATAAGCTATGGAATTTTTTGCCTGCTGCAGTATGTTGGAGGCTAAAGCTGGAGTGATGGATGTGTGATTTTTTGCTAGCACCCAAACAGGAACTGCTGGGAGCAGTTCTGAATATAGCTTTCCTATGATTGTTTGCTTTATTTTGTGCAGGAAATACTTGGTATATCTTGCCAAGAATTAGGATGTCTCTGTAATGGGCCTTCTGCATACATATTCTGGTCCACAAAAACTTATGACTTTATGATACATCTAAGAGATATTGGTGAGAGAGTTGCTTTATTTACTTAAATTAAAATTGAGAAATCTGTTCATGCATATATATGCTTTACTTTCTATATTAGCAGTTTTTTTAAAATTCTTTTGCACTAAAGTAATGAGAGGTGTTTTATCTCTTTGCTTGGTCATTGCTTCTGTGGGTGTGTAGGATCTCCAAACAGAAGCCCCATATCACTTAATCCACTTGAAGATTGAAGCACAGAAAAGCAAGTTCCTGGTCACAGTGGAGGAGTGCAAAGCGGAACTAGCTCGACAGAACAAGGTGTTGTCAAGAGAAGGCAATGAAAGGATGATTGAGGAACACATGGTATGAATTATATGCCACACTGTGGGCATTTACAGAAGTACATTACAATCTCAATAATAAACAGAAGGCCTGACCAACTCTTAAGCCACGAAATGCTCTGTCCACAACTAAACCAGATCAATCCCTGGGGTCTTTAACAAAACTTTTTATTTGAGCATAGTACAGTTTACAACAAATATATAGATGTGCATTTTTATTTCTACCAATTTTTATTTTTTAGCAATTTTTCTGCTTTGTCTCCCATCAGTTGTTCTTTGGTGACAAAGGACCATACCATCTGTGTGAGAAAAGGCTACAACGGATGGAGGAACTTTGCCAAAAACTGCCAGTTACTGATCCAGTGAGAGCTACATTGGAAAGCAGCCAACGAATCCTGAAGGAGCTCAAATTCCAGATAGACAGCACATATGTAAAGCTCACAGAGCATTCGGACGCCTGGAAGGGCTATAAGAACAGGTGTCAGTTCATTTGCTAGCTGGGTCTTCTAGAGCCTTATGTGTGGTCACTCCTCTATATTGTGTTCATAGAATCATTAAATGGTTTGGGTTGGAAGGAACTTTAAGGATCACCAAGATCCAACTCCCTGCCAGTATGGACACTTCCCACTAGACTGGGTTGCTCAAAGCCCCATCCAGCCTGGCCTTGAACACTTCCAGGGATGGGGCTTCCATAGCTTCTCTGGGCAACCTGTTCCAGTGTCTCACCACCCTCACACTAAAAAATTTCCTCCCAATGTCTGATCTAAATCTCCCCTCTTCAAGTTTTAATCCATTTACCCCTTATCCTCTCACTATAAGCCCTTGTAAAAGTCCCTCCCCAGCTTTTCTGTTCGTCCCCTTCAGATACTGGAACGCTACAATGAGGTTTCCCCAGAGCCTTCTCTTCTCCAGGCTGAACAACCCCAACTCTCTCAGCCTACCTTCATAGGAGAAGTGCTCTAGCCCTCATAATCTTTGTGGCCCTCCTCTGGACTCACTCCAGGAGCTCAATGTCCTTCTTGTGTTGGGGGCTCCAGAACTGGACACAGTAGTGTTGCTGGCTTCAAGTAGAAAGCTATATTTGTGTAGCAATTCAGCAAATTATAGTGGGGTTTTGAGTGCATTTTGTAATTTTTTGTTTAAATTTAAGAGTTTACCATCTGGTGGTGGCAAATTTTGCCCAACTTTTTTCCTTGCTTTGCATTTTGTCATGTTTTGTTTCAGATTTTCTGAATTGGAAAATTGGATTTTGTCAACAGAAAGAGAGCTAAAGAAGATAAAGGAAAGTCTCAATGATACTGCCAAATACAAGCAATGTAAAGCATCTGTAGGGGTGAGCCCTTGGCTTATATTCTAATAAAGCTACTGCCATTGCTACTGGGACTCTGGATAAAATTGTATTCTGAAGCAATGCAACTGTTTTTCTGTGGATACCATAGCAACTCTGCTGGTTCCTGGTGTTCTTAAAAACATTTCCAGGAGAACATTCCACATGGAACAAAGTGTGACAATTTCCTACTTTTAATAATGTAGAGAATGGCAGGTCCCTTTACCTGTATTTTCAGAGCATTCAAAATACAGAGGCAGATGGAATAAATACTTGCCCATCATCCTGCTGCATGCATAATTAAAAGTGTTGTGTAAACAAAACCCAAAATTTCAGGACTTGGGGTTTTTTGAATGATCAAGTTATTGTCTTACATTTAAGGGAATCTTCTATTAAAAAAAATAAATAATTCTCTGCTATGATAGTATGACAGGGGACCTATTTACTTTCGTGTTGGTAGCTGGTAATAGAATGGTAGAATAGTTGAAGGTTGAGTCCTTTGGTTAAATTAGTTTTAGGCAAATATATTGTCACTTGGGACCTAGCTTGACCATTTGTTATTTATTTATTTATTTATTGTTTCACGTACTAGGACCGAAAAATAAGAATGTAGCATACTGTAGGAGTTCTGAAAGCCATGAGCAGGTTGTGAGGTTAACTGTGCATAGAGACAAAGTAAGGATGACCTTGATAAAGCAGATAAATCTTTAGCTTAATGGGTGCTCCTGCTTCAGAAAGTCTGACTTATTCATGCAGTTTCGCTGCTGGCAGCTTCTCACCAGCACTGGCACAAAGCTATGAATGAATTAGTGGTTGAAAACAGGGGTGAGGGGGAAGAGCTATTTAAATAAACAAAAAATACACAAACCCTTATATCACATGACATTGTATGTTTGGGAAAGTCAGTATTTAAAAGCTAACTGGTAACTAAGAAATTTGGTCAATGTGTGGAAAATCTATACATGGTATCTACTATTTATCTGTTACACTGTTAGTTTGTAAAGAAAAACTACTCCACTGCTACTTATTAAAGGATGATCTAGTAAGTAGTAGTGGAGTAGAATCTGTGGAGGCAATGCAGATATCTAGCCAACCGTAAATGAGATACACTACACAAATAGAAAAATACTACATTTCCAATGTTTTAAGATAAGAATAAAGGTAGTATGTTCACACTACTAGTTTCTGAACTGATGCCATGAATGTCACTCATTAATATATATTGTTTATTTGAAGAAAATACATTTTGATTCTTCCATAGGAAATTAGGAAGCGTATTAACAAGCAAGGAGAAAATCACGGCTGGCTGAAATCTCGACTTGCTGTCTTGACTGCAGCATGTCCTGATTTGGAGGCCAAAAAGACACAGGATGAGCTTTGTAAACTTTCCAGTGACTTCAAGGGACTCCTAGATTTGCTGGCTGAGGTATAGTATGAGGAACACAAGAATTCTGCATTTACAGTGTCACATGAAATTACATAAATCGTGGCTTCGTAAGCATAAATTTCCTCCTGTGTTTTTTTTTTAATTGAACTTCAAGCATTCAGCAATGAAAAACTCATTTGTACTCCCTGGGTAGCAAAGCCTTGAGACTAGCAGGCAACAAAATACTGAAATTAGTGTAACAGATTTTTCCCCTTTGCAGAATTGGAAAGCATCATAGTAAATGCTTCTGGAATCAAAATGTCATTATTTTTACAGGCAAAATTGTAGGTTCATGAAGGAAAAAAAAAAATTAAAAGAAGAACTAGAATCTAAACTTGTTTTTACTCTAAAGGCATAATCTAAATGACACTTTATACTGTAATTAAGAGACTGCTGATTCTTTACATTCTGAATACTCTTTACAGCTAAATTTAATTCTTGTTAGTGAGATGGATGAGACTGTTTAGACAAGGACTGATACTGGGTATTTCCAGAGTTTGGCAATGTTTTCCAGAAAGTAAAGACTAAACATTTATATAATAGGAAAAAGAATGGCTTGATTCTGAATGAATTTCCAAAATGGAAATGGAGAGAAGGAAAGGAAAGGAAAGGAAAGGAAAGGAAAGGAAAGGAAAGGAAAGGAAAGGAAAGGAAAGGAAAGGAAAGGAAAGGAAAGGAAAGGAAAGGAAAGGAAAGGAAAGGAAAGGAAAGGAAAGGAAAGGAAAGGAAAGGAAAGGAAAGGAAAGGAAAGGAAAGGAAAGGAAAGGAAAGGAAAGGAAAGGAAAGGAAAGGAAAGGAAAGGAAAGGAAAGGAAAGGAAAGGAAAGGAAAGGAAAGGAAAGGAAAGGAAAGGAAAGGAAAGGAAAGGAAAGGAAAGGAAAGGAAAGGAAAGGAAAGGAAAGGAAAGGAAAGGAAAGGAAAGGAAAGGAAAGGAAAGGAAAGGAAAGGAAAGGAAAGGAAAGGAAGGGAAGGGAAGGGAAGGGAAGGGAAGGGAAGGGAAGGGAAGGGAAGGGAAGGGAAGGGAAGGGAAGGGAAGGGAAGGGAAGGGAAGGGAAGGGAAGGGAAGGGAAGGGAAGGGAAGGGAAGGGAAGGGAAGGGAAGGGAAGGGAAGGGAAGGGAAGGGAAGGGAAGGGAAGGGAAGGGAAGGGAAGGGAAGGGAAGGGAAGGGAAGGGAAGGGAAGGGAAGGGAAGGGAAGGGAAGGGAAGGGAAGGGAAGGGAAGGGAAGGGAAGGGAAGGGAAGGGAAGGGAAGGGAAGGGAAGGGAAGGGAAAGGGAAAGGGAAAGGGAAAGGGAAAGGGAAAGGGAAAGGGAAAGGGAAAGGGAAGGGAAAGGGAAGGGAAAGGGAAGGGAAAGGGAAGGGAAAGGGAAGGGAAAGGGAAGGGAAAGGGAAGGGAAAGGGAAGGGAAAGGGAAGGGAAAGGAAAGGGAAAGGAAAGGGAAAGGAAAGGGAAAGGAAAGGAGTTTCTTAGTTCCAGAATGCTTTGATTAAAACCTTAAAACACAGGAAGAGTCTGAGGAACAGAGCCTGTACTAATAAACAGCTACAAGTAGTTAGCTGAATCATGTCAGCTTTCAAAAATGTTATAAAATAGTTTAACCAGAGCATTGCTGTAGAAGGTCCAAAAGTCAGCAAGATATTTGTGAGCTGAGTAGTACAGGTGTCTCAGGATCTGGGTCACCTTGCAAGGCTGAGGGCAGCATGTGTCTTCGTAGTTATCACAGTTATAAGTGGATGTCACAGAAAGCTATTTACCATATGGCAGTGGAATAGAGAATATTTCTAAAAAAGGACAAAGCTCTCCTCAGTCACATTTTAAGTCTACAGCCAGCCTTTCAATGTGAAGTTAAAGGGGTCTGTTAAGAATGCTGGAGACAAAAACTGTTTGAATTTAGACAATTTACTATGTTTTTTGAAAAAAAAAATCCAAATATAAATGTGCCCTTAAAAAAAATAGATGTGTCTTTCAATATGAAATACTAAAAGTTATTTGCAATTGTAGATTGAAAAGACATTAGGCACTGTTGGAGACTGTATGCAGTACAAAGAAGAAGTTAAAAGTGCTATTGAAGACTTAATCAACAACTCCAAAGAAGCCCAAGCAGAGGCTGAAAAGATCCTGGATACAGAAAGTTTATTACAAGCTCAGCAACTACTACTTCATCATCAGGTAGGGCAATTACTCATGTCCATATTCTATTTATTTTTTTTTTTTTTTTATTAAGGTAGAATGTATGTAATTACTAATTTTTTTTTATGCCCATTAGCATAACTCCTTATTGAAAGAGTTAAAAAGAAAATGGTCTCATATGGCCTAGTATTGACTTCTTATAATGAAAAAAGTATCAATTATTTTTTAAATGTTAGTGCCCAAATATTACCTTATTTTTCAACTTATATTAAATTGCCTTTTATTTCACATGGGGTTTTTTTGGCACAGAAGACCTGAAAAATAGGCCTCATCTACTTGAAATTTTGGCTAAGTGCACTCCGCAAATATGTAGTCTCTCTCTTTTTACCTTTTTTAAGTTTTTGTGTCAGATTTTAGCATGTTAAGTTTGCCCTGATCCTGGTTTTGGAAATTTTTTTTATTTCAGCAGCTTTGATGTGACCCCAACTCTAAATGCTGGCACGAAGATGTACCTCCAGACTCAAATCCTCCTGTAGGTAGCTAGTACAGTGACAGATTGGCCTCCAGTCTGTAGAACAGGAGGTTTTTTATGTACTGGTAATAGCTCAAAACATCTACAGTCTACAGTAATAATAAATCATATTAGTTGCATACAGCACAAGTCATGGGTTTTAAGGCCAAATATGGGAAATAAACTTTGAGGTCTGCTCAAAGGTAACAAGAATAATTAACTGACAATGTTTGCATAAAGTTTTATATTAACATCTCTTTCTGTGTGGTCAGACATCTTGTTGTCTGACCAGACACTACTGTGTCTTACCTCTGTCTTACCTAAAGTCTTTGGTGTATGTAAATGCTATTGTATGTTTTAAGGTTCATATTTGTTCTTTCAGTACTCTAGATTCCTGTCTGTCACAGGAGGAGTAGCAGGAATAGTTAGCTTCTTGAGTTCTCAGACTCTTCTTTTTCTGTTGATATGGACTCTTATTATGTTAAAATCTGACTTTGACAAAGACCTTAAGATTCCCAGAGTAGAACTGAGCAGGGAGATGTGAACTTACCTAGCACACTGGCAATGGATCAGGCATGCATGTTAGGAAAGGTGAGGGGAGGTAGTCTTAGGAGTTTCTGATGATAGAAAGCGAAATGCATCAAAGAGTTACTCAACTTGGCCATCCCCTTACTGCTCTCTAATGAAAGCTGGTATGTTGCTTTGCTCAGTCTGAGGCTCTAACCTGTCTCTCAAAGAGTGCAGAGCAGACCTAGATGCTTCCAGGCAGTCACGAAGAATGCATGCACCTGTGGTTACTGCTGCAATTCCTCAGCTGTTGGAGCTTCTGCTCTCTGAAATATTTTTTTGAATAAATGGCTTTACTGTCACTCTTTCGCTTCCCTTTGTACACCACAAAAGCTGCATATGCATCTTGAAAGCCAAGGCATATACTTGATGAGTGTATGAGAATCTCAGTACTTACAGTTTATTCCATTGTCTGTTATCGTCATTGCATACCTCTGCAAAGCAAAAAGTGGTTTCATTGTGCCAGTTTCCCAGAAGGAGCTAAATATCTAATAATTTCTACTGAATGAATCTTTTTAGCAAAGGGCAAGGAGACTCCGTGCAAGGAGACAAGATGTGCAACAGCAGATTTCCCAGGCTAAACAGTTGCAGATTGAAGGTGGACTGCCCAGCACAATGCAGGAGGATTTACAAAAGTTGGAAGGAACTTTGGAGAACATGCAGCAGACTATGGAGAAACGTGAAGAGCAACTGCAGGTGGGTCCTTTTCCAGTAGAAATAAAACCCTGTGCTTTCTTCTTTGTTGTTGTTGTTTTTTTTTTCAACTTACTAAAAAAACCCAGTTGTTTTTAATGTAAACAGTTTGATCTCACTTTCTCACCTGTGAATCTTGGTGCTTTGGGTTTTCATGGTCAGTACCTCTGAAAACTTCTTGAAACTGCTGAATACATCTTAATAAGGAAATAGCTGCTTTTTTTTTTTTTTTTTTTTTCCTGTGGGGTGCAGGGGGGAGAAGAGCTTAAAAGTCCCAAATATTTAGTAATAATAGATATTTTAAATAATTTATCTGTTAACTAATTTTTAGATGGGCTGTTTCCCCTGGTTACTAAAGATGATATTGCCCTTTATTTGAGAGTCTTTAGGCTGGGTATTAGCTTAATAACACCTAATGTTGTGCTAATATAATCCTCACAACTACTGTGTAAAATACATGCTGTCATCCTAAAATTAAAGAAGGAAGAAAAAAGTCACAGAAATCAAATGGATGCACCAGGTTGTATAACTAATCACTGACTGAACTGGGCTTAGAATTTGTAGCTTCTTGTCCTTACATCAGAGTTGACCTTTTCATTTCTTTAAGCAGAATATTAATCCAACTGTCCATAATTTCAAACAGGTGTTTAAAGTAATCAAAACTATTTCCCATGATAAAACACAAGGTGGAAAAACATGATTGGTAGAGCTCAAATGTCATCTTAATATAAGAATTTACTATTGAAACTTTTTTTCTGATGAATCCCATGTATAAAGCATAATCCCATGTATAAATTCAGGCCTTGCTTCAGACTAAAAAAAACACCTGTTTATACTCTCATAATTTTTGTGACTGGTAATTAAATGTATTATGTTAATTAAAGTTTTATATTATCAGAAAACAACAAATTTATTCCTATGTATTTTTGATTACCTGTCACCATAAGCATAGGCATGTACTTCGGACTTCTTATAGGACATTCAAATATAAGATTTAAGTATTGCTCGCACCTTGGAGAACAGTGCATTTTTACACAGCACAGTATGAAACTGAAAATTAATGGAAAAACTTTTCCTCTGTTGGGTTCAAAACAGTATCATCTGTAGAATTATGAGGAATTTTTTTTTATGTCAAGTCTTTCTCTTTTTTCCTTCTTCAGTAATTTTTAATGAAACTGTTTTTTTCTCCCATTTGATCTTTTTGTCTTTATGTTCCTGTTTTGGGTTTGTTTGTTTGTTTTTTTGTAGGTCACAGTAAATAAATGGGAGCAGTTTGAAAGGGACAAAGAAACAGTAGTGAAATACCTCAATCAAGCAAGTTCTGCACTTGAACGTATCTTAAACTTTAGCAGTTTAGAGAGCCTCTGCTCAGAACTGGATCAGACAAAGGTATTCACTGTATGAAATGCAGGAACTGAGATACCTTTTTGCCTTGCTTGTTAACATGCAGTGAGTGTATTGACTTCAATCTTTGCTTGTTTTCCTCTTAATGTTGATGCAAAGTGTGTATACAGATCAGAAACTGTGTAAACTTAGGGGTAAATGGTTATTTTATGAGAATATTGTGAAGAATTACTCAAAATCTGCATCTGAAGCTCGCAGATGGAAGGCAACATGATTTTGAGGACTTCCCAATTTCTGCTCAGTAATCATCTGTACTAGTAAAGCTACACAGTGTCAGGCACTGGCACGTCAACACCAGTAGTGTGCTCATTGGCAAGGTTATGTGGACTGTGCCAACTAGCACTCTTTTAGCCCCAAGGAGAGAAGGGAGAGAGTTCTACATTATGGACATAAGCCATAACATGCTTGTCTTCGGTAACAAGGAGTTATCCCTGTCCATTTTATTTATTAATCCAGAAGTTACAGTAGTGATTTTTTTTCCAAAGTGCCATGCTTTTCATGCGGTTTTTACCCTTTGACAAATCTGACAATAAATTGTACATAAATTATGCTCAGCATCCATTGTTCTGGTGTATGGGTTTGCTGTTTGTGACAGAAAATAGTTATTAAATAAAGTGAGATTACAAACTACAGGATATTGCAAAATCCTCTCTGTAAAGGATAGGATCTAAAAATTTCATTAAAATGCACATGATCTATGACAATTCACAAATAAATTTCATTAAGAGCTATAGAATACATTTTTATTGGTTGAGTTAAAAACTTCTGGATATACAATCTTCCTTACTATATGTTATTCAAGCCAGTTTGCTCAGATTAACATTTTTTAAATGCAACATGAAAACTTTCTTAAGAGATTGTTTTTATGCATTTACACATTCAAAATATACATACAGGACACAGATACTTTTTCTAACCACATTGACGAAAAATACTTTTTCTGTAATTATACAAAACCTTGTCATTGTAATAATGCATCTTGCATTCTTACAGGAACTTTCTAAACAGACTGAAGCAATGGCAGTGCAGGCTGAGAATCTGGTGAAGAATTCTTCTGAGATACAGCTTGGTTCAAAGAACAAACAGTCTCTTCAACAGCAGGCAAAATCAATCCAAGAACAAGTGAAAAAAGTGGAAGTTACTCTTGAAGAAGAGTATGTTCTTAGCAAGTCCTAATATTTATTCTCCACTATAAGATTGTATCAGATGTCTAGAATACCTTGTCAGCATTTTGTGTTGTCTATTAACTCCATCATTTACAGCTTGATGTGGAAAATTAACCAGGTCATAGTAGCAAATATGTCAAAAGAGTGTGTGCAAATAAACACATAGTTTATAAAACCACTTAGTTACATTTAACCTGTAACTTCAAGCCCCGGTCTTGTGAAGAAGAAATAATTTAGATAATTCTTGAGGTACTAGACTATTTTAGAAAGAAAAATGTCAGAGCAGGTATCAGAACAGCACTTTTACTATATTTCCCTGTGTTTTTCAATATTCCACTTTCTCCACAGGAATGTCAAGAAGTGCCTTCATGTTAGCTGAATGCCCAGATTTTAATTCATGGCAATATCAAAAGCAACTTGTGCTGCTGCAGATCACAAAAGCATAATTTGCCAAGTTTAGTTTAAAAATTGAAAAGTTCAAACTCCAATAAAATGTTGTTAAATCCTGTAAATATTTTAGCTCTTTGTGTTTGTAAAAAATTCATTTTTTTTCTCAAGTGAGCAACTCTGTTATGGAATTCAAGTTACTCAACTTTAACTTCAGCTATTCTCATTTTATCTGTACGCACCTACATTAGTAAGTGTGTATTGCATTAGTAGTTTTGCATGTATTAGATCCAATACACAGATGTGGCACAGATATCTGCCAATTCTATGTTGTTTATATAGAATAATTTACCATATAAATTTAAGCAGGTACCACCATTCCCATCTGAATACAAGGGAAGGGCAATGCCCATGTTATTGGGTTTTTCCCCTATTGACCATTGTCATGCTAATCTGGCTTGAATGTAGTACCATTTTCTTCCTCATGTAAAAGAACTGTTGTAAAACAGAATAAATAGCCTCTGCAGCAGATGTAACTTTCTAATTATAGGTGTTCAAATTTTTTCACATGACACTTTCTCCAATATGAAGTGTTACAGTGCTTTGCAGCCAAATTCTACCACCTTACTGAATAGTTCACTTTATACATAGATTTGTCCAATATTAGTGAGAAAACTAAAGCAATTTTTCAGTTCAAGAAATGCATCTTTCCAGCTATGAATATGCACTTTTTAATTAATGTCATCTATTTTTAAATTAAAGGCATCATTGATAACCCTTTTCAATGTAGATATGAAATGGGTTTTAGATGAATGTATGGATTGTACAGAATGTCTGTGGTACTGTGACAGATAATAAAAAAAATAAATCCCTTGTGCACAACATGCAAACATATACAACTCTCTGTAGTGATCTACAGAAGATATAATCAATGTATAAGAGTTATGTTGTAACTCGCATCATCAATAAAAATCTTGGCCGAGTAATTTAAAATAAAGAATTTCCAAATACATATGGTTCATACTATATGCCAATGAACAGGAAAGGGAAAGAAAGTTTGAACAGCTCTCCATAGTCAGCTACAGAGCAAAGTTAGCACATCTGTTTTCAAAGGAGATCATGTGTAGCTGTGCCATGTGTTTGGAGCCGTATTTTTTACAACCTACAACCTTAGCTTTCTTACAGCTATAAAGGTGGCAGATACAAAGGCGAAGGATTTTCAGCTGTTGTGCCACTGATTCAGTCCCTTGGTTCTGATTTCCAGCTGTATTTTCTTGGGCTGGACTTGAGTGAAATATTTTTGCACTTTATCTTCCTGCAAATAACTTGAATTTGAATACAGTCTTATCAGTAAATGCCTGATGACATTACTAATACTTTTTCATTAAAAAAAAAAAAATAAAAAGGCCAATTTTTACATTTTTAGATTACATCTTTTCTTAAAGACTCTAAAGACTCCTTTAGCTTTAACGAGGGGGGGAAGTAAAAAAAATGTAACATGGAACTGTTTTTAAGGCTATATTTAAAAAGAAAATGTATTTTGGAATTTTGTAATATTCAGACTTTTCTGCTGAAATCTTAATATTTTTAGTGAAATAGAAAATGCATGTTTTGCAAGCTGTGTAGGGCCTACATTAGCAATGTTTTCTTTACAATTACTTGAAAGGAGCAGAAGCTTGTATATTGGAAATTATTGCTTTTAGGCCTTATAAGGGCCTTAGACTTCTTACTTGGGACAAAAAAGGAGGGTGCCTTGTTTGTTTGTTATCCAGTATATCCAAGAATCAGCCATAATCTGTCTCAGTTTAACATTCCTATAATATATGTTTCAAAGAGTATAAATCTATTAACTTTGAGGTAGTCAAGTCATATTGTCAATTCTTTGGCTTGATATGAAATAATTGCCTCAGAAAACAGAAACTTCCTATGAAATGATCAGATTGCTGTTATAAAAACCCAAGTTTAATAAAGCAGTCAAGCACTCACGAATATATGTGCATCTATAATACACTGTTTTGAACAATTTTGTTCTAGCAACTAAAGTACTAATGTCTGCACTCATTTATCTTGATTTTTAGATTTCTGGTGTAATCTGAATTCTGTATTATTTCATGGAAATAGTATTTATGTTTCTTTTCCATGTTTTCCTGCTATGATGAGATTCTTGATATACAGCTGATAAATGAAGCTGTACTCTGTTTCACTTGTCCATGTCCCCACTAGGGCTAATATAATTGTTTGACTTAGAGTTCAGTCTAAGAGAGAACCAAGTTTGACTTTAGGTGCACAACTTGATCCTCTGAAACTGGGAGTTTTTAATGTTACTCTCCTGTAGCTTGAATAAGTTACATTTTTATTCTAGAAAGAACATGAGCAGATTCATTATATTAAACTGTTTATTCTCTCTAATTAATTTGGTTAATTTTAGTATTAAAAGCATGGAAATGGTGAAAAACAAGTGGGATCATTTTGGCAATAATTTTGAAGCTCTGTCCATCTGGATAGCTGAACAAGAAAAAGAACTGGAAACTTTGGAAACATCATCATCTCCTTTGGACATACAGATCAGCCAAATCAAGGTGATAAGTTCTTGTTATGTTTAGCATTAAAAGTCCATTTTTCTGTCATTATGCTAGAAGCCAATGGGAGAACAGGCTTTTTACATATTTCAGAACTACCATGATGTAATAGTGGCACACTTTGTCGACAAATATACCAAGCAGTAAGGTTTTGCATAAACTAAAGGAAAATTATTACAGGCTGCCTTCTCTGTTAGTGTTTAGCTTGCATATGTGAAATTTTTGTGTGTGTGTTTAAAAATATTATTTAATTTATACTCCTTAATTTTTGAATAATCTCAACTGGTGTATAAAATAGCTACATAAATAAAAGGTGTATAAAGCTTTTTTATTTTAAAACATTCATCAGCTAGTGGATATAGAACTTGATTTAAATCTTGCAAGCTATAGTTATAACTTGATTTATGTATCTTTTATGCTGAAATAATAAAGAAACTATTGCTCTTGGTAGCTTGCAAACCCACATACTATTTATTGTTATTATATTTACACTGCCTTAAATTCTGTTTACATTCCTGTAGATACATAGTGTTGTACCTTCTTACTGCTGAGGTGCATATTGTCTCCAAGCATTGCGTTTCAAGGGCTGACTTCATATCCTCCAAGGAAAGAACATGTACCATCTCTGAAACTGACTGTTTCTAAGGGGGCAGAGTTTTTCAGTGTGCAGTGCACTCTGCCATTTTCTTTATTCTGTGACCTATTTACTCTTCAGAGAGCACACAGGTGTGCAGCTGCTTGCAGTCATGGACCAGATTGACATTTAAGTTCCAAAGGATCCCTTAAGGCACTTGTTTTGTGTAGCAAAACCAGTTTATCAACAGATTTTCCTGTTCTTAGTTTGACCACAATTTTACATACAGCAGATAAATAAAATCTCTTTATTTCATTATTGAAGAATAAAACAATGCTTGAATTCTTGGTTTGCCACAGCAATTCAAAACCAGTTTCCTTGTGAAATAATATCTTTGCATTTATTTGACTGGCATACACTGTCATGTAGCCATGCTTTTCATTAGTTACTAGAAATTATTTGAATGTTTAAGACAGAAAGGAAGCACATCAAGCCAATTTCCCAGAAAGGCTGTTTCTTACTATATAAGCAGATAAACAGTAATTTTTGCACTGCATTGCAAGTTTTTGAAAAAGCCAACATAAGTCTTCTTTATTTAAACACCAGGACGGAGAAAAAATTACTGGCAGATAATTTTTATAAATGCCTGAGTGAACAGAGAGCAGAGAAAATCCTCCAGATAAAGCTTAGAGTCCATAATTGTAACTCAGATGGACAAACCAGCTTTATGAACTGGGATATGTGAAATGAGTCATCTAACCCTCCATACGTGGTCATACCTGGAGGTCTTCTTCAGCAGCATTGCTTTGTGCCTGTTTATGAAGGATTTTTTGTGTTGTGTTGTGAGTTTCCTGATCAGTTACTGTGTCACAACCCCAATCAGCATACTTAGTTCATAATTTCTAGTACAACATATTAGTAAGGACCATTGCAATATGAGGCAAAGACACAAAAAAATAAAAAGAAAATGGTGTGTTCCCTGATACCTTTGGCTGACCACATAAAAAACCTAGGATCAGCTAAATGCAATTATCACACATATTGGTAATATTCCACTTTTGATGACTTTGCTTGCAAACCCTGATGATGACTTCAGCAGAGCCAGACTTTCACCTACGCATTTCTCCAGAAATCCTGGTGAGCAAAATGACAGTTATCACAAGTAGTTACTATTGGTGGCAGACTTAGTGAGAGTTTGAAGGCCTCAATTATCCACCTTCTTTTATGTAACTGAGTGAATTTAACGGAATAGCGTGGGAGTAAAAAAGCACTGCCTCATTTTTATCTGCTGCATTGTTAGATAATTTCAGCCACTGGGCCAAAAAAACAGTATGTCTCCTCAGCACCGTTTTTTCATGCAAAAAAACCATATTCTATCATCTGAATTAATTCAGAATATATTGCATAAAGAGACACTATAAGTGCTTACATCACCACATTTGTTTGTCTGTACTGTTACCCTGCTAATTCTAGACTCTGAATGATGCAGTAAGCCAATCCTGACCTTTATAAGGGCAAGTAAGATGCCATATTTTTGTCACACTTATGACAGAAGGTGGGCACTTTCTATGCTTTTGAGAGTGCATTTTCTGTAAAGTTTTTGGTTGATATACAGACATATACAGACATATCAACATTTTTGTATCTGAGAATGCTAATGCCTATTTCAAGGTTAAAGTGTGCTCTTGGGTCTATCAGTCCCCACACAGTGGGTGGCTTTCACTGCTTTTGAGAAGAGCACCATGGGCATGCTACATAAGAAGAAATTAAAAGTCTGTTCTGAAAAAAAATCTTATTTCCAAGGTCACCAATGCTTAGCCACTGAATATGAAACACCATAAGTTTCTGTTTTGGATGTTGTAGCTTTCCTGTTTGTTTCTAATTTGCAATAAAAATAAGTGCAAAAAATAGAAGGCAGTTTCTGTCATGATTAAGTGTAAAGCTGGTGCTAGTTTTTCTTTAAGCATTTACTAATTGACACAGAAGACAGCTGAAAAGTACCAAGGGCATTATCAGTCATTTCATGGTTTCCTATGTATACTGTAGTGTGGTTCTTCATTTAATCCTCTGCTTTAGAACACACTCACCCTACCTTATAACCTATTTTAATTTGTTCTTCATTATACTATACAATTTTGCATTAATGAGAAGCCATCTCTATTCATTTTCAAATCATAGTATATTTTATTTTGTAGGTGTCTGAAAAAATATTAAACACAAGTAATCAACTGTTTAGGGTTCAGCTCTTTAATAATTTTATTTTCAGTTACACACTTTCTTTTTAATATTGTATTTATTTTGAATCTTTAAGATAATTATGTATTATTTTGCTGTGAAATAAAAGATGCTAAAATATGAACCATCTTATCTGCTTATAAAAATATGCACCTCAGGAAATTCTAAATCCTCTTCATAGACACTGCTTTTACAGCAAACTGTTTTTAAACCTTTTCCTGTGCTTATTTCCATAAGAAAAATGAGGCATACTAAAGATTTTTAGAAGTAGTTATTTCAAGTGGTTAATGAACTCTCCTCTTATTTACTCTTTTTAATAAGGAATATTAGTAGTTTGGGTAAAAGTAGGAAATAGAAAATAATATTCTGATTATTAAAACCTTACTGTACTTCTTTATTTACTATGACTTTACATTTTAGGTTATTAATAAAGAAATAGATGGTAAAATGACTGGAATATCGAAACTAGAAGAGGAGGCTGAATCTTTTTCTCAGTTTGTTACCTCTGGAGAATGTGCACATATTAAAGCCAAACTGACTCAGGTCAAAAGGTACTGGGAAGAGCTAAGAGATCATGCACAGAGACTGGAAGGAACCATCACAGGGAATGCCTCAGCACAGAAAAAATATGAAGAAAGTTTTAAGCAGGTAGACAATGCAAAATCTAATGGAATGTTTGCAGAAATGTATAGAATTACTCTTTATTTTTTTCAAAATTGAATATAAAATTCATAATATGATAGGATGGACTAGAATATATGAGCAGATTTTTAGGGTAATTGCAAGACAAATTTGTGCTTTCAATAGCTTAAAAGGCAGGTTTAGGAAGACATACTCAAAGAAAATTACGTTGTCTTAGAAACCTAAGTGATTCTCCTTAATATTGCACTTATAAACCACATCCATATTTCTTATAAACACTGTCACTTCATCTTGTAATTGTTAGTAGGTCATAAGGAAAATAATGTAATTATTGTCCCAGTCACAAAGAGCTGAGCACAGTTAGCATCTTTTAACTTCAAAAGGCACTCAGCATGACAAAAGCTTGGGATATAGTATTCTCCAATGCTAAGTATCTGAAAGATGTTATTTAAAGCATAATTTATTTGTTTTCTGCTGGTTTTAGACTCTCTGATTTGCCTTTTCTTCACAGGTGCAGCACACAGTGACTGAATTTGAAACTAAGCTAGCTGAGCCTGTCACATCATGCTCTTCAGCGGCATCAACATACGCAGCCCTTCAGGATTGCACGGTGAGCATCTGGCAATTCCTGCCGCCGATTCCAGGGAAATGGTGCCACAGTGGCCTCCTCACAGCAATGCAAATAACCTCAGTACCAGAGGCTGCCTGATGCCACACCACCCAGGGTGGTAGCAGGAGGAAGCAAAGGCTGCCTGCTAGGGTGGGGAGGCCCAGGGAAGGCTTCAGCAGATTTCCTCAGCTTATTTTTTTCTCACAATTTCAGAAAGTCTTGGAAATATTTTTCCTACTCTAGTTTAAGAAAAGCCTAAAAGTATGACATGTCTGTTACACATTTGTCTTCAAAGATTTTCAAGAAACCTGGGTCTTGGTATAGAGAACTGTGATTTTTTATTTTTTAAATCTCCTTGGAACTAGTTTTTCTTGGACAATACAGACACTGGACAGACATTCCTGTCTGACATTTCAATGCAGATGTTTTAGCCAAGAGAATTGTATTGGTGATGCCAGAGATCCATGGATGTCTGGACATTTGGTTCAGTCCTTTAAAAAAGGAAAACAAACATTGGGTTGGTATTCAAACTACAAAAAATGCCAAATGTCAGAGAATTTGGTGTAGCATTTTTGTCTGTGTCTATAAGCCTCTGATGTGTTCTTCCCACAATAATAATCATCTTCTGTGCTAAGAAAATATTGTAAAAAATTTTAGTCCTATTGTTCTTGCAGTAAAATACATATAGTTTCTTTTGAACTTAGTGGTAGTTACTTTCAGAGGCTGTATGCAAGGAAGACCTGGCCTGTCTGCTTCAAAAAGGCTTCATACTTGTTGAGGAAAAATCTTTTGCATATAGAGAATTTAGTCAGACAGCACATGTAATTATCATTGTTACTGGCTTTTAAACATTATGAATATGCTGAGTATGCTACTGTAAACTTTTTTTCTGCTTGCAGGATCATAATTCAATGCCTTAGTGTGAAATTATTTTGTATTATTTAGTTTAAACAGCAGCAGCTTGTTGCTGTGTAACTCACATTCCCTCCTATATATTATTTCTTTCGTGGCTGTAATTAAAACCATTACTACTGTTGTTATTATTGCACACCTGTGAGTTAGAATTTCAGTTCTTAAATCTGCTTCATTTTGTGCTTTTCTAAGTTGTTGTACTACATTTAAATCATTTTAATGTGAAAAGGTTTCCCAGCTCTCTAGAAAAGGCAACATTGGAACATCTGGTCAACATCAGGTGCCATTTCTATGAAAAAGACAGCTAATGCTGACAGAAATTCACAGTAACTGTTCCCTAGCTTCCCCATGTTATGACAAAGGCTGTGAGTCTGGCAGTCCTCACATATTTCAGGGAGCTTTTCTATTTCATGTATTTGTATAAAATAGAGCAACTCTTAGAGACATTTTAAGGAATTTGGAGCTATGTCCTGCATGATGATGCTGTGTTGCATGCCCATTCAGAAGATCTGACCCGATTGTTGCTGAGTGTTTTTTTCTTTAATGCTGTTCTTTGGAAAGTCTTTCCCCACTACAAGCTAGTTGATCGATACGCTTGGGATGTGTGCATCTAGGATAGGAGGTCTGAGTAAATAAGCTATGCAGTGACTTCATGATCTCGTGAATGTATTGCTTCAGAATTTGAGTAGAGGTACAGAATTTTTCCCATCACTGTTACCCTCTCTCTGCTGTTTATGTATGTGTCTTCTGTTTCTTTTACCCGTTCATTAGGACCTTTGCCATACTGTGGAAAAATGGAGCAGCACTCTGGCCTCTCTCTCAGCCTGTGCTCGAAAGGTGGCCAACAAAGAAAAAGCTGCTCGAGAGGTTACAGCATTACAGCAGAAATATGAAAAGGTGGTAGAAAATGCTAAAGAGAAACAAACTGTATTAGAGACTCTTCTGGCTAAGTGGCAGAAGTGAGTAAACTTTCACTTCTTTTATAATGGACACAAAGACCTTCATGTGGTCTATGTGTGAGACTAAGGGGATGACTTGCGTTGGTAACTCTACATTTTGGTTTTCTTAGGCAGGAGAAGGAGCTGTCTGCCTTCGTGACTTGGTTGGAGGGGTGTGAAGCTACAGCTAGGCCTTCAGAGCAGTATGTTTCTGTTGACAGAGTTAAACTGGAAGGTGAACTGCAGTCACTGCAGGTACGTTTCAATTGAAAGGTTTTCCCTCTACACTTCCAATTTTTTTTCCTGTCTTTTAAAGGATGGAATTACTCAGGTCTAGTCTGACAAGTCACTTGATTCTGGGCTTCAGAAATGTCATAGGGAAGTATTATATTATCACTGTTGTTACTTATCAAGGACAAGAAAATTACAGGGAGAATGTTGTTTGCAAGTTTGTCTTCTCAAGAAAAGTAATGCCCTGACATATCCTATTGTCTCTAAAGGAAGGATGTTAGTCTGTTTGCTGCAGGATCCTTTCTCTAGATAAATTATTTTGTTAGACAACACTACTTTCCTTTTTTTGCATGTCGGGAAAGTTGCTCAGATGACAAAACACTCAAAGGTTTTGAATTCAAAATGAAAGTCTGATTTCTGAACTTTTTAAAAAAAGGATTTTCATTGTATCCTAAAGTATGCCTTCTCGTGGAATTTTTGCCAATTGTTTGTAGATTAATACGAAGCAGTTGGCCAAATAAAGCATTTTTACACCCTCTGTGAAACCAAAGTGTCTATAATTGTTTAAAATATTACTGAAGAGAAGAAAAATATTATTTTGGGTTTGGGTCTTCTGTCTGGGCCAATTTGTGGCATTACTTCACAATTCTATTGCTGCACACAAAATATGTTGCAAAACTTAAGTTTTATTTTATCCACTTTCATCATATAGTAGAGCTGTGTGGAAAGGTCACACTTTGTGCTAACGGACAGGAAAAAAAAACAACTTTGATGAATTCTTACTGAATTATATTTGAAGATTTAGCTGTAGGAAATCGAGGTGTAGAATACCTGCTTGTCCTAATAGACCTCAGTTCCTTCAAGGATTTGACTGTGCTCATTCACTTATCTCAAAGTGATGTACTGGAAATCCCTACCTGAATTTGTGGGTTTTTTTTGTTATTTTTCATAATATGATGCCATATTTAATTAAACTCTGTACATTGCATTGTTTTCTCAGGATTTGCGAGCAGATATTAAGTCCCATGCTTCGGTCCATGCGAGCCTATTACAGTTAAATGAGTCACTGTTCCCAACAGCTTCCAAACAGTGTGTGAACACAATAAAAGAAAAATTTGAAGATCTGGATAAGAGGTGGAAAGCTTTACCACCAACTCTTGATAAAAGGTTTGGGCTTCAGAATGTTTTTTACATATTAAATGAGAGTAACCAATATCCAGATAAGGAATCCCAATCCTGAAACATGATTTTGTACAGTATTACCTGCTGGCTTATGTTAGGCTTAGGAACACTGCCTCCTTTTTTGAAACTGTATGTTATCATATATTTAGAATTCAATTGTTTTGATGATGAACCTACATATTTTAGTATTTGTAAAGGAGCTTAAATAATAGACTCTGGTCAATGACATCATCTTCTTAGCAGGTGCTCAGTATGACTGTTTTACAATATAATGATCTCCTACATAGCGTTTCATATTGAAAATTATGCAAACAATTTCTAAGGGAAATGGGAAGGAAAATAACAAGGCCTTTTTCAAGGTCAAGGTTTAGAAGCTTAAAGCTTCTCACTCACTGACTAAATTCATGACACTGTTACCTCACAGACAGTGTTCCAGATGACAGGGCAAATGGAATTGCTATGTCTGAAAATTGAAGTTTAGCTTCCAGCAATATAATTCTCTTTACTGGGATTACCTCCATGAAGAAAAGTTTAAGAATGTGCCCTGACTATTTAGGACACTCCTAACAGCTGATACGAATAAAACAATGAAAACAGAAAAGAGCCTAACTATTGCTTTCAAGTGATATGTTATTCCTCAGTTAAGAAATCAACATGGCAGTCATCACATTTGAAATGCAAATTAATATTTCCTTATTTCCTTCCACCTGTCATTGATTTTAATGCTGTCCAGTCATCTGTGGTTTTGATTACACCAATTCATTAATTTATATCAAGTGCTTTTATATTTACATCTGACACCCTATAGGATCAACTTCCTTCAGTCTCTTGTTGCTGAGCATAGGCAGTTTGATGAGCTCCTGCTCGGGTTTTCAGACTGGATTAAGAAGTTTCTTGCTGAACTACAAGCCACTTCAGAGATAAACACAGCTGATCAACAACTAGCTGCATCTCACAATAAGGTAAACTTCTGAATGTAAATATTGAAGACAGACAAATTGTACAGTGCATTCAGCTAATTATTAATCTAAACTGAGCATGAGGTCATTTATTTATTTGAAAACTGATGTGCTGTTGCAGTCACATACAGATTTCTGTTATTTGACCAGTTTAAAGCAAAACTGTAACACAGAACTGTTCTTACTGGAAACCCCTCAGTAGCACTTCTTTTGATTGTAAGTTTAGTACTAAAATGTTTTCTGAACTTTTTATTGGAAGAAGAAACCCAGCCTTATGTTCTTTCTTTCCATAGAACCACTTATTGGAAGTTGAAAATAAGAAACAGCAGTTACAAAGTCTGAAGGAACGTGTAGATAAATTGTGTTCTTTCAGCTGCCCAGAAGATCAGCAGACATTGCAGGGAAAGACTGAAGATTGCTTTCAGATCTTCCAGGAGGCAAATCAAATAACTTGCCAAAGACAAGAGGCTCTGGATCAGCTGCGGGTATTCCTGGAGCTCCATAGTGCTACATCAGGAGTGCTCCACCAGCTGAGGCAGACAGTGGAGAAAACAGGAAATATGGATAAAGCTAGATCTGAATTACTGGAGAAGAAACTCAATAATATTGTTCAAGATCTTAACAAGCTGGAATCTGTTGCCATCAGTTTGGATGGTTCCCTTACTAAGGCCCAGTATCATCTAAGACACGGCATTTCTGAGCAGAGGACCTCCTGTAGGGCTGTGGTGGATAACCTGTGCTTGGAACTGGAGGCAGTTCAAAACCTGCTGGGAACTAAACAGAGCGAGGCAGAAGCTCTTGGAGCCTTGCGAAGATCTTTCATGGAACATAAAGACCAGCTGCTGAAGAGTATTGAAGCTATTGAAGAAAAGGCTGACAAGGAGGGCCTGAAGGAGACAACACTGCAAGCCCTCCAGCAAAGGTAAAAACAATATTAATGCTTGAGTTTGGCACTTCTTTGTTTGCTTGCAGTCTCTAGGCTTTTCAGGATACACTGGGGGCATGTATGAGTTTTCTGCCTGGGTACCTTATTTCTTGCCAGGCATAGTAGTAGTCCACATATCTGCTTAATTAAATTTCCTAAGTAAGTGAGCTGTTTGGATGAAGGGAGAACATGAGCAGAACACTTTGCAAGTCTTGCTAATCTTTTATATTGAAAAAACAGTCAAGAAAGTCTTTGTCTCAGAAATGTATTATGTCCAAATCAATCCAAGTTCCAAGCAGCTATTAGAAGTCCCATATGACATACCTATCTCTTCTCCTAGATTGAAGATTGTAAATGTATTGAAGGAACTGAAAACAACTTACTATAATAAAGTATTAATCTAAATATTTATTTCCAAGCCACTGTTCAGGTGAAATTTACTGTTGAAGTAAATTTGAAACCCACCTTTTAACTTGCAGATTGAGGATCTTTAACCAGTTAGATGAAGAATTGAATTCTCACCAGCATGAACTCCAGTGGCTCATGGACAAAGCAAAACAAATAGCCCAAAAAGATATTACAGTTGCTCCTGATATTGACAAAGAGATAAACTGCTTAGAATCTCTATGGAAGGACACCAAGAAGGCTATTCATGACAAGTAAGTAGATCTTAGGCTTAAGGTCAGAAAAGAGAATTTTATTTTAGTGGGGGAAAGAGAACCAGGTATTTACATTTAATATCTTCTGGTCTGTTAATCCAAATAAAAAGCAGGGTTTGTATGTTAAATCCTGAGTAGAAAATAAAACATTATAAGCCAAGATATTTGTACCAGTTGCAATTATACTATTAATAAAACCACACACAGGTCCTCAGGACAGTACTTGTAGAAATACTGGGCTTTTAGTTACATGTTGTTATTGATTCTCCCGGAAGATAAATCTCCATTGAGAGTCCACTATCACTCCAACTAGCACATATACACCTTCTAGCATACATTTTTCTTCTCAACTGGATGTTTCTGACAACCCTATAATTATGGGTCCTAAATCATTCTTAGACTTTAATTTTTCTGCCTGCCCAAGGATAACAATCATTACTGTATAATCAGAGACATAAGACAGTTTTGTACAGCGATGAAAGTCGATAAAGAAAGGAACTGAAGAAAATTTCATCTTGCCCTCTCTTTGTCTTAGCTGCCTCTTTTTAATTTTAAAGAAAAGTTATTCAAATGTTCTTTTTAAAATTTCCATGACAAAATTAAGTGCTAGATTCATTCAGTACTTCATCATCCTTAATGTACAGAAATTTTGTCTAAGTTCAAAACCAAAACCATTCTAAGTCTGGGTAATGCTTCCATGGGCACATGCAATTAGATGAGCCCCATGCAACTGCTGGGTTGGTGTACTAGAATAACTATTTAAAAAAATTACATTTGTTCTCTTTTTTTTTTTTTTTTTTTTTTTACTCTTTGGTTTACATACTGTATTGTTATTCTATTTTCTTTGTTGACACCATACAGATACTTGTAAACATGCTGCCTCTTAACCAAATCTGTTTATTATTTTCCTATTTAAAATATTCATAGCTACATAAGTTGCATTTCTGGTGGGTTTTTTTACAGCTGAATTCAGTTTTCTTCAGTTCTCTAATGCATTTTTAAGAGATGTATGAATCTGAGCTATGTAAAAGAAAATGATAGCTTTCTTTCACAATGTCTATCACTCTTTTTTTCTTAGCACTGCTGCTAATTTTTATTTCATGTTGCATGTTGCTGCAAGCCATTTTTCTTACCTCTAGGAGTCTTTAATAGTAGTTAACCAAACAATTTACAAACACACGTGAGAGGAGTTACACAGTCCCACTATGGTAGTACAGAAAACATAAAATATCTGTCCCTGCCTTATGGATGCATTATTGAAGGCAAATGAGTTCTCCACATTTCACACACTCGGGTAGTCATTGCCATCTTTAATACCTAAAACTGAAAGGTACTCAGGTACCTCGTAATTCCTTTCTAGCATAAAAATAATGTTATTTTAAAAAAAAAAAACAAAAACTAATTTAATTTCAATTATTTTGAACTGTGTTCTGTCTTGTATAGATGCAATTTTAGACTCCTCTGAACCCTATTATTTTAGAGAGAGCTATTTGGAACATTCAGAGAAGGGCAAGCTCCTGAAGCAATTGCCTGTCTTTCTTTGCAAAGTCATGTTTCCCAAATTCCTTCCACTGAGAACTCTGTTCAACACTAAGCATATCCAAAGTATTAGTCTTCCTTCTCTCTCTTCAGTATAAATACCAGGAGTGGACTGAGTAGTTGTTTGGGTTTTTTTATTCTGTCCATTGCTGGAGCAGAAATAGGCTTTTCTGGAGAGGGGGTGGAAAAAAAAATGGGGCCTGTTCTTAGCCCAAGATTATTCTGTTCTCAGTAGAATGGCAGGTAAGTTGAATAGAATGTTCTAGACCCACAAACATGCATCTGACAACTGGAGGACAGAATAGTCAGGCCTGTCTTGCATTGCTTTAGTCTTCTGCTTTTTTTTACCCCCCAAAATTAGTCCATGTTAAAGGAACAAGTTGAAAAAAAAAATTGAGCTGGAAGTGCCAGCATCATGATAATGTGATTTCCAGTCAGTAAGGTGCTAAACTTAGGAAATTAGAAGTTTGAATTCCAGTTTCAGTCTTCCTGTTGCTTGTCAGTTCCTTTGATATTTGATATATACAAGGTGGTGATTCATACACTGCCTCATCAGTGAGATGTTTTGTGATATATGGACCAACAGTGATTTGTAAAACCTTAATATAAATATTTTTTTGGCTGCCCAAAACATGTTTAGCATTGCATCCTGATTTTCTCATGGTGAATCACTACATAACATTGCCTTTCCTTCAGAAGCATGAAAGCAAATGGTGCTAATGTAGCCTTTTCATATTGCAGAAAGGAGCAGTCCTGCATTCTTATTGATCTGATGAAGGAATATCAGACCTTGAAGTCAACAGTAATGAAAGTTATAGACAATGCTGACAGTGCTTCTGTAATCAAATCCATTTGGAAGGATCATGAAGATGTCAGGCGAACTTTATCAAAGGTAATTTCATTTCAGGGATTTAAATGATCTTTGCTTTAGATGGCATTTTCAACTTGAAAGCTGCCCTTGAGCTGTGTTTAAAGTTGCTTGAATTCACTGCTAAATCTTGTCACACTCACATTCAGAGTTTAAGTTGTACTGATTCTGACGAGGAAAGAATATAGTCCTTTCAGCATTTGGGTGAGATCCATGGATGTGATTGTTGCTATCTATAACTTTAATACCTAGAAATGCAAAATGTTTATTTATATGGAAAGCTTAAGTTATCTTCTGTTTATTTAAAATACTTCAATAATATATTCCTATCACAGTATGCGAGGATATTTCCAGTCAGCAGACTTTTATATTTTTCCATACTGGGTAATTTTTTGAATGGTTAAAAGTTAACAAAAGAAAATTAATTACACAAATTTCTGATGAGTGCAATTCTTACGTCCGTCTTTTTCACTAAAACAACATATTTAATGTAGTACAATGTTAATATTGGCCATTGAGCAGAGATAAGGAATTTGCATCCCTGCATTCCATTCATTTCACTGGATCGTATTTCTAACATTCCAAATTCTGCTATCCATCAGCCTGTCAAGAAAAACAGTTAAATTCTTTCTGTTCATTCAGAGGGTAATTTAATTTGCAAGCCTATTGAGTTCTTCACAAAAAATTCTTCAGTCAGATCTCTGTAAACCTAATTCTAGACTATGCATATTTATGGCCTCTTTTTAATAAACATTCTAACTAGAACTGAAATCCAGAACAAAGTTCACCAGTCTAACATAGAAATGCATGTAATTCCATATGATTCTTCTCCTTTTTGTGAGCCTTGGGCTGTGGAGAATCCTCTGCTACTACAATGGCCAGTGGAAGCACAACAAATATTTTGCACAACTTCTACCATAATAAAGTAGGTGTGGCCACATGTCCGTGTGGCATCCAGATTAGTAGCTTACCTTGACTGCTGGTCCGGAATGCTTGGTAAAGAAAAAAATATGAGATGCTTACTATGATCCTTTCTCAGAATGTTGTCACCTCTTCAGTGACAGTCTTGTAAAGACTTCCCTGCCCCTAGAATTGCAAACTTAGTAACCGTGAACATTTTATCTCATTTCCTTCTGAACACATCTGTACTTTTATTTTCCAGAGTATCTAAGAGTGATGGGGTTTACAATTCTAAATTTTGTTCGCCACACCCTCTGTTTAACCTGCTGTAATTCCAGAACTGATTTTAGATTATTAGGTAGTCAATGATGGGTTCTTATTATTCAATTTTAGACAGGTAGAGTCTGAAGATAAAAAGAATAATAATTTAAAAATTGCAGTTGCTCTGTATTTTGTGGCATAGTTAAATATTAAATGGCATGCTGAATGACAACTGTCCAATGTTTAACATATACCACAGGGCTAGGGATGGGTGCCTGGAGAATTGGATTTTTCTTTCTTTCTTTAAGGCTTCATTAAACAAGCAAATCTTTATGTCCACAGCATGAAGCTGCCAAGAATGATCTGAGCGATAAACAAAAAGACCTGGATACTTTCACCAATAAAGGAAAGCATTTGTTAGCAGAACTGAAAAGAGTGCAGAACTGCGACCCCACTGCAGTAAAAACCGATATGAACTGTACAGTGGACAAATGGCTAGATGTAAGAGTCTGGTGTTTGTACATGAAATATAGTTTTTAAGTGGGGCTAAGGTTATAGTATTAGTATTTTCTTAGATCTTAGAGTGCAATTGTTTTGTAAAGTTTACTTTGAAATGTATCTCAAAGGGTTAATCAGAGGGATTTGGCATCCGTTGTACGTACAAGTTGTGGCATCCATTTGATGTATTTAAAATGATGTCCTATATCAGTGTATGAATGTTACTAGTATAAATTTGCTCGGTGCACAATTCAGAGTATAAATTTGAATTGAATTCTCATCTAATGTATGCAGTGTTACTGATACATTCTCATCTAATGTATGCAGTAAATTAATTAGGGACTAAATAAATTAGGTTACACCATAAAAGATGTGACTAAGTTGAGAAAGGCATTATAACAGAGAAAAATATCATAAAACTTAATATTTTACATTTTCATATTTATACTACTTCATTAGCAAATTCCTACATGACATAAGAAAGATAAATGGAGCTGGTTTTAAAGACAAAAGTTTATTTAAACATAAAACTCTTTCTTACTAAAAAATATACAATTTTTTTAGAAAAAGTCACATAATTGTTTTTTATTTTATGATCTGAATAACTAAGCTGAAATTAGAATTCCGAATTTGGACCTAACAATAGGAAATTTTTTTCACCTAGGCTTACTAATTATTTCTGGTACAATTGTCTTACAACTGGCTGCAAAATAAAGAAATCTAAAATTAATTTGTGAATGGTATTGATACATTGTCCTCTCCTAAAAGGTGTCTGAAAGAATTGAAGAAAACATCGACCAGCTGAGGGTAAGCTTATCTCTGTGGGATGACATCCTGAAAACTGGAGATGAAATGGATGGATGGTGCAATAAGTGCATTTCTCAACTGAATGAAGGCATCAGCAACTTGAGTAACAGTCAGAGAATGGAGGTCCTCCTCAAAGGCTTCCAGGTGCTTATGCATAAAACTGCAGTAATAACGGTATACACCACCGTGTCCGCTGTTCGAGCAGTGGAACCACTAACCCAATTGCTACCTGACAGCATTCAAGTCCCTTTTTTAAGCTATTTGCTTCTGACAGAAACAAGAACAGCATGGCTCTTGCTAGATCTAAGCTTTGTGATTATTTTGGCTCTAGCAGTACATAGAATCATAGAATCATTAAGGTTGGAAGGGACCTCAAAGATCATAAAGTTCCAACCCCCCTGCCATGAGCAGGGAATGCTACCACTAGACCAGGTTGCACAAAACCTTGTCCAACCTGGCCTTAAAAGCCTCCAGGGATGGGGCATCAAAAACCTCCCTGGGCAACCCATTCCAGTTCTTACAAGCATAACATTATATCCTCCCCAGAACAAAATCCCCTGTGAAGATTCTTCTGGGGCAACCTGAACTTCTGCCATTTAGGGCAGATGTTAAATGCAGCAATTTAATCCTGAAATCCACTGTCCAATCTTTTAATTGGAGTGATCTGATTGTTTTTTTAGAAAATAAAGTTTGGGCAATAGGATTCACACCAATTACTTGCCTAATATTTTAGAACTACAGTTATAAAAAAAAATTATTTTTCTCTTTCATTTTACTATTATCTTGGGTCTATATGAACACTGAATACAAGATCCAGACATGTCAGTGCATATAAAGCAGCATTTTTAAATTCCTTTTTGAAGTTAACATTTATTTCTATGTCTAATTTTTTTTCCAAGAGCTCACTTCCTTGTAATAAAAACCGGAGAGCACATGTATTATACTCTGCATGCCGTTACGTGGATCCTAACAACCGCAGTAGATTTTTCCAGTCAAATAAACAATGACATACCCATCTTTATTCAGCCAGTTTTAAGAAACTAAAGCTATTAATACATGCTAAATGCTAAAAATGTGTTTGGCTATTTTGATTGAAGAGAAAAAAAAACCAAACCAAAACCTCAGAATTGAGTCTAATAAAGGAAAGAAGTAGGAAATTTTTAGAGTATAGAAATAATAGAACAATAGTGTTTTCCCTCTGATTGCTAAGCTTTATTTATTTTTTTCTTCTTCTTTTTTTTTTTTTCTTTTTTTCAACTGATGGAGCATACTTTTGAAGGTCTAAATCTTTGTTGTAGTTTGTTATGAAACTTAGACCATATCTCTTTTACAGTCTGAAGTCAAGGATAAAGAACTGAAGTTGGAGCAGCTTAGTTCCAAAATTTCAGATCTTAAAGAACTGATCCATTGTCAAGAGCCTCCTGCAGACCTCCAGGTAAAATAAAGATATTTGTAATCACAGACTGTGCTCAGATGACTAAGAAGAAACTCCTCCTAAAATCTGTCTCTCCTGTACTGCCACCTTCTTCCAAGGTGACAGATACTGCAGTATTAATATATATCATAACTATACTTCGTTCATATTTGTTTAGTTAACTTTGATTTTTCTGTAATAATTATGCCATCAAGTAAAGAACATATGAGTTGTAGAAGTATTTTTCACTAAATCCAAATAGATTAAATAGTTTATAAGGTAGCTGATTGGATGTGAAACAGATTATACTCTCTGTCCAGCATTAAACCACATTATGTATGAGTGCATACAGAGTTTGCCTCTTTGAAAGAATTATAATGCAGTAAAATATGTTTATTTGCTTTACCAAAACAAAAGTATTCTTCTTTTAGTTCATAGAATCAGATTTGAGGCAAAAGTTGGCACATGTCAAAGAAATGTCAGAGACAGCAAAAGAGACACTGAAAGATTACAGTACTCAGAAGATGCGGTTGCAGAAGTTTATTGATGAGATGACAGCCCAGTTAACAACAGTGGAAGAGACACTGTTAAACTGTGCACGTAACTTGGATCCTGAAGCTCTAAATAAAGTGAAGGTTGGTGCTGAAGAAAATGAATATGCTTTTTCTTATGCAGTTTTTTGCTAAGCATTATACTTAATTTTCATTTGATACAAATTATTTCTCCTACACAGCTGCTAGAATATAACTGAACTCTTCAGTTATTATTCCAGCATGTTTGCAGGACCATTGATTCCCTTGAATATAAGTTATGAACCTATAACTCATCACAGTAAAATATCCTGGACTGAAATCAACACAAAGTTCTACCTCAGAAGTCCTCCTCAGTCCTCATCTATAGCAATTCTTTTGTCTACATCCTAAAGCTCTCTTGATTGCATACAAATATGCACATCATAGCATGACACCACATGCAGATTTTCTTCAGCATGAGCACATGTTAATCTTGATTTACTAGCCAATTCAAATTTAATTTTTAAACAAATGGTCCTCTCTAGTCAGATGAAAATTCCCTTTCATTCAGATGTCCCACCAAATACCTGTGTCATATTGCATCTCACACATACCTTCAGACTTTGCTGAAAATAAAGATTGCTATTCAATATACCTTGAAATGTATTAACTTTTAATAGAGTAGCAAACAATAAGAAACAGCCTTTTTCACACATCTGTGATGGCTCTTTAGTTTCAAGGATTCTTGGAAAATTCAGGAAACCTAGTCCAGTACTTCTTCCCTTCATTGAGTGTAGGACTTGCAATAGACCATAGGAGGAAAGAGCATAAGGAAGGAGCAGTAAGGCTTGAGGAAAAGTGAAGGCTCTTTTGTTTCTTTACAAATGTCATATTTGTGTTGTATCTTCATTTTCAGGAAATACAAAAAGACCTTCAGCTTCAGCAGAGCAGCATTGACTCGACCCGTGAGAACCTCAACAGCCTGTGTCGTAGATACCATTCTGTAGAACTGGAAACTCTTGGTGGCACTGTCACTTCATTAATAAAGAAGTATGAAGCTGTGAATCAGCTCTGCTCCAGAACACAGGCCAGCATGCAAGAGTCCTTGGAAAAACATTTCTTCTGTGAGTCTTAAGGCTTCTTAATATGAGCCGTTAGACCACAGCAGTGAATCATTCTGGAGTTTGCCAGAGTTTCCAGTGATTTCACTTGCAATTACAACTCTTTTTTCCTATGAAGCCATCCAAAAAGCCCTGTTACTAAATGTTCATTTGGTAACTGCTCCGAAACAAAGCATTTTACAAAAACAGAATTCAACTTTAAACACATAATATGCATGAAGTCAAGCTCAGCTCCATCTTTCTTTACTGTTAGATAGATCTCTATTGAATACATACACTTGGTTTATTTGCCATAAAGAGATGTATATAACCACCTAGAGATGCTTATAATGTAAAAATACCTATCTGAAGTATTTCCTGGGCTTCCTGGATAGTCAGTGGAGAGAAGTAGGCAATTTAAAATCTTATATAGTAAGTTATTAATATAGATACGATCTAGCATTAAATTGGGACATATCACAGACTGAAAATACCTGTATTTTCCCATTGACTATAAAGAGGAACCTAGTGTGACTGTTCAAATTTGAGTGTTTACAGAGGAAATATCTAACTTTTTGTGAAATTAATCCCACTCCCCAAGGTCATGGAAAGCAATGAAGACTCATCCTGTTAGCATTTACACACTGTTCCTAAGGGATAAAAGAATTGTGGAAGACAGCTGTGTAGTATTGTGGATAATGCTGCTTCTTAAAAAAAAATATAAATCTTCTCTATACTTTTTTGTTAAATAAGATACTATGCAAGAATTCTGGGAATGGTTTTCTGGCATGAAGGCTGCAGTGAAAGATTCATCTGACAGGTCTGGAGACAGCAAAGCCATAGAGGCAAAGCTACATGACTTGCAGGTATAGTGAACAAATTACAAAAATAGTAATTAGAAATGTAACTATATGTATCTAAAATAATTAGTAGATTCTATAATATGTGTTGCCTTTTTCCAAAGAAATAATGTAAAAAGAATTCAAGACAGCAATATGTACTGTAGGTGGAATACAGTGGAAACCATGTTCACTGTTCTGAGAGATCAGAATTTAATTTCTGGAAGGTTTATGGGTAACTAAATATTCAGTCTTTCAGATTAGCACTAACGTGTTAAAGCTTATCTGTGTAGATTTTTGATGGGACAGAAAACAAATAGCAGATACCTACTGCAAACAGCCTGAATTCCTGAAAAATATAAGGTCTTCGGGACATGACTAAACTGTCCAGAGAAAGAAGGGACAACCTTGGGACCAAACAGGAAAATTGATCTATTTGAATTGTTTCATCACTTAATAAAATTTTATTTTAAATGTCTGCTTAGATTTTTTTTTCATAGCTAGATGTGGCTCTTACCTTATGTTGGGGAAATAGAAATATTACTTATCTTTCATTATTAAATCTTGCATGTTTAAAATGTATTCTTTCATTACACAGAATGTGCTGGATTCTGTTAGTGAGGGACAGAAAAAGCTAAATGCTGCCTGCAAGGAAGGAGAAAGTTTATATGCTTGCTTACCCCAACCAGCTGTGAGCCACATTCAGGAACAAATAGCCAAGTCTAACCAGAACTTCCAGGAATTCCTCAGTCAGTGTCTGAATGATAAGAAAGCCCTGGAAACTTGTGCCTCACACCTGGAAAGGTGAGTAATACTGGTGGTCACAGATGGTCTGGATGGAATTGTCCAGCTGCAGAAATACAGGGCACAACTTGAAATTAGTTCCAGTTATTCTACTCCTCTTTGCTTTTAGTCTTTGGAAATTATTTAAAAGAAAATATAATTCTCTGCTAAAAACAAACCAACAGGTCTTGTGCCAAAGGTGTTGATTTGGTTAAAGCACGGAAGATCAGGATCATATTTGTGGAAGATCTGTGTAGCTCATGCAATCCCAGATCAGCAGTTGGGGTCTCAGTAATTTAAATGCAGTTTCCTGGGAGGAGGAGTGATGACTTTTCAAGCTCTGCCCTGGAATTTGAAGATAGTAAGCCTTTTACACAGCATGCATCTCTCTTGTCCTGGTCCATATGGACATTTTTTCTAAGGAGCTAATAAAAAAAACACTCTTAAAACTAGGGCTGGAATTTCAGGCGTTCAAATACTTGTAGGTATAACTAGATTCGACACTGTTGCTAATTGAAAATATAGGTAGTGTAGCAGTAATGTGTAAAACAGCAAGATGAAGTAGTGTGCCTTCATGTTCGGAAAAGGTTTTCAAATTTAGGGGCAGAACTTGGCTTGCAGAGTTCTGAACCCTCCAGATTCCAGTTACATTCTACTGGAGAAACTGACAGCACAACACTTCAGGCACTGTGTCAATGCTGAATAAAAGCTCATTTTTACCCATCTTTTAATCTCAGACTAAATCTTTATAAGGATTTGGGAAAAGCTTTCTTTTTGTCTGCCTTTATTAAATCTAGTAACAATACAAAAAATGTGCTGCCACTTTAAATTTTTGAGGCTTCTTTTTTCACTGTAGTTCCCATGATTTTGCGGGACATTTTTAGAGAGTTGCTGAATATTTTTAGATTAGTAGTCACTGTGGAATTATGTTTTGTGTACAACTCTTATACTTGAAGCATGAAATTGATAGCTAGCTTTATTTTCTTGGTCTTGTGGATGTTGAAATAACTGAGCTAACTTCTTACTAATTTCACCTGAGGAATATTTTGAGGGAGTATTTATCTGTTTTGTAGCTTTGAGGATCAACACAAGAAACTTGGCCTGTGGATACATGACATGGAAGAAAGAATAAGCACAGAAGCTTTAGGAGAGAGCAAACAGCTTATTCCTGAGAAGAAAAAGGAGGTGCAGAAACTTGAAAAGTTCCTGGAAGAGTTACTAAATTCAAGGTAATATGAAATACATTTCCTAAAATACTCTCATTTTTTTCCTCTGCTAAAGCAATGTTGAAAATAAATTGCTGGGGTTAAGTGTGTTTGCAAATGATAGAGAAAGGTGTTGCAATATACTCTGTGAAAAGAGGCTGAATCCAGATACTTCTAGTATTAACAAAACTGGAATTTGAAAACAACTCCAAAACTTGATACATTTCTCACTAAGAAAAGCTTATACTACTTTTTTTTTAGATGGAAACTGAAAAATATAATCTTTAAAGAAAAAATTTTAAAAGTATTGCTCGTAAAAATAAATCTTTTAAAATATTGCTTGCAAAAGCAATAGTAAAAATTACACCTGTCATCAATACTTTAGAAATTTCTTTGTCCTGCAACATTCAGATCCAACAAGGTTAGCAGAATCCACTTTCTGAGATAGTTGACTGTATAAAAGAGATGAAATAACATTCACATTGGCTGTGAAATCTTTCTAGAATTTAGACCTAGCCAATAGTTGATGAAGTAATTGCCTTTTTTAGTACACTGTGGTTTTTCACATTCTTTTTTATTAGGTTGCTGAAGATAGAACAGAGATAGTGGTGACTTGTTCAGGCCTCACAGAATGCTAAAAAGAAACACCCAGTCTCTACCTATCCCCTTGAGACTCATGCAAGACATTTTGGTCTGATGTAAATTCCCTGTAATCACAGGGTATCTGGAAGGGTGATTCAGCAGACTGAGTTTAACTGAGGCTGTATAAACTCAGAATTTTCATCCCTTTTACTGACCTTTGTACTGAACCCCAGAGTGAACATCTAATCCTGGACAAATGGTCTGACATTTTCATCATGCCTTCCTACATGTCAAAGACTATAATCTTCTGAGAAGTTCTGACAGGTACAAAAAGGTAGCAGTTAATACAGAACTGGAAAGTCTGATACCTGAAAAGAAAATGAACCACAGGATCATAGAATGGTTTGGGTTGGAAGGGATCTTAGTTCCAACCACCCTGCCATGGACAGGGACACCTTGCACTAGACCACGTTGCTCAAAGCCCCATTCAACCTGGCCTTGAACACTTTCAGGGAAGAATTAAGTTAGCCTTTAATTCAAATATGCAACACAAAGATTTCAGTATAATAATTTTGAGCACCAAACTGCAAGAAATGGCACTGTACATAATATATTAATGAATACACACTGTTTGTATTTCCTCACAGTCTCTCCCAGCTAATTTAACTACGAACTCTGTCACTGGTGGAGTAGGTGATTATGTCAGCAACCTTCGTAATTTCTGATAGTTGCTATAACAGTATCATATGCTTTCTGAAACTGATTTTCAGTCTCACTATTTTGTTTCAGGGAATCTTTTGATAAGCTGTCCCAAATGGCACAGACTTTAAATGAAGAAGGCCATGGTGCAGGGAGGGAAGTGCGCCTGGCCTCTCAACACCTTACCAATTATCAAAACATGGTCAAAACTGTCAAGGAGAAGCTGCGAACATGTCAGCTTGCACTTCAAGAGCATCTCACTTTGGAAGAGGCATTACAGAGTATGTGGTCATGGGTGAAAGAGGTTCAAGATAAACTGGCGTCATCAGAGAGCACTGTTGGTAGCAAAGCCACGCTGGAGAGACGACTGACCCAAGTTCAGGTAAAGAGATTCCTCAGCTAGAGGCACCAGCGTTATACTGGGTGTGGGCCACATCTGTGTAAAAATAGTATTTTTTCTTCCTATATGGTTATGAAGGAGAGGATTAAAATTCAAAGTGTTCTTGACAAATTGGGAGGTGTAGTATGAAAAACAGGATGAAGTTTAATGGAGACAGGTGTCAGGTATTACATTTTATAAGAAATAATGAACTACAAAAATGTGTAATAAGGTACAAATTAGCTTTCTAATGGAGGGGAAGCCTTGGAACAATTGACACTGAGAGGCTGTGACGTAGCTGTCACAGGAGGTCTTCAGGAACATGTTAGATAAATATCTATTTGGAAGGTCATCAGTGTAAGAGATTCTGCAACAGTCTTTCTTGAGATTTCTTCTAGCTAGGTGATGCTGTTTCTCTGTACAGTGCTTTACCTACCTATTATCTGCTGCAATGTGAGCAATAGTTTATGATGACCAATACAGTGAAATATCTGTATGGCTGTGGGAAAAACTGCTGGATCACTTGCAGATAGCAAGGGACAGGCGCTTACAAGAAAAGTTGTATTTGAAGTCATACTGGCCACAGCTGTCAAAGATAAATGATCTCAGAGATGATGGTGTCTGCTGTTGAAAGAATAACAGCTTTTACCTCTCAGAAGTTTGCATTTGATATTTCTACTTATTTTGCCTCGCAGGAGATTCTCTTACTCAAAGGTGATGGTGAAGTTAAGCTGAACATGGCCATTGGCAAAGGAGAACAAGCACTTAGAAGCAGTAATGAGGAAGGACAAAAGGTGATACAAACTGAGCTACAGACACTGAAGGATGTATGGAATGACATCATCAGCACCTCAGCAAACTGGCAAAGGTAAAACTCTCAGCCCCTGCCATAATTGCTTACAAAGAGTGGGAATCTACAGCAAATAAGTCATTACTGGTAGGTGACAGGAAAGTTGTGTTATCAGATAGAATAAAAATTGACTGAGAAAAAGACATCCTTCTATGAAAAACATGTTGACCCCATCAGATGAATGCAGTTTCATGTGAGATGGTTCTTGAAGGTAAAAACAAAACAAAATGAACAACAAAAAATAAAACAAAACCCAACCAACCAAGCAACAAACAAACACAAATTCATGCAAAGAAATAAACTAGAAAGAGCTTTCTGAGTTATTGAACCTGTAACTTGGGCAGGACCAAGAACATCTGACACATTTACCTACCTTTTCCTTACAAAACTCTAGGACAGTTTCTCAATTCTGCCTTTCATTATGTTTTTATTTTTTTTTAAAAAAGATAACGAAACAAACAACAACAACAACAACAAACAACCCCAAAACCAAAATGAAAATAACTACTTCATATCCACTCCAAATAATCTTTCTTTCCGTTTAAGTTGGTTTCTTCTAGTTTCAACCTCAATAGAAAGTGAACATTTTTCTTGGTGCCTGTGTGACACCTTATTATGTATTTGAAGGCCACCATCATTTCTATTCCAGACAGAATGATGTTTCTCAGTACTGATACGTTCTGGACCACCTCCATCCTTGTTTCTTTTTCAGTAGATCCCATACTATCTCTAGTTTGTCTACATTTTTCTTAGAAGATAATAACTTAAAGTGGGCTGGCCTCTTGCTGTATTTGAGACCTTACTACCTGAATAGGGTATCAGTATTTTCAATTTACTTCATACAACACCCTTAATCCACTCAGAATGAGATTTTCTTCTCTTAGCAATATTATATTGTTGAATTTTGTTTACTTCTTTATCCTCTACTATCTCCAAATCCTTTTCCACAGCACTAAGCCTAGGCAGTTGTCCCAAATTTTGTATTTGTATATCTGATTTCTCCTTCTTAATAAAGCATTCATTTCCATCATCAAATTCCATCTATTTAAAATTTCTTTTAAGAACATCTGACATTTAAATCCTTGCATCCAACTAGCTGCAGCTGTTCCCTGCTTGCTTTCATTTTTCCAAACACTTTCTGTTTCATCATCCCAGTCATTACCAGATAGAAATGGGCCCTTGGTGAACTTCTGCATTATCCTACTTCCTCAGTTTTCTAATGAAAACAAAGTTTTCCCTGCATCAGAAAACTCACAGATCTGTATCTGAAAAGTCATGGATCTATATTGTAGATGATCTGAGTGCTAGGCTATCTGAGTCCTAAATATTGACTCTCAATAGTAGGATCTGTGATATAGGTAATTTGGAGTTTTTAAATTGGAAATGGTGCCATTTCTTTACTTATTCCAAAATTGTAATACAATTATATGTAGAAAGTTATAATGGGCTGCCTTTAAGATTTCATTAATTTCACCCAGTTTTTGTCATAAAATATTATTTAGATTAGGCTAGACCATTGCATTTTTAATTAATCCTTGCCACAGTCATGTCTATTTATGTCTATGTCAGTGGAATGAGAATTACATTCCAAAACATAAATCCCAGGGAAATCCGGTGATGTTCTAGGAGGAGAAATATATAACAGAGGAGCATTTCTTATAAATTGTAAATGGTACTATATATAATTGATTTTTTTTTCAAGGCTTGCCAGAATGTCTCTTGTTTGTCAAGAACTATATGTGAAGAGAGAAAGCTAGGGAGAAACTTTTAATAAGGGTCTTGTAGCAATAGGAGAAAGGGTAATAGACTAAAACTGGAAGAGGGGAGATTTAGGTTAGATATTAGGAAGAAATTATTTAGTGTGAGGGTGGTGAGACACTGGAACAGGTTGCCCAGGGAAACTGTGGATGCCCCATCCCTGGAAGTATTCAAAGCCAGGTTGGATGGGGCCTTGAGAAACCTGGTCTAGTGGGAGGTGTCCTTGCCCATGAAGGGGGTTGGAACTAGAGGATCTTTCAGGTTTCTTCCAGCCCAAACCATTCTGTGATTCTATTATTTTATTCCTCTGATCATAAAGAACTCCAGTAATGTTCTATATTTCACTTTGCTGGACTGAAATGTGCTTTTCATTAGTCTGACACTGACAGATTGCTCACGTAACCTGTAACAGGGAAGCAGTTGCATCAGGTTATGTACAGTTGCCAAAATAACAAAGAAATTCTCAAATAGCTTGGATGTAAGTTGACACAGAAAACTGAAGCAAGATGGAGGAAAAATATTATTCAAAACTTATTATACCAGGGTAAAGACATTGTAACACTGAAGATATAAAGAGACTCTTTTTTTCTGACTTTTCAAAATTTCTCATCCGTACTGTTTATGTTTCTTTTAATGTAAGCTGCCTAGAGTCTGTCATTAGCCAGTGGAATGAATATCTGGAAAGGAAAAATCAGCTGGAGCAGTGGTTAGAGAAACTGGATCACAAAGTGGAACAGCCATTAGAACCACAGATTGGTCTGAAGGAGAAGTTTGCTCAGCTGGACCACTTCCAGGCTATTGTTTCTGAGATAGAGGATCACTCTGGTGATTTACAGCAACTAATTGAAAAAGCTGTGGAACTTTATGAGAAAACAGAGGATGATTCTTTCAGAGAAGCAGCTCAAGAAGAACTAAAAACACAGTTTAATGACATCACAACTGTAGCCAAGGTAAGATAAAGGCAAAGGTCTCCATTTCAAGTAAGTAAAATGTTTAAACAACTGTATATAAAGCTAACATTTTTATTTTCATAAATTTTTGGTGACTGAAGGATTGACTTTGTTTGAATAATCTTGCCTTTTATTATGGTTGAGTCTAACCAAAAAATTGGACATAGTTTACTAAATTTCACTTGAATGCAAAAAATAGGTATTGAGAATTGAAGTCAGTATGGTTATGATTTTTGAGAAGTGAAGAGCATATAATTTATTCCTAGTTTACTATAAACAACAATATTTCTGAGTTATTTTGATTTAATGCTTTTACAGTCATTCCCAGCACTTTTTTTCCCCTAAAATGGGAAGAATGAAATGCCTCACTGACCTGAAAACATATTGTCAGAAAGAGAAATCCTATTGCCAGAAAGATATATGCCCATATTTTGTGGTGTTACTAAGCACTCCCCATTTATAGAGGTATCCTGTTTGGTTTCTAAGGAAAGATATGTTAACTCACTGAAACCCTCTGCCAACCAGATCATGACAGTGACACTAGCTCTGAGTTACAGTCTCCACCTTCTCAGCTAATGGGCAAGTTTGCATCAGAAGGGGGCCACATAATAACAGGCTAATGTGAGACTGAACTAAACACTGTATCTAAATTCAGTAATCTGATGGCAGTAGGTAATTAATCAATAGTCTTTTAAGAGTAGCAAAGTAGAAAAATGGAAGATTGAACAAATTATCTGTTAGGAAATGTGTGATCTAAGGTATATGAACTTCATTCATTTACAGAAATTTGTGGTTTTCTTACTATACTTGATAAAGGAAAGTCATTATGTGGAATCATGCAGTTTGGGGTTGGGTTTGTTTTTTTTATTTGTGGGATAAGATATACTATTACTGTCATTGCTTTATTGCTTTAAATATAGAACAAAGATGTTATACTATCTGGTCTGTAATTACTGTCTATTAACACACTCGTGTTTTTATGATGAACTTCTGCTCTCTCTCTTTTTTTTTTTTTTTAATGGATACATAGATCTGTATTAGAGTATCCACACAGGAGTAAAAAGCTGTCTGGTTAGCTCAGTTCACTTTTGGTTACTTTTGACAAACATTCCTGAGTGTTATCTCACAAGAATCTAAAAGCAAATCTACTTAGTCAAACCAAAGGCACGTCTAGTGGATTTCATCTGTTCATAGTACAGCAAGCTGGTCCTGCTTTAAGCTTACATTAAAAGTCTAAGATGGAGCCATGAAGCTGTCTGACATCTGTGTCAGGGAAAGAGTCTTAAAGGGCTACAAGGCCTGATGGTTAAATTGGAACTCAGCACCATAAGAACCTTTTGTACTTTTGAACAGCAAAAGTCCTCCTTTGTCATCCTTGTATGGAACATCTCTGTGACTCTGTTTAGCATTCATAGAGACCTGGTGCTTCTAAATAAAAGCTGTTTCTAGCAGCATGCTGTTCCCTGGGAGGACTAATGGGTGATCTGTAAGACCGTCTCCAGGGGCTATTGGGAAGAGTGTGCCACAGCTGCACAGCTGCAGCTTTGACATCTATTAAACAATACATTTTGTGTTAAAGTACATTTTTGTATACATTTTCAGAAGGTTTCTTCATCTTTTGCAGAACACGGCTGTCCAAACCAACCTAAACCAAACTTTGTGCAGTCAGCACTGTGTTTTGCTGCTATAAGCTGTGCTCTCTTCAGTGTTTCAATGGACGCTATAGAGTCAGACCAGCGCTTTATACCAGTGCATGCCTAAAGCTGGGACAGTATTTTAAAACTTTTTTTTTTTTTTTTTTAAATGTGAATGACAGGACAAAATGAGGAAAGTGGAAGATATTGTAAAGGACCATTTGCTATACCTTGATGCTGTGCATGAATTCACAGACTGGCTCCATTCTGCAAAGGAAGAGCTGCACCGCTGGTCAGATGTATCTGGAGATACACCAACCATTCAGAAAAAGCTGGCCAAAATCAATGTAAGATAAATTAACTTTCATTATTTCATTTGTGATTCAGACCCTATGCTTTAAAATAGGCCAGAGCCAAAAAGCTGTGGGATCTTGCCCCTTGTGTATTCGAAATGGTAATTACACTTCAATGAGCTTGCTTTTGCCTCCCCTCCCGTCTTAAACTGCTGGAGTAAAAGTACAGTCAGACCTGAGTTAGCCACAGCACACACGGGAACGATTTGCAAGAGCGGAAGCCCAGTGGCATCACTAAAGAATGTGACTTGGCTGATTAATGAATACTGCTCTTGTCCTCATCCCCGAATATGCTTTCTCCACGAGCAGAGTTGTCTGACTCCCAAGTCAGAAACAACCTTTTCTGATTTGCATGAAATGGAGATGCATAAATCAGTGCAAGGACTGCTCTCACCAAACATGGTAGAAATGTCTTGCCTCCCTGTGTATACTCTCCTCCTTGCCCTGGCATTCATTCCTGGGCGTTTGAGTGCCTCAGCCAGTGACACCTTCCTGAGTGCAACATTAAAGCAGAGTGTGTGTTTTGCTCCTGCCTGATGTTTACACCCAGATACTCGTGTTAGCAACATTTTACTTTGTTCCTAACAGTGAGAGAGTGGCCCAGTGACCAGACTATAGATGAAGATTCAGGATACATGAGAACGAATTACAGATTTGTTATACACTCCTGGTTAGTTTTAAGTGTCCCTTGTGCTCAAATTCCTCATGTATAAAATAGGAAAGGGAGGAGATAGTAGTTTCTATCTCATAAGACTAACAAGAGAATAAATAACATTACTCTGCCATGCAGAGTTTGGAACGATATTTATATTCCCCAGCTTCTTAAAAGGAAAACTCCCAAAATGCCCTTCTAGCATGATTGAAATAGGACAATGGAGAAAGAATTCACTGCTGGGGGAAGGAAAAAAAAAAAAAAAAAAAAGACATGTGCAACCAATTACGGGACATCGCTCATCACGGGTGGGCTGTAAAATGCTTTTCCCGAGCAGCGCGCTTGTGTTCCCAAAACTGCCAGTGTTTCTTACAGAAAAGAGCGCAACAGAGTTTCTACTTCCCGCATCTTAACCTAACCGGTATTTTCCAGAACTCGGAAGCAGCCCCTTGTCCCTCTCAGCCGAGGGAGGTTTCAGAGCAGTTGGCTCCGCGCCCAGCCCGCACAGCGCCGGGGCTGCCGCAGCGCGGAGCCGCAGCCCGCCCGCCCCGGGACCGCCGCTCCCCGCCCCTCCCCGCCCCGGCGGCGGGCCCGCGGGTTACCATGGCAATGTCGCCTCGCAGGAGCTGGTGGAGTCTCGCCAGGCCGGCGCGGGCCGCCTGGGCCGGGTGGAGACGCTGGGTCCCGCCGCGGAGCGCAGCACGGCGGGCGGCGGGCGGCAGCTGCTGGCGGCTGAGGTGCAGGCCCTGCGGTCGGAGTGGGAGCAGTGGGAGGAGAGCGCCCTGCGGAGCCAGAGCAGCCTGCGGGATGCGCTGAGCCAGATGGCCCTGTCGGAGCGGGAGTTCGCGGCGCGGGCGGCGCAGCTGGAGGAGGCCGCGCAGCGGTTCGGCGGGCTGCTGGCCGGCTGGGCGCCCGGCCTGGCCCCCCTCGACAGCCGGCACACCGACGCCGAGGTGGTGGAAAGCTGGCGCAAGGAGAAAGTAAGGCCACATCTCTTTTCCTCGCAGCTTTCTGATTGCAAATGTACAGTTACCGTGGGCAGAAAACTTCTGCCAGGCGGGACACTCACAGAGAAAATAATAAAATGCGTTCGTGACACGTGTTTCCATGAACCCCCAACTTTCCGGACTTCTTTTGTAACTGCAATCGTAGCAAGCACTGTTAACAGAAGACGTTTTTCTCCATGGTCTCTGCTGCACAAGGCTCAGCAAGTGCTGCCTGGGTCCTAGATGTTCGAAACAGGGCTTGCCCCAGAGAAGTTGAAAGAGCCCCGCACACCCGCTCTCCTCTTCCAAGCTGCTCAGTGTTGCAAGCCAGAGCAGCACTTGATCAGGGAAACGTGAAGCACTTCCTAAAAGCCAAGTAGCAGCTGGAGCCATTTCTTACTTACAATTTGTCAGGAGTGTATTTAGCTTTTACTTGCCAGTTCTTGAAACAACCTTCACATTATGCACGTTGAGGTCTTGTCCAATATTTAAAGGTGTTACACTGGAAACTGGTCTACTTGCTAATTGCTTTGCTGTGGAATGCAGTGGAAGTTAGAGAAGTAGAGAGTTTCTGTTCCTTTTTGTCTTCTAACAAAAAAATTCCACGTGCATGTATCACATACCCAACATAAATAAACATACGTGCTTTTTCACAACAATCAAGATATATGTTTGCATCTATCTTGACTATTGTGGATTACAGATGTTGATAAAAGACATGGAGTATTTGCCTTTCAGATCAGTGTTGCAATAAAGCAGTTTTAAGTAAAGGAGCAGAGGTGTGTGAAGCCTGCTTTCTGACCCCTCAACTGAAGAAATATTAAAAATTCAAAGAACACCTTCTCTTTGACCTGAGATTATAAATCTCCTCCTCAAATGTCTGTGCAAAGTTATTTCTCTGGTTTCCTCTTTCACAGAATTTCCTGACACAGATTTATGGAACCTGCTTGCTTCAATGCCAATACATATCTTTAGGAGAAACAAAACTGAATCACTTGGAGCAAATAAGGGTACAAATAGGCAAAGTCTTCTATTTTTATGTTTTTAAAAGGAAAGAAAAACATGTAATTGTCAAAAACATACAGCAACAATTACCAGACTTTTATTTTATAAATTAAGAAGTAGTTAATTCAAAGGATATTTATTTTATTAGTAGTTTATATAAAGTACGGTAGGTTTGTGTAATGACACTTATTTAGATTAGACCATTGTAAACTTTGGCTAATAAGGAAAATGCAGAGGAATCTCCAGACTTACTATGCAAAGCCCAGCTATGTAATTTTATTTTATTTATAGTTAGAGGAAATGTGACAGTAATCCTTTAGTTTTTAGACCCCCGGATAGGTCCTATTGTGAATGCAAAATAGCACTGCAGCTTTCCATTGTCTCACAGTGATTCTGTTGCCATGTAAGCCAAGGCCATGAATTAAAAATGCATTTCCTAATTCTCAGAATTAGCAAACTCATTCTGTTATTCTGTTATACTCAAGCTTTTTACCTTTAGGTATGAGCATCATAAAAGCAACAGAACTAACACTTGGAATTCAGCAAATCATTTTGGCAATTTTTAGATTCAAAACTGAGTGGCTACAACAGTGCTAGTAGTGTTTCTGTTTGGAAATATGCCATAAGTAGTCAAATGTACCCTATTTTTTAAGTTTATGTTCCTGTTTGTTAATAGACTATGCCTAAGTTTGGATGTTATCAGAATAATCCTTTAGTAGTTCTTGAGACAGTTTATTTGAAACTGAAAAATTTCATTGAAAACAGGCAATTCTAACCCTGTGCTACTCTTAGGACATGTTTTCTTTAACCCAAAAATAACTGTTAGTATTTCAGTATGGTAATTCCTGCCCTACACAATTTGGGGCATCCTGTGTTGAAGTAGCAGTCTTGCTGTTGTTATTCCTGTTTTCAAAAAAAGGTCTGTGTGTAGTTTAACATAAAGTAAGATAACAAAAAAAAATAGTTCATTTACATAGTTTTTCCTAAGTGTCATTGGTATTGCATAATTACTTAGTTCAAATGCTACTTTAGATGGCATCAAAACAAACTGTGTGAGTATTTAAAATGTCTTTTAATTATAGTTGGACAGATTTCTGGTGTATGAGGGACTCAAAGCAGTGAGAGTCCACAGTATGAGCATGAATAGTGTAAATCACATGAGTCCTGAAATCTGCTGTAGCAAAATATTTTTTCATACTCTCAAGAAAATTTGTACACATAATACATCTGAAATGTCTCTAGACTTAATTTTACAGGGCTTCCCTGTGATCTGTAAATGCAGACAGATTTCAGTAATGCTAATGAAGTCAAGCTGTGATTGTGATCTAAACCACTGTTATTCATAGCCCAACACATATAATTCCATTTTTCTCAAAATTGGTTGTGTTTTTTTTTTCTTCCTGATGGTTCAGGTACTACAAAGAAGCAATACATATACTCTTTTTTTTTTTTTTTTTAAATTGCTCAGACATGCACTATATGGATCTTAAAAAATTTCATGTCACAGCTCTGTAGACTTTTTCAGGAAAAGGGACTTGAAGGAAGCACAAAGTTGTTTGTGGACAGCAGGTACATGAGCTGAATCCTGGCTTTTGTCCATTTGCTGTTATTACGAAGTCTGTTGATTGGCTTGCTAGACCATTGCTAATATTTCTTTTTTACTTTTTATTTACACAGAGGGATATCTGTTTTTTGCAGAGTGAGTTAATTCTTTCCAGTGAAAAATCTACTCAGTGAGGATTTGTATCTCTGTAGTGTAGAAGGTGATATTTTGAAAACCTCCTGCAAGTATTTTTGTGTACATCATCTGTACCTTTCCTGAACATTCAATTTTCTGCTGAGAGATTATCACAAAGTATTTCTTACGTGTGTATTTTCAATCTTCCTTTTTGTCCGTATGTTCTAAAACATGATTTGGGAACTTTCTTGTCTCACTTCCACATCTGTGTTCAAATCTGTATTCACTTTAATATGATCAGTTTCTGAAGTTTATATTGTGCATTTCTTCCATATTGCCACTTATCTTTAGCCAAACTGATCTATATGTGCCAAACACTCAGGTCTGCCTGTGCTGCAGAACCTCTGCCTGGTGAATGTAACTAGTTAGAAGATTGTCTTTTCTCCCTGGTAGTTTACCAGGAATGCCTGAGGAATTTAGTTTGTAAGGCAAGTAGCCAAGTTTGCACTGCTCATTATGCTGGAGTCGGTGGCTGGATTCTGCAGTGGAGATGCTGTGGATGTCAACAGGAACTCTTTTTGTTGGAGTGGTTATCACACCTCTCCCAGTGATATTTGCTGAGCTAACAAAACTGTATTTTTTGTTGGCTTAGTTGTCTCCAAAGCAGGAGTCTTTTCAGTGCAACAATGACAGGCAGTAACCCACTTACTGTCATAGGATTGTGAGCAGCCGTATTTTTTACATAATGAAGCCTTCTGTGAAAGAGTTGAAGCTGTTAAAAGCTTTGTACGTAAATTACTGTTTTTGGATACAGCTCAAAACAGTTTTTATTGAACATGCTAAGCTGAAGCCAACAGGATAGTTATATTTAGATAAACATTTAGATAAGCAGTATTTGCTGTTTCCTAATTGTATGTACTTGTATATGTGTACAGCTAACTGACAGTACCATAGCTCATTTATTGAAATGAAATTTATATCTTAAAATGTTCTTTGGGAATATTTTGAGCTAAGAAAGTTGAGGCTTCCAGAAATTTGGTCTATAGAAGCTCATAATTTCAAATAAGGTTCTGTAGGCTTGATTGCTAAAATACTTTCAAAAGCTAATATGCATAGGTCGTAGATGAAGTTGATTTTAAATTCTAATACATTTTTATTTAAAGGATTTTTGTTTTGTTTTGTTTATTCACCAATATTGTTAATTTGTTTTGTTTTAACAGGAAACTCTGGATGCTCTGGTAAAGTCTGAACATATGACAGATGAGATCAAAACTCAGTTAAATGATCTTTGTAGATTTTCCAGAGATTTGAGTACTCATTCTTCAAAAGTTTCAGGGTTGATCAAGGAGTATAACAGGTACAAATTCATCTTGTTTATAATTAATCAGTCCCGTGTGTGTGTGTGTGTGTGTGTGTGTGTGAATGTGGGCATGAGCTGTCCTTTAGGGAACCACTAATTAGAATTTTAACATTAAAAACAGAGGTATATGATTATTTTTATTTTGGTGTCAACAGAGGTTGCAAAAAGAAGCATTTTTGAGTTGTTTTGGTTTTTTTTCCTCAGCTGACACTAATGTATATCCACGTCTGGCCTATAACTGGAGGAATCCTTTTAAGAAACTGTGGAATAGAACAATGGCTTATTTGCCTGATGGAGAAACAAGCTATACCAGCTATTTAAGACCTTTTCATCAGTTCACTCTTTGACTAGCTGATTGCCTGAAACAGGGGAGCTAGGATTTAGCTTGCTTTTTTGCTTTCTCCCAGCTGACTCTAGCTGATTTACCTGAGGGTATGATATCTGTGTTTCAGACACAAGATTCTGTTGTCTCTTGCAAGGGGTTATAGGTTTTGGCTTCTGTAGTTTTAGAAGAAAGTTGTGATTACCCAGATGGATCCCTTCTCACGTTATGAAATTAGCTGAGCCAGGGAAGTTAGAATTGTAATCAAGTTAGTTCCACATCCTGTTTTTAGAGAGAGAAAGGGACTTGCAGAAACTGTTCATAGTTAGGTGCACTCAGTTACTCTCTGGAAACACTTAAACCTGCCATATCTGTGACAGTTATGTCCCAGTTTACATGCTTCGCTTTTAAGGAACCAAAAGTTTCTAATGGATTTCCCGGTGCCTCAGTTAAGTGCTTAAAGTTGGCAGGAGGAATTCAGGTTAACCTAAACTTAACGATTGTATTTCAGAGAAGTAGGTGATACCATTGTCACCTAACAGTCCTGCTTTTCCTCTCTCCCCTCCCCTGCTTTCTTTTGTTTCCCTGATGTGATAAACCCAGCCTCTGCCTGCAAGCTTCAAAAGGATGTCAAAGCAAAGAGCAGATCTTGCAGCAAAGATTTCGGACCGCTTTCAGGGACTTCCAGCAGTGGCTGGTCAATGCAAAAGTCACCATAGCCAAATGCTTTGATGTACCTGAAAATGTCAGTGAAGCTTCAGCAAGTCTGCAGAAAATACAGGTAAGTCTACAGCAGTAAAATAATAGTCTAAAGGAGAATCAGTCAGTTTCGCATAAAGCTCAGATTGAATTGTTTGGTTAATTACTATTTTTTGTTATTGTTGCTATTACCAAAACTAAAGGTGACTAATTTCAAGAAAATAAACATTTATTATTATTTTTTTCCCTTAACCTGGTTTGTTTTGTGTACTTGTTGGGCTGCAGTTTCTATGTAGTCATTGTCACTTGTTTTCCTTGTTTGTTTCTTTTCTTAAAAAAATATTTTTAAAGTAGGAGAGTCCTGTAAAATCAGAATGATGTCAGAATCAGGACTTAGTACCTGAAATTATTTCAAAGTTATGTGAATATTTTTCCTTAAGAACAGAGTTTAAATGTATGCACTGCAAACAGGCGTTTTTAGAGTATGCTTTTCACATAAAGCTAAAACAAATCCCAGCAACTCTGTGGAAAGGAATGCCAATCAAAAGTTTTAATAAAGCAAGGGAAATAAATACTTTTATGAATACAATAAGACTATGATTTTAACTGAAAACAGCATAATGGGGATTACATAATGAGACTATTAAAGCTCCAGATAGATGGTATAACAGAAGAAATTCCTGTTAGGTTCTCAGAAATACCAAAACCCAAATCACTTCCTCCTCCTTTTGGTAAATGCACTTTCCCTCGCTTAAATGGTTTACTTAAAAGTGTAAACAACATTGTATTAATGTATCAAATCTTTGACTACCCCAAAATGAGAATATGTTTAGAGGAAATAACAGGAGAAATCCTAGAAGTTTTTGACATTAACTATAAGAGCTGTAGTTAGGTGGGGTTTTTTTTCAACATGCAGTTACTGCTTTACGACTACTAGAGATGTCTTGGTAACCTGTATAAACTTAAAATTTTATTTTTGTTTATGTTCTGTCTGCTGGCACATTTGGCATCACAACACAATTATATATTTGATTTTAATATAGTCAGAACTTGAACCAAGTGTTTCAAAGCTAACAGACCCTTTGGATTCTCTACTAATACCTCTAGTGTAACACAAAATCAGAACCTGACTTAGTAATTTTTGTATCAAGGCTGTTATTTCTGAATGTGGATGTAACCATAAGATAGATTGTGGATATAAAACTACTTGTATATTATACCATCATGATAGTAACAGTTTAAAAAATTGGTATTTAAGACTGCTAAATTTATTTTTAAGTCCTAAATGCTCACACTATCTTCTAATAATTGCAAGTTGTAAGAGTATTGGAATTGAAAAGTCTGGCTGTTTCCTTTCACTTCTGTGTAATTCTTGCACATGCTTTTTTCCATATGCTTCTTGCACACCAGCATTGTTCAAGATTTCCATGAAGAAAAATACTTTCAAACAGGGAAGGTAAACTAAGGATGCAGAGGGATAAATCACACAGCTTAGACATTGCTCAGTGTCTAAGCATCAACCCACACCCCTATGGAAGTGGGCTTCCCTGGTGGAAGTCCGGTGTGGCTGTCACTCCTGAGCAAGGTTTCTGTCCTGTGTGTGCCTCAGAGTGGGCCCCAGCTCCTGCTGCTACCTGTGCCAGGATGCTAGTTCCCTGAAATGAAACTGTTACCACTTTCTGTACCATGGAGATTTAAAGAAGTTTTGTATCCAGTTAAATGATCAGCAATTGTATCATGAATTGCAGAACATACAGGTCATCCAAGAATCTTAATATATAGGTGGTTTTGACACATGCCAATTTTGGATTAAGTAGCTGTTGTCCCTAAGTCCAGTAAGTATGGATAAAGTTAAAATGGAATGTACAGAAAGATGAGTTAGCATGTTAACAATAAACAATAAACTTAGTTAATTTTTTTAGGAGCCAGAGTTTACTGACTAGGTTCTTTTCTTACTATTTTTAGGAATTTTTATCGGAGAGTGAGAATGGGCAACAAAAACTAAACCTGGTAGCGTCCAAAGGAGAACTGCTGTGCTCTATCTTACCAAAGGAAAAGGCTAAAGTTATCCTGGACAAATCTGCTACTGCTAAAGAAGATTGGAAAAATTTTATTACCACCCTCCACCAGAAGGAATCTGCACTGGAGGTAGTGAACCAATCACAGTGGGGAAAGATTAGATCTAATTTTCCTCTTCACTTTTTGTTTCAAACAGCACAGTTTTGTTTTCTTTTTATATAGCTGTAAGTTTTTATGGTGGTGACAGAAGTAGTAAATAGTTGTTTTCAAGAAGTCTCAGTCTTCCACTTACATTTTAATTTTGTTTACTTATATCCTTACATCCTGTTTCCACTTCAAGTGGGGTATTTAATGGAGAAGAGTGTTGTTCAGAGAAACTGAAGATAGCAAAGTCAGCAGTTGCTCAAATTAGTTCATGAGTCTCATTGAATGTACTGAATTACTAAAGCAAATTTTCTGTTTTAAGGAATAATTTAGCACAGATTTCTGACACTGTTGCTGATTGAATAGGCCCAGTACTGTGGGAAAATGTAGTCTCTCTTATTGCAAACTGGTGACATGTAATTATTTATTTTAAGAACTTTTTAAATAAACCCCCGGTGCCTTTCTCTATTCAGAATTCAAAATTTAACTAACACAGAAGGCTAATGTCTTAAAAACTTAGTCTCTTTTAAGGTCATAGGTTTTAAGGTCAAAAGGTCTTACCTGGAATTCTTTGTGTAGCATAGGAAAATTAAACTTCCTGGGAATTCCTCTTTCAAACCAATGCTGCCTAGCCAGCTGAGAAAATATTTACTTATATTTAATACATCGTATAGAAAGTTTTTTTTTAAAAATATGTCTCAAGCAGCAAGGATTCACCTTTCTTTGTCTGAGGGTTGCCATGAAAACATGATGTTCTTAGAGGTTAATAATTTTTAGCCAAGCACTTTTCAGTCTCATAGGCTTAGTTTTCCATTCAGATTTTTAATTTAAGTGATAAGGCTATAGACATAAAGAAAACTAAATCAGTCTGAGGGAAAAAAATAACTAGGGAACAAGAGGAACTATACTGTCCAGGCTTCTATGCTGTATTAATTATTTCAGATGCTCTTTTTTTTTTAATCATACAGAATAAGCATACAAGAAAAATATGCAGACACTGCAGGAATGCCTACAGATGCCTTTATGCACACGTTTTTGTAACTAAAATTTTATAATAAAAAATAGTATAAACAGAAATGATCCCCAGGACTGGTTTGAACTTAGACATCATCTAGGAATAGTGGCAGCTCATTTAAGGAGGGGTCAGTGTGAATGGCTGCAGTCAGATAACTCATATCCCAAATTAGCCTTTCTTCCAACTGCCTTAGCTGTGTGAGTTTGACTTGCACTGAGTTAAAGCTCATAACAACTGTAAAGCTTTCAGTTCAGAGGAAATTTGCCTTGACCTCCCCACAACTGTATAGATACATCCTACATTGTTGCTGCTGTTTTGACTCCTTAAAGAGGTGCTCTCTCAGACTTTTATTTCAGTGTCTGTTGGATGGGATGGAGAAAAGCTGGTGGTAATTTATTTTGAAGAGTTGTGTAGTGCTTGGCTGCAATTTTATATCCTTTTTCTGTGCTTGATCTGTGTGTTGTGCATTACAGTATGCCCTGTGGAGTAGGACTGTTGATAAAACTGTGCATATCTTCCCAGAACTTAAAGATCCAGATGAAGGATTTTGAAACAACTGCTGAGCCTCTGCAGGAGTGGCTGACTACAACTGAGAAGATGTTACAAGGAAGTAGTGGTCGGCTCCATGATCTTCCTTCCAAGAGGAGAGAGCAGCAAAAGTTACAGGTCACTTCTTAAAAGCCTTTTTATCAGAGCTAGACTTAACCATCCCATTCTTTTGGCCTCACTGATGCCTTACACAACCTTGATCATTTTAGCATCCTGACCTCTAAATAAGATCAGAACTGGTTTTGAAGATTGCTGTTGATGATCCTGTGCCATCAGGTTTTGCATCTCCACATTTCTCACAACATGCTTCTTCTTTGCTGTAACTGTATGGTGTGCCTGTCTCGGCAAGCTTGCCATATGTCACTTCTGTTTTCATGGAGCCCTGATGCTTCTCTATATCCTGCTTTCTTGCACCCACTCAATATTAATGTGCTTGTGCTTTACAGTCTGTCCTTGAGGAAATAAGCTGCCACGAGCATCAGCTCAACAGGCTAAAAGAGAAAGCTCAGCAGCTGTGGGAAGAGCAAGCTGTCAGCAAAAGCTTTATGCGCAGAGTGTCTCAGTTGTCTTCTCAATACCTTACTCTAAGCAATCTGACAAAGGTAATGCACTCAGTGTATGTGCTTTTAAGCAATTCATTTGATGTATGTGGGGAAAAAGACTGAAATGTGAAACACTGCAGTTGTTGTCTTGCTGGTCTGCTCTGTGGTATATCTGATCTATGTTGTCTTTCATAATGGCTTTAAAGAGTAGGAATTAAGGACCTGGATAATTCCATGGAATGTCAACAAAATAGAAGTGTGATTAATAATTTTTTAAAAATGTTTTTTGATTAGACAGTAAACCCTTCTTGATTTTATGATAATCATTTTTAATTTTGATTATTTCAAGCATTGAAGACATTTTTGTAATAAATGGCACCTGAAAAAAGCATTTTTCAAAACTTAAGGTAGTTTGTTTGGGTTTTTTTTAAGAAAATATAGAATACTGAAAAGTTATTGCTTCATTGTGTGCTATAATGATCATTATTTACTTGCATAATCAGCATTTTAATCTATAACTAATAGATTGATCCTAAAATTAGGCTGCTTTTGAAGGTTCAGAGGGAGACATATACCAAACTCTAAAGCATCAGGCTAAGAACTGAAAGTTTAACCTAACTCTGTTTTGCTAAGTGGTGCTTGGCACACTTCACCTTTTATTAGTTCTACTATCTCTGTTCTGTAAGCAGATAAGAAGGTGCTTATATTAGGATTATTATTTTTCACAAAGTTTCAGTCATGATTAGGCTTATAGTTACTACAGTAATGAGAATAATTAAGGTTATAAGAAGTGTGTTGTGGGATAACAGTTCAGTTCAGAAATTTTTATATTTGAGCAATTGTTATTTTGTTAATTTCTACTTTTTCTGTGGAAATAAAAATTATAAATCATATCAAGACCTCATATGACTTACTGAAAATTATTGTATATATAGCTATAATAAATGTTTATGACTCCAAAATGTGAAAGAGAAAGATGCATGGGTTGCTAATATTGGCTTATGTGGACAGAACTTGTAGGATATGTCAGTATGAAAAGAAAGAATCTGAGGTAGAGGATACAGATGATTAAGCCTGTGAGAGAAATCCTGAAATTCATTGGATAACCGTGGATGCTTGAGAAAGATCCCCCTCTATAACTTCCTAAACTGTTTTTCACTGGCTTGGCTTTAGTTCTCTGTCATTGTGTGAAATACACTCTACTTTGCATTCCTGTTCAGCTCAGGCCTTTAAGCAACGTAACTTGAGCTTTTAAAAAAATTATTATTTATATGAGTGTCAGTAATTTTTCAGAAGAATGGTTATATCAGTGGGAGTCATTGAGAAAAACATGTCTTTCTTTTCCAAGTATCAACAAAGTAGTGTTGCTGCAGTGGTATACCTTCACTGGTTTAAATCTTCTGGACTGACAGATTTCACAAGTTATCTTCAGCTGCAACACTGATACGGAGGTTAAGTGTGATTTACCAGATGTTTAAGAAAAAGTGAAACGTGAAAACTCTCAATTAGTTTGAATGAGAGGGAACAATTAAATGAAGCTTTACATTAAACAATAAAAAGCATTTAAGAAATTTTAATTTGTATATTAAGTTTGGACAAATTGTGTGTATGCTAAATTCATTCCATGCTCAAGTAAATGTACCAGTAATTATCAATATATGAAGAGAATGTCTGAGTATAGTTTATGAAAGTAATTTTAAAATCCATAAGTAGGTATATGGGGAATAAGCAATCCTTTGCATAGCTGCAGGTGCTCAATGCTGTATGAATTGCAGGAGAAAGTTTCCAGAATGGATAGGGTCGTAGCGGAGCACCAGCACTTCTCGCACAGTATCAAGGACCTCCAGGACTGGATGGCTGATGCAGTTCACATGCTGAATTCCTACTGTCATCCCACTGCAGACAAGAGTGTTCTGGACAGCCGAATGTTCAAGCTAGAGGTAAATAAACTCCAAAACCTGCTCTTTTCAGCTCTGTAAGAAGAATGCACATATAGAACACCTTGTCTTAGTTGTTGCATATCAGTGTAATGACTGTTGTCATTCAGACACTGATTTTCAGTTTACTCAAAAAAACCTATTTTTATAGAGCAAGGGCTTGTTACTAGAAGTTTTCTCTAAGAATGATATAGGGACCTTTATGGCATGCAAAACTGCATGTATGCAAATTCTTTAGAAAAACCTCAGATGTTGTATGGCTGCTGAACGTTAAATGGAAGAAGTAAGATATTAGCTTTCCTAGATCTTACAGGTGATATGAATGATTCAGAACAGCTTTTCCTATTGTTAGCTTTGAAAATAGTGACTGCAGTTAAGAAAAGAGCATCTATTGCTATCACTGCACAAAAGATGTTGAAGAGCAGTACTCAAAAAACACTTTTCATGTTCTTGATGTCTTAGGTTTTGAGCTGTAGACAAGTCCTCAAATTATAAGGATACATTAAAAAGCAAGAGACTGCATCAAAATATTCAGATTATGTTTTGCCTTTTGTTTGTTGAATCTTTCAGGTTCCTGCTTTTAGGCTTTTCATGACTTTGCATAGTCTTGCAAGCAGTTAGTTTGCAACTGTGCAGCTTCAGGAGCTGCAGTCTCTAAGCTGACTTTGCTGATAGTCTGCTGAGTTTGTGTTGGTACCTTTTTGTTGCAAATGGATCCTAGAGTTGTAGAACTGTGTTTCATTCCTCTATAAGAGTTTTGTAATCACAACTTGTTTTCTCTGTGAATGCCTTCTCCTGTTTCCATCTAAATTACATTTCCTTTAGAATGTTAGCTTTCCACCCAACAGTACCTTCTCTGATACTCTGTCAGTACCTGCACAGATTCCATGAAAAAGTCCCTGTCAACTAAGGTATATTTTTTTGTGTGGTATAAACCTACCCTTTGAAAGTCACTTTGTCCTTGTGAAGACAAGCTGTGAACCCCACTGTCCCTCTTCCATTTCACTGTTTGTGTAAGCCACTAAATTTGATGAGTTCATTTTTTCAGTAAATCCAGTCAGTGTATTCATGTGCAGTTAATGTTAAAAGTAGAATAATATCTACTCACTTTTTAGGGACTGCTAGCAGTGAAACAAGAAAAAGAAATCCAAATGAAAATGGTTCTGACAAGAGGAGAATCTGTACTGCAGAATACTTCTCTGGAGGGAGTACCAGTGATTGAACAGCAGTTGCAAACCCTAAAGGACAGCTGGGCGTCTCTTCAGTCTGCTTGTATCCAGTGCAAGAGGTAAAAAGGGTAGGAGGTACAGAGTGATGTTTAGTAATAAAGCACTGTCAATTTTTTTTGAAACCTTATTCCCACAGTTTTATTCTTACAAGAGTCAAATTCATATGACATGACTGCATTTGCTTAGTATTGCAGGTCTAGAGACCTTCAGTGACATTAATTTGAAGTAGAAAAAGGCAAGCAAACTGTGAGGAATCTAAGCATTGTTAACACTTTTTGTCAATATAAACTTAAAAGTGGATTCCATGTCCATAATCCAGTTGTAAATTTTACTTTGAGTTGCACTTGATGCCTTGCATTTTTCTCAGAAATGAGAAGATCTTATCACAGACATTACTGGTTGTTCTGTCAAGATCATGTCTGGTTGTCCATTTGCTAGCATTTCACAGAAGGTATTGATTACAGTGTCAAAAGTAATTCTCAAAGTGATGGAATACAGAAATACAAGGGGGGAAATGCAGCCATCTTTGGTGGAGCGTCACTGGTTGCAAATATTTAAACTTAAAACAACAAAGGTAATAAATCATTAGAATGTAGCAACTTTTGAATGTATGGAAAGGGCCAGAAAATTTCTTATTCTGGATCTTACACTTGAGTTGCATTTTCTTTACTAAAGCTAGGGTGTGTCAGCTAGCTACATAATTCTTACCTGCCCAGAGAGGTGTAGTGAACAGGGTTGGATCCAGTTGGTGGCAGGTAACCAGTGATGTCCCCCAGGGCTCAGTTTTGGGGCCAGTCTTGTACAATATCTTCGTTGATGATCTAGATGAGGGCATTGAGTGCTTCCTTGGTAAATTTGCAGATGGCACCAAATTGGGAGGGAGTGTTGATCTGCCTGAGGGTAGGAAGGCTCTGCAGAGGGACCTGGACAGGCTGGATCAACGGGCCAAAACCAATTGGATGAGGTTCAATAAGGCCATGTGCCAGATTTTGCACTTGGGTCACAACAACCCCAGGCAAAGCTACAGGCTTGGGGAAGAGTGACTGGAAAGCTGCCCACAGGAAAAGGACCTGGGCATGCTGGTTGACAGCCAGCTGAATATGAGCCAGCAGCATGCCCAAGTGGCCAAGAAGGCAAATAACATCCTGGCCTGCGTCAGGAATAGTGTGACCAGTAGAGTAGGGAAGTGATCATGCCCCTGTACTTAGCACTGGTGAGGCTGCACCTCGAGTACTGTGTTCAGTTCTGGGCCTTTCACTACAGGAAGGACATTGAGGTGGTGGAGCATATCCAAAGAAGAGCCACCAAGCTGGTGAAGGGTCTAGAGAAACAAGTTTTGTGAAGAGAGGCTGAGGGAACTGGGATTGTTTGGAGAAGAGGAAGCTGAGGGTCGACCTCTTTGGTCTCTACAGCTAACTGGATGGAGGTTGTAGTGAGCCAGGCATTGTTATTTACTGGGGAGAAGAGACCAATTGGACTAGAGAAAAAGGCCTGAAGTTGTGTCAGGAGAGGTTTAGTTGGTATTTTGGGGTGTGGTTGTGGTTTTCTAGTTGTTTTTTTAGGGGTTGTGGGGTTTTGGGTTTGTTTTTTTTTCCCCCTGTGTAGGCAGTTGGACTCAGTAACCTTAGCGGTCTTTGCCAACCATGACAATTCTATGATTCTGTAACTTATAAACCTCCTTAATATTCCAAGTCTGAAAAACGTAATATCTCTTTGTTAGCCAAACATGGCTCCTGGTTAAAGTCTATAGGTTTTCAACAGTTCTGTCTCAGACTGCTTAGCTTGTGATGTAGTCTATAATAACTGTACATGACTATATCTCACTGCTAAAATAGCATAAGAACCTCCACTATCACAACAATATGTATTTTTAAATTACAGTCAACTGGAAGGAGCTCTCTCCAAGTGGACAAGTTACCAGGATGATGTTCGTCAGCTTTCCAGCTGGATGGATAAAGTAGAAGAGAGTATGAATGCTTCTGAAAGGCAGTATGCTGAACTGAGGGAAAAAACAGCTGCCCTCAGCAAAGCCAAGGTGTGTTTGCTTTACAACAAACCAGCAACAAGCCCGTTTCACTTTATTAGCAATGAAAAAGGCTGGATAACTGCAAGATTAATCTGTGGTTTTGTTTCAGTGCTGTCCACTCATAAATGTGGTGTTCTGTTTCTGCTTTGCAGCTCCTCAATGAGGAGGTTTTGAGTCACAGCAGCCTCCTGGAGATGGTTGAAGTGAAAGGAAGTGGGATGGCTGAGCATTATGTCACTCAGCTTGAACTCCAGGACCTTCAGGAGCGGTATAAGTTCCTAAAAGACAGAGCAAGGGTACAGTTTTCTTCTTGTTTTGCTGATAGGAAGGAAAATGAGAATGTCTTTTCATTCTTTTAACTTCTTCTACGAAGACAGGCTGAGAGAGTTGGGGTTGTTCAGCCTAGAGAAGAGAAGGCTCTGGGTAGACCTTATAAGTGGCCTTCCAGTACATGAAGAGGCTACAAGAAAGCTGGGGAGGGGCTTTTCACCAGGATGTGTAGTGATAGGATGAGGGTAATGGCTTTAAACTGAGGGAGGGTACATTTAGGTTAGACTGCAGGAAGAAATTCTATAGTGTGAGGGTGGTGAGACAATGTAACAGGTTGCCTAGAGAATTTGTGGAGGCCTCATCTCTGGTAGTGTTCAAAGCCAGACTGAATGAGGCTTTGAGCAACGTGGTCCTTTCCCGTGCAGGGACGTTGGAACTAGATGATATTTAAAGTCCCTTCCAACCCAAAGCACTCTGTGTTTGTATGATTCTACAGAAGTCCAGTTTTTATGTTTTCTTGTTTTGATTATACACTAAGATATATAGATATATATGTAAATATTTTAACAAGCAGGAGGCAGTAACAAAAGCTGAAGGACTACTTAAATTACATCAAGAGTACCAAAAAAATCTGAAGACCTTTGAAGTATGGCTGGAGAAGGAACAGGAAAAACTTGACTGTCTGTCACATCTTGATGGTGATGCCCAGAAACAGGAGGCAACACTCCGAGACTTACAGGTACATAATGTGTGACACCCTAAGTGGAAAAAAAAAAAGAAAAAAAAAGGTGTATGTGTGTATATACATATATATGTACAACTTCTAAAAAACTGTAATAATGTTAATTAACAGACAAAAATTGCATCCCTTTTTTTTTTCTCGATGAGAACCTGAAATCTTGTTATAAGTACTGTACTCCTCAAAAGTGATTCCAATAAGGTCAATGGAAACATTGTCACTCATTTGCAGAAAGCAGTCTCAGGCCTTGAATGTAATCGTGTTTCACAAAATCTCAAAGGTATTCTTTTTATTGGGTTTTCAAATTTTTTGCTTACAGTGTAGACACATCTATTTTCATGCAGTTCCAGTCAGGTAGGCTAGTTCTCATGGTGAGGTGGAAAGACTATTATTTAATCATATAAGTGACCATAAGGAGTGAACCTATAGTACTTCAGTAATTTTGCAGTTATGCTCTTAAAATGGCTTAAAATACTTTCATGCCTACCTGCTATTGAATTAGCAAAAGATCTTTACTTGAGTTATGGAATATTGGTTACTTTATTCAGTATACTGAGAAGGTCTTGGTATGATCAGGGACTCTGCATATATGTCTTGTTATTACAGTTCTCTTTACAAAATCTGAATCCATTTTGAAAATCTGAATATATGTATCTCAAAGATAAAAAAAGCCAACACACAACTGTATTTTGTTAAGGTAACTTCCTGTTTATGTTTTCTAATCATATTGAATCCCTTCATATTTTCCAGTCAATTTCTATTAAACGTGAAAATGTCACACATGTCCAGAAGAGGGTATCAAGAAACATTTTTTACTGCTATCTCAAACATATGTAAAAAGAAATAGGTTTGCTTATTTTAAAAGTTGGAAGACTCACCATGTTGCTTGTTTTTAAACAGATTCCATTTGAGACTTCATCTTACAATCTGCTTGACACGTCTAGGAAGCTTTTAGTTTGAGGCTGTGCTGAATGGATTGCATCCATCCCATGCCAGCTCAGGCAGCTAGGGTTTCAGATCTGATGATAACCTTTGCAGGAGAGAAGTATTTATTGCATGCTTTGTCAATAATTTTCTCCAATTCACTTGCTGATAATAGTGATATTCGGTTTGCTTTGTAAGAGCATGCTGTCAGGGGTGTTCTTAGAAATGGTGTACTTTGTATTCAACCATAGATAACTAGAAGAAATATCTTCTAGATAACATGAGCTAACTGCTTTTGTGTAAAGTAGGACCACTACTTTGCCATCTGTGAATAAAAGCTGTTAATATATGTATCCATAACTCTGCCTTTACAGGAGCTGCAGGTCCACTGTGCAGAAGGACAAGCATTATTGAATGCAGCTGTCCATGCCAGAGAGGAGGTGATTCCTTGGGGCATTCCCCAGATAGAAGACCGAGCTCTGGAATCCTTACGGCAGGATTGGCAAGTTTATCAGCACAGGCTTTCTGAAGCAAGAAGCCAATTAAATGCCACTGTGAGCAGACTGAGGTTAATGGAGATGAAATTTCAGAAGGTTAATGACTGGCTAACGGATCTGGAGGACAGAGTTGCTATTAGGACTGGGAGGCAGTCTCGTAGAGCAACAAAGGAGACGCAGCTTCAACAAATGAAGGTAAAGAATATACTGAAGGCGTTCCTTAAGTAAAATACCATGTGAGGCTTCCATGTCAGTTCTTTGTTGTGCTTTGAAAATGATAGGAAGCATTGCAATTTATGCTGAGGTGGATGGTGCCTAGAATGATGGAACCAAGAGACATTCATGCCTTCTGGATCTAGGTTCCTTCCATTTTACAGTAGAAGTATTGCTATAATAGTGTCAAAATCTCTTAGGGAGATCTGGAATTCATATGCTCTGTGATACATGAAGGTATAACTGAGGGCAATGGTTGGTCCTGCAGTGGGAAAATGTTATTATTGTAACAAGAGTAAAATGGGATCAACTCTGTTGTGAAGTCTCTGCAGTGTTGATGTAATAATTCTCCTTTAGTCGCTACAAGGAGAAGACATGGTTCTGAATAAACACAGGAAGCAGATTTAAAGAGATTCAAGGTTACACTTTAGTCACTTTTAGAACTTTGGGCAAATTCTATAGGAAGTCCAGATTGTATTACTATTATTATTTGGGGGCAAGAAGTATTGAATCTGTTGTAATGAAATGCAGTCCATATGGTAGGATAAAACTTCCAGAACGTTCATTATGTGAACCTTCATCACATTCCGTTTTATTGTCTTGTTGTAAATCCATGTTTACAACCATCTATTTGTTTTCCTTTTCAATGATTTCCTCAATTAGGTACAAATAAATGTATGTTGTGTTTAAGATGTGTGAATCAATCATATAAATTGAGTAATGTCTTTGTCACAGAAGTGGCATGAAGAAATTGCAATCTACAAAGATGATGTGGAGGAAGTTGCGGTATTGGCTCAGCAAATACTAGAGGAAAGTCTCACTGCAAGTAGAATGGGAAGCCAGGCTACTCAACTTACATCTCGCTACCAAACTCTTCTTCTTCATGTCCTGGTTAGTAATGAAAATTAATTCATTATAACATCATAAATTGTCAGTTACGAAGCAAGTATTTGCAGACTTTCTTAATTAGACTTTATCAGAGCTTATCCATTACTGTAGACTCACCAATATAATATTCACATACATATTCATATATATATATATATACATGGAGACATGTAGATTTCATTGCACTAAATGTATAATATGATATGTATATATGTATATGATATGTATAATGTGATCATGTTAATGCCCTTTCAAAAATATTCAGTATTAATTTGATATTGTTGCTGTCTTTTTTGGCAGTTTCAGGAGAGAAATCCAGAATTCATTGTGTTTGAGTGCTGAAAGACCTCTAGATAAATGTTTTCAGGTTGTTACTGAAACACATAGGTACAGAGAAAATGTGAATTGATGAAGTGCAGTCTTCAGGTCACTTTAAGTATTAAGTGTCAAATATCATAATCATAAGTCACAATTCAAATTTCAAAATAGAAGTATCACAGAATCACAGAATATCTTTTCAATGTTTAGTATGAACTCAGTTTTAACATTAGTGAACTCAGCTTTATCATTAGTGATTGCTGTATGTAAACCTTGATGAGACCTGGACATGTTTAAAAGTCATGTAGATATGGTGGACTTGGTAGAGTTAGGTTAATGGTTGGATTTGATGATCTTAAAGGTCTTTTCCAACCTAAAGCATTCTAGGACCCCAGTGAGAATTATCTATAAGATATGAAAGAACTCAAAACCTATATGTTTAATCTTAGTATATCAGGTTTTATTAATAAATAGCAATTTATTGCCATCTTTAGCCAATAGCAATGGTAAACATCTGGATGGTTCTTATTTCCTCCCCCTAACCTCCCTATTTGCTTGAAGGAACAAGTAAAGTTTCTGGAAGAAGAAATACGCTGTATGGAGGAGTCAGAATTGGCTTTTAGTGCTTACACAAGTTGGTATGGAGCCACTAACAAGAACTTCAGAAATGTGATCATCAAGTTTGACGTGGTTGATAAAACAGCAATGGAGAAAAAAGTGCAAAAAATAGAGGTACAGCTTTCTTGAATGCAATTTTTATTACTCTTCACCAAAAAGAGGCAATATTTTGAGCAGCTATTAAGATGCATGTTAAAATTCTGACTTCACCTTGCCCAGAGAAGTCAAGGATAAAGACCACCCAGTATAAAACTTTCTGTTCTTGTGTCATACACATATTAGATCTCAATTTGGTTGTTCAGGTTATGAATAGTCCTAAATAATATAATCCTATCCTTCCATAAGGCATGTTTGTATGGTTTTTGATTTAGATTAAAACTTAAAATAAATTCCTGTTGCAAGGTGTCCTGTTGTGTATATGTTATATCAGTGTGCACTATGGAAAGAAGTCCTTCCTATTTCTCCTCATTGAATTAACTCAGTAGTGAAGCTCATGTTTCATCTCAGATTTGTAGATGAGACTTTAATCTGTCTTCCAGTTTAAACATATAACACAAGGGAAAAACTCATCTATTCCAGAATATGGAGTAGAAATCCTGTCCTGACAGCCCACAGCTTCTGTGTTTATCTTCACAAGCCCAATGCAGAACAGAAGTATTTGCTTTGTCTGCCTCCTTCTACTTTACTGCACCTTAACTCCAGGCAGTTTTGTAATGAAAAGTTCATGCAGTTTCCCTAGGAGTTCCCAGACATGTTCTAAGCAAAACTAAAAAAAAAAAATCCCCAGACCACCAATAAGTTATCCTCTAACTGATAACAGAATGACAATTAATTAAAACAAAGTAAAACAAAACACACACACCAAAAAAAGCCAGATCTTGCATACATTTCCTGTTAACCAATCCTTCCTTCACAGCTGTTATTGAGTGATATGGACATAGGCCACAGTTTACTGAAATCTGCCCGTGAGAAGGGCGAGCGAGCTATTAAGTACATGGAAGAAAATGAAGTTGAACAGTTAAGAAAGGAAATTGGAGATCATGTGGAACAGCTTGAGGAGCTGGCGGGCTCCATCAGGAAAGAGCACATGACTTCAGCAAAGTGTCTTCAGCTGGCAAAGGAGTTCTCAGACAAGTACAAGGCGCAGACTCAGTGGGTCACGGAGTACCAAGCTGTGTTACATGCTCCAGCCGAGCCAAAGAGTGAACTCTACGAGAAGAAGGCCCAGTTGTCCAAATACAAGGTAAAACCAGTATATATCCTTGTACTATCAAATAAATTTTGACCTAGTGACGTGCAATAAACTTCCTGATCCAGATGAGTGCTCAAGTTTCCTCAATAGGCGTATGAGATGTCACTCATCTAGATGTCCAAATCAGAGTGAAAAGATGCACTATACCTGCATCTATGAACCACAGTGAGCACCTGGATTTGAAGTGTCAATGTCCTAATAAGGCTTCCACATCTGGAAATTTTCTGTTATGAAGCAAGATTCTTTTATGAGTACACATATGAGTAATTCCATTAATATCAACAGAGTTAACTGCTTTTTAAGCAAGGATAGAAATCAGTTGATCTTTCTTCACTGCAGCAATTGCCTCTGTTTACATTGGCTTAATCAGCTTTCTGGTTAAAGCTGAATGTCCTAGCTCAACTGTCATCTAGGACAGTCAGCTACTATGGCCTCCTCTGTTTTCAGTTAGGAGTTAAATGAAGTGTTGGTTTGTTTTTTTCCGGTCATAAAAATGAGTAGATGAAATTGACTACAAACCCCATTGCTTTTCTTAATGATGTTTTTGTAAAATACTTCAAGATTACAGATATTTCATCAGATGTGTACTGTATCTGGCTGGGATCGAGTTACCTCTCCTCGTACTAGCTCATATAGTGCTGTGCTTTACATCTGTGGCTAGAACAGTGTTACTGACAAATCAATGTTTTGTCTGTTGCTGAGCAGTACCTGCACAGCATCAAGGCTTTCTCTCTGACACTGCTCATTATCCCTTGCTGGCTGCAGTACCAGTCATATGTCATAGCTGTGTACTTGCTTTCTAGCTGGTATCTCAGGATCTGAGCCAGTGGCACAGTGACATGACGGATCAGATGGCATACTCTTGAGAGTAGAATCTTACACACTCGTTTGCATGCTATTTCATTAGGAGGATGGCTTTGGTGATACCTGCCCACTTCTTTGCAGAATTTGTTCCTCTGAGCAAGTTTTATCCCTAGCACTTGCCCCTTCACACACATTAATTCCCTTCACCAGCTCCAGTTTATCAGCCATGCTACTAGCCACTCACAGGAGCAATTGCTCCTAGATGCCTGCAAAGTTGTCTCAAGGCATGGCTGAGAAACATAGTCCTGTACTAGTAGCAAAGCTTTTCTCATCTGGAAAGGATGATATACATACCATGAAAGAAGGCTATGCTTCAGATAAAAGGGAGGTTAGTGAAATAGATCTTGAGTGTTAATATATATGTCTTAATTGTTGTTTACATTGTAGTCCATACAACAGACTGTTCTGTCCCATGAGCCTTCAATAAAATCAGTAATTGAAAAGGGAGAAGCTCTTTTTGATCTGGTGAATGATGTGACTCTTAAGAACAACATTCAAGACCTTCAGAGCAGTTACCAGGAGCTCTGCAGCACAGCAAAGGTAAAAAGTCAAGAAGAAAACTCTAGGTTCATTCAATTTGCTATTTTTTCCACCTTTTAAGAAGTGACTATCTGTGTCATGCTGCCATGTCATACCCTGTATGTAATTGCACAGGGGGAGATTCTTGAGTATGGGAAGAACGTCTACCTATATAAATTCAAAAAAAGTAGCTGAAATGAGTTTTGAGTGTGACAAGTGAAGTCTTCATAGTGCTATGGGGAAATATATCAGTGTCTAATTTGTACTATTGTTACTATTTTTAATTGCTTTAAATAGATTTCTAAATGCATTCATTCATGAAGGGACATATGCCCTTAAATTATACTGTTTTTTCTTTTGTTTCTGCTAGATCTCGCTCAAACCTTGTTTAATCTAGTTTAGTTGTTGAAGTCACTGGAGAAAATTAACTGTGAGGTGGATGTAATTTAATTCTTCAATGGCATTACTAATTAACATTGATTCATTAGTCCACATGTGGGTAGTACTTTGGAAGATTAATTACTTCTAAATACATCCTAAAGTATGATTATTTCTAAGGGTTTTAATAGATTATACTCTTAACAAGGATAAGCTCTGCAAACCATGTTAGTACTTATGTTTGACCTAAGCACCTTTATTTGTTAATCCATCCACCAATAGCAAATTATTTTATTTTTTCACACTTGATTTTTAATTTAAAGACATTCCTTTGACCTGTAACACAAAATTAGTATCTGTTGTATTAGTTGTACAGTTGATGGCTTAAATGTAGATAAACTTATGAAAAATCTTTCTTAAAAAGGAAAAATACATTTGAACTCAAGGTGTATGTTTGTAAATTGCCTACCACAATCACAGGCAAGATGTATGTGCAAAGGCTGTAAGCAGCAGGGAACCAACCATAACATTTGGTTGGTCATGTGGAGTCTCTCCAAGAGCATGTAATAACTGTTTCTAAGTGAACTTAATGTCAAATTGACAGTGTTCGTTTTCTTAAAGTAAGGAGATCCTCAGTGTTTTCCTTGAAGTTTGGCATTTCATTTGGAGTGAAGATACTGCTCAGTACCACAGAGTTTATTCACACAAGGAATCCCTTTGGTGTCTTCCTTAACAGTCTAATAATGTGAGAAACCCTCAAAGAAATATAAATTCAGAATAGAACTCTCTTATATGATTTCAAGCCCTTGGTGGATTTTGGTTTGTGGTGGGTTTTTTAAAGTATTGTAACTACTTGAATATGTACATTTTTATTGTGGATCTGCAGACATACGTTGAAACCTTAGAGGTGAGAGTAAAAGAACATGAGGATTACAACAGTGATTTGCAAGAAGGGGAAAAATGGTTATTACAGATGTCCAGCCGGCTGGTCAGCCCTGACCTCATGGAGAGTAACAATCTTGAAATAATCACCCAACAACTAGCTAATCACAAGGTGGGTTTGCTGTTGGGTAAACTTCCTTTGTCTGGTAAAACAGAACTTTTCTTCTTTGCTTCTCTTATCTCCACTCCAGAGCTCTAGTTGTCATCCACCTGTTTTATTCCTCTTACTGCTGACTGTATAGATGAGTATCAGTGTAATGAATGCAGTTAACTTACGTACTTTGTTGTTAGCACTGTTTCTTGGTTGAGAATGCATTTGCAGAAGAGCTTTATTGTACAGTAGTCTGAATTACATGTCAGGTTTTTGCTGAGATGTCTCAGGAAATAGACCACAAAGAGGAGATTAAGGTCATTTTAGTCCTAAGCGTTTTTTGCCCTGGCATTTTTAAAGACTAAAAGATATTTTAATTTTTCAGACTTTTTCCCCCCCCCCCCTCTATTAGGGTGTAATATTTCCTCCATTGCTTTTACTCAACATATTGATAATAATTCACTGCATTGATAGCCGATGCTTTTTTAGAAGATAAAAGAAAGCAAAATCCAACCCTCCCCACCACTCCCTGAAACTGAGATTCCAAGGGCAAATATTGAAATTATTTAACTCCCTGTGATTAGTGTGTTATTCTTTTAGTAACTTTCTTTGCCTTCACCGAAGTCCATGGAAAGAACTGTGTATGGTGGAAGAGTTTATGCAGTAAGACATGATTCAGCATCAGATTTAGTCCTCAGTACTTGACACAAGAGCAGTTGATGGAGCCCTATACAGCATGCAACAAAGATGTCCTTTGGTTTCCACATTATGATGGTGCAACTGTTGTTTCTGTGGGATATCTATGTAGAGACTTTTGACAATTATTTTACAATGAGTATAGGAATACACATAGGCTGAAAGCTTTTTTCCACACCTGAAGGCAAAGAGTTTTTAAGGAAGAAAGAAAAAAAAAAAAAAAAAAAAAAAAGCTTTTTTAAAAAGCTGTAATGCAGAGTATATTTTAAGTTTAAAATATTTCTTCAACAGTATTTTATCTGTTTCTTAGGCTATCATGGAAGAAATTGCAGGATTTGAAGATCGTTTGAACAACCTTAAGAGTAAAGGCGATTACCTGATCGATCAATGCACAGAACATCTTCAAGCTAAATTTAAGCAAAACATACAAAGCCATCTTCAGGGGACAAAGGACAGCTATTCTGCCATATGTAGTACAGCGCAAAGAGTAAGTCTTGTTTCAAAAATGTTTTTTATTCCATTTAAGAATATCGTCATTATTTCTGTAAGTACTTGTTTCTTTAAACTGTGTACAACTCTTTCTATTGTTTCCATATGAATTGATCCTACAGGTTACCAATGTAGCACTTCATAATTACTGTGCTACAGTTGAATTCCTTGTGATCCAAATGTTGCTTTGCAGACAGCAAATCTGGCTGCCTGTCAGTTCCTACTCCATCACTCCACATCCTCACTACCTTCACAAGACACTAGCTTCTAAGCAGCTGCAGCTAAGAAATTAGAACTATTCCTCCTTCAAAAACTAGGGAGAAAGTTGCATTCATACTGTCAGTAGCTTGTATGCATATATAATGGATCTTAATACTGTGTTAGGAAATACTGTCTCAGCAGAACCAGAATATACAGTTAAGAAGTACTGGCTGGGTCATCCTGTTAATCCAATTAAGAGATCAAGCCAGTATAGTCTAAAAAGAACCACAACCAAACCAAAACAAAAAATTAAAATTCTAAAAAGTAGACTTCATAATCAGTAAGATTTGTAGAGGTGGGCAAAAACTTGTGCTAGATCAATGGCAAAATATTGAACAAGAATACAGAAATAAGATAAAATGCTCTTCATTTGCATCTTTATTTTTTCTTTCCAGAAGCTATGCCTTAGATATTGTCCATGAATTAGCAAGCTGCAGTAAGAGCTTGAGAAGCTTTCATCCCTTGTTACTTCTATGTACGAGGGTTAAAACAACCGCAGTCATAATAATTCTGTTTTACCTGCATTTTTCAAGGTGGGAGAAGAGAGCAAATAGTGATGTCTGAAAATGTGATGACTTTAGAAAATGTTTATTTTAGGTGTACCAGAGTTTGGAACATGAACTCCAGAAGCATGTTAATCATCAGGATACCCTGCAACAGTGCCAGACTTGGCTGTCTACAGTGCATTCAGAACTAAAGCCAAGTACCTGGCCACCTTTCAGCCTGACAGATGCAGTTAAACAGGTAAAAGTTCAGGACTTGAAAATGCTCAGTTATCCATAATAAATTGAGGTCAGGTAAGAGCTTTATATTAATAGAAATTAGATACACACTCTGACCTCTCAGAGAGCTGTGTAGACTCATTGTTTGTTCTCAGCTCCTAAAGGAGTGCTTTAAGTGAAAAATAACCACTAGTAAAAAAATCACACAAGGCTTTTGATAGCTCTGCTTAATGCTTAGAAATATTTTACCTGAAAAAGGTCTTCCTGGTTAGATAAACCATCTCATATATTCCCCAGAGGTGTTTAGTAGAGTGGGTTTTAGTTTCTGCTTGTCCAATTGCCCATCTGCCTACTAATGTTCCTATATGAGACCTGGCTTCATATTACCATGGATACAGTCTCCTTATAAGACAATTAAAACAATTTTTAAACCTAAGAACATAGAACTATCTCCAGTCCACGTTAGTCATTAAGAATCGTTTCTTTGCTTCTTGATTGTTCGTAGTAACTTAATGTATTTTACATGTGATTTGTACCTTGTTCTCAAATTCAACTAGTATGGTACTAAAAATGCTGAAATTCAGGGCTTTCTTCACCATGTGGCTAGACAGAGATCTTGAAATACTACAGTTGGCAGCTCTGCAAGGGCGGCAGGAGCAGGGGGTGACAGTGTGGCCAGGAGGACAGCACTTTCCCAACGATGTGCAGACCTGCAGCACACAGGTGAGAAGAGCAGAGTCCTCCTGGTCTTAGCCATCATCCAGTGATCACCAGGCAAGTATGTAGGGATGTGGCCAGTCCCACATCAGGGCAGCAAGACAAGACCAGGAGGATCAGTGAGGCACAGATGCACCTGTAGTGTGTAGGTCCATAGGTGACTGAGGGCCTGAGCTTACATGCAGTTCTCAAGCAAGGGGAAAGGCTTCTGAACACTTTTCTATTGGCCAGGTCCCAGCTGGGTCAAGTCAAGGCTGGCCCTGAGCAGAAGTAGCCAAACCCCAATGACAGGGGAATAGAGGTTGCAGGGCCCTTTGGTGCACCGCGGGCCCTGACCATCCCTGAGCATTGGGGACCTGTTCCAGTGCTTAACTGTGCTCAGTGTGAAGAATAGTTTGCCTTGTATCTATGAAGAATTTACTTGTTCCAACATGTCACTCTTCCCTTTAGTCTGTTTTCTGCTCATCTCAGCAGAGTCTGCCTCTGTCTTCTCAGTACTGCCCCCATCTGACCCCTACCATTTTAACGAGTAGCAGACCACAAGTTAGCCTCTCTTCTTCAGGCTTTGCAAATCAGTTCCTTCAGACCTGCCCAAATACCATGAACTACAGCCCCATATTTCTCCAGCCTTTTGCTGGACTTGCACCAGTTTTCCAATATCTCTTCTATGGAGGAAGACTGAACTGAGCCAAAACCAGCAGGGACAGCCTGACAAGTGTCAGTACAGGAGAATAATGACTTCCCAGAGTTTGCTCCCTGCATTCTTGCTAATACAGTAATGACAAGGGCACACTGCTGTCATGTTCAACTTTTTGCCCACAAGGACCCATCACTGCACCTCTGCATTAGGTGGTCACTCACCTCTCCTTTGTGGGACTCAGAGGTATATTATTGCCCTGCTTGCCAGCACTAATATCAACATTTTTTTTTGGAATGTGGAAACTCTTCATAGGGAGAGGTGATCTCCTACAGGCAATGTTGAGGGCAGCAACCCTCACCAGTGGCAATTGTAGATATTGGGGACCTTGGGAAGGCTTCAGAAGGTGTAGGAAAACATGTTGTGCTGCTGGGCTAGATTCCTTATGATCTGTCAGACACTGAAGAATTTTATAGGTATGGGTAACATGACACTTTTATCGTTGGATAAAGCCCTGCTTCCCATTCACCTTGGGAAAGTAAGCCACCTTGTTGAAACTGTATCTACCCAATGCCTAATTTATAAAGAAATGAGAAAAGTAATGCATATGTGAGTAAGAGCTTTGATAACTGGATGGTAATCAGAATTGCTGTTTTCCATAACTATGACAGAGCAACCTTACCTAATAAAATAGTATATGTCTACATTTCTTCTTTTTGAAATAATAAGCTGAAGTAAAAATACTAAAATGCGTGGTTCTAGTAAAATAAGATATTATTTCCACAGTCTCAGAGTTTATTTGAGGATTGTCTTCCCTCAGGTGAAACATTTCCGGGCTCTGCAGGAGCAGGCAAATACATACTTGGATCTTCTGTGCTCCATGTGTGATCTGTCAGATGCCACAGTGAAGAGCACAGCAACAGATATTCAACAAATAAAACAAACGGTACAAGATAACCACAACAACCTGCTTTTAATCCTATTTAGAGCTTTAACTGCCTTGATCTGTTCTCTTTTAAAAAGGTCATACTGGGTAATGGTTTAAAGAAATGTCTTTTTATTTTCATCTTAAGTATTTCTTTTAGGAATAGTTTTCTCCTTCTAGGTTTTTTTTTATTTTATTTTTTTTTAATCCACATGTTGCTCTCCTAGTAGTGATGCAAAGACACACAACAAAGATTGCTAAAGGTACTTAGGCACTGTTACAAGATGTTGGCCTGAAGCCACACAAATAGCCTTCTGTGGAAGAAAATCTGATCCAAATTATTTGCTTTCATAAAACACATTTTAATCTATTTTTCTCTGTATTTTGTTAAAATATTTTACTTTTATTATGTTTTAGACAGTATACTAATGTTCTTATTAGGACATACTAAAATATGAGTTATGATCATAATAAAAACTATTATCGTTCAATCCATAAATCAGAGTGCATCTACTTCAGCATATGAATTTATAGATGAGTATCTCAAGTTTTGAAGTAGCTTAATGCTTATTTTCAGAATAAAAATTTAAAACATGAGAGTTATTAGAAAAGAAACATTGGGAGCATTCCTGTTGTAAACATGAAAATTTTAGTTTTGCATACACGCACAACCAAAATTTTGAAACTAATCCTACCAAGAGTAAAAATCTAATATATACAGTAACAGTATTCCATACCAGAGAAGCAAATTGTACAAATCCAAGCAATCCGTAAAAAAAATAGCAGTCCAAAGGTTGAATAGTTTAAAAGTATTCCAAGCATCAGAATAAGATTCTCTTTTTATATGTAAAGCAGTGAAACATTTTTAAGAAATCACAGACAGTAGGTACAGTGCTGAGATACATTAAGCTGGTTGAGTGTCTAAACCTTAAAGGAGCCCTACTGCTGTATTTGGAGCAAAAGAAGCTGTGTGACTGTCGGTCTAAGGTGATTGATGGGCTCAGATCCGGTAAGCACTCTTCTTATTGGCATTTCACAGGCAGCATATATGCAAAATAACTGTGCTAAGCACACAAAATTAAAGTTTTCATTTAAGCCTTAATCTGATCGTTGTGAAGGCATGTAGGGCACAGTCCAGCAGTATTCTTGGCATGGAATAGGCTAAATCATACATTCAAGCTTTAACAGAAGACTGTTACACCACCCATAAATATACTTGCTTTTCCCAAGGGTGAGTGATAATTATTCTTTTTTTTTTCCACAGCTTTCCTTCAATAGGTCTGAGTTTTATGACTTTTGAAGGTTAAGAATCTTTTTGTAGATAATACTATCCCCTTCAGAATCTGGTGCAGAAATTTGCTGTTAGTACAGTATTGTGCTCAGAGGAAAAAATGGTATTCATCCTTTATCTCCAAAAATAGCTGCATTAAAGCATTCCTACTCCTTTTCGTTTCTTCTAGATTGAGCAACAGATAATGCACTCACAGTATTTGGCTCAAGGTTGGGAAGAGATCAAACAAATGAAGGCTGAGCTCTGGATATATTTCCAGGATGCAGATCAACAATTACAGAATTTGAAAAGGAGACGGGCAGAGCTGGAGCTAAACATTGCCCAGAATATGGTACTCCAGGTTAAGGTAAGGAGATTTAAGATTAAGAGCAGAAGATAAGGACGATGTTAATCCCATGTCTGATATTATTATAATCCATGTTATGTGTATATATCACATAGAATTGCTAGTGTGTTCTAAGAAAGAGCAGAGAAGACAGAAAAAAGGTTTCCGTATTGATGCTACAGGGTGACACAGAAAGTAGAACACTGTACCTTAATATTTTTAAGGTTTTATTTTATAACAGTAGACAATTCTCAGCCTACTGTTCTGATTTGCCTTCACTTTTAATAGGCTAATAACTCATAACAGTAGACCTGAAGATAAGCTCTGCAATTTGTACTTGTGAAGTTCTTTGATTCCAATACTTCTGAATTATCTAGAACCATTTCAGATTTAGTCAGGGAAACTATTCAGTGTTGCTGGACTTTGAAAATCACTGAAGAATAGGTTAAAAAGAAAGAAAATTTAGTTTACCTAAAACAGTGAGACAAATGCCTTCAGATCTTCACTTATTCGTTTACAGATGAGAAGGGTTTTATGGCTATTCTGCATACACCACAAATGTCTGTAAAGTAAAAAGAAGAAACTGAAAAACAGATTAGTTCTTTGCTAAATGATTAAATGCTTGGGGTTTGCATTTTTGGTCTAGACTTTTCTTGTATTCTTGTTCTGTTTTGCTAGGAGTCAGGTAAGAAGTAAACAGCACTTTCTCTTCATGACTGTGCTACAGAAGTGTTTGAACAAAGTCATAGTCCTAGAAGAAGCACAATGTGGGCTGACAGCTGTTAATCAGAGTCCAGGAAAAAGAAGGAATCTGTATTTCTTCACTATTTAAGCCAGGCACCTGATGTACTGTCAGATGTGACACAATGTGTGTTTTTTCCTTGCCATGGTACTTGATGATGCCCAGCTACCTTTGAAGCAGTCACAAAGAGAAATGAGGCAGAACTGGGCAGTAGTATCTCTTCTCTAGAATCCCTGTCAAACACAGCATCCCAGCAAAGTGCTGGAGCTGGGCATGTTTGTTTATTTACAGTTATTGGAACTAGAATTTGGGATAATATATTTATCCTAGACAATGTATAAGTGCTGAAAAGTATTTGATTAGTTTTAGTTGTCAGAATATGGTATATTCTTATTTTGGATTCTCTGTGATTTCTTGTTTGGTAAGAAATGTGTGTACAGATGGACTCCTGTATTTGCTGGAATTTATTAACTCAAATAGCATCATACCTAGATAACAATTGGCTTTTCTCAGTAATGACAGTAATAATGGTTGCTATTATAGAAGTAGGAACAAAACAAAGTATGGATGTGGGGGCTCACTGACTCATGGACTCTGCTTCTTATTTTTAGTCTCCAATGAAAATGGAAGAAAAATGAGCTAGAAACAGTACTGATAAAATTAATTGTCATAAGACCTTGTGAAAGCTGTGCTAGTCTGGAAGCTAGGGCAATAAGGTGTGACTTGATGGTGATTTCCGTTCATTACTGGCACTTGGAAACTGCTCTGATTTGTCTGTAACCAACTTGTCCCCATCTGAGAAGATGAGGAGAGAAGGCACTTTTTCCAATTTACGTCTGCAAAGGATTTGCCTGGGCAGATAATTAGTCCTTACACAATTTATTTATTTCAGAGTTTTTATTTAAATTCCATTTTATAATTCTGAAGAGGTGACACCATATTGTTTTTGACTATTGTCTTTTTCAGGAATTCAGTCAGAAGTTGCAGTCTAAGCAGTCAGCTCTTACCTCTGTGACTGAGAAGATGAACAAACTAACCCAAGGGCAGGAATCACCTGAACACAAGGAAACAGGAGAGCTGAGCAACCAGTGGCTGGATCTCTGCCTTCAGGCACATGGTTTGCTCCTACAGAGGGAAGAGGATCTGCAGAGGACAAGGGATTATCATGACCGCATGCATGTAGTTGAAGTTTTCTTGGAAGAACTCACAAAAGAGTGGGACAACCTGGCTAGGTAAAAAACATGGAAGCACGCACAAAGCTGATTTAGTGCACGTTAGCTGGAAGAGCAGTTTACAGAGTGTCTCTTGAGTTAGATCCTCTAAAAATCAGTTTTACCATGTTTAATTAATAGCAGGCCTCTCTAATTAATTATAGGACTATTAGTTGTATTGAAATAGTGTTTGAGAAGCCAAATTTTCAGTGTTTGTCTTTAAGGCAAGTACCGATTGATCCCACCTTAGAGTATAGCATTTCAAGCATTTTTACTATTTTGTTTGAACTCTTCATTACTGTTTACTATGTTTCATGAGCTTTTTTCATTGTGATATTGTGTTTTGTCTATTAGACTATTATATTAAAATTTAGTTGCTTCTGCTAAACTATTGCAGCTACTTCGTATAGCATACACACCAGCTTTGTGTAATATTGTGAGAGTCTATTACTGTTGTTCCACTGTCATGGAACAAGATTCACTTGCACCTCAATACTTGTACATAGGTGCAATATAACCCGTATATTCTGCAGTATTCATGTTAGTTTGTATGGTCAGCCTGATGATCACTTTGCAGATGAAAGGGAGAGGAATAAAAAACTTATAAATTAATATTCAGGACTGGTACTTTCAAAAAAATGTAAAAACTGGAGGTATTTATGTCATACTGATTTCAGTATACAGTAGGCTTAGAATTCAACATGACTTCTTTTAAAACCCTATCCTCAAATAGGATCTAATAATTAATTTCTGTTGTGTTCATTTTGATAACAGATCTGATGCTGAAAGTACAAATGTGCACCTTGAAGCTTTGCAAAAATTAGCACTTGCACTGCAGGAAAGGGGATTTGCTCTGGAAGATTTGAAAGACCAGAAACAGAAGATGACAGAACATCTGAATCTTGATGACAAAGAATTAGTAAAGGAACAATTTGGTCATTTTGAGCAACGCTGGACTCAGCTGGAAGATCTTGTCAAAAGGAAAATTCAAGTTTCTGTTTCAACCTTAGAAGAGCTCAGTTTGGTGCATTCCAAACTTCAGGAATTAATGGAATGGGCAGAGGAGCAGCAACCTAGTGTCTCAGAGGCTCTTAAACAGAGCCCACCTCCAGATTTGGCTCAGAGTCTTCTAATGGATCATCTTACCATTTGCAGTGAGCTTGAAGCCAAACAGCTTGTTTTGAAGATGCTTGTGAAGGATGCTGACAGGGTGATGACCAACCTAGGGCTCAATGAAAGGCAGGAGCTGCAGAAAGCACTTTCTGATGCACAGCACCATGTAGGTTGTCTCAATGATCTGATTGGCCAAAGAAGAAAGCACCTGAATAAAGCATTGTCAGAAAAGACTCAGTTTCTTATGGCAGTCTTTCAGGCTACAAACCAAATTCATCAGCATGAGAAGAAGGTAACATTTCCAGAACACATTTCTCTGTTCCCAGAAGATGTGAACAAACAGATCAGGACTTGCAAGAATGCCCAGGCTAACCTGAAGGCCTATCAAAATGACATCACAGGGTTGTGGGCTCAAGGAAGGGATTTAATGAAAGAAGCAACAGAACAAGAAAAGAATGAAGTGTTAGATAAATTGCAAGAACTACAGAATGTGTATGACACTGTTTTACAAAAGTGTAACCAGAGATTGTTAGAACTGGAGAAAAATATAGTTTCCAGGAAATATTTCAAAGAAGACTTAGATAAAGTTTGTCATTGGCTAAAACAAGCTGATATTGTCACATTCCCAGAAGTCAGTGTAATGAATAGTAACTCCGAACTGTACACACAGTTGGCAAAATATCAACAGATTCTTGAGCAATCCCCAGAATATGAAAATCTGTTACTCACACTGCAAAGAGATGGCCAAGAAATCCTACCATCACTTAATGAAGTAGATCATTCTTATCTGGATGAAAAACTTAACATTCTCCCTCAGCAATTCAGTATTGTCACTGCTCTGGCAAAAGAAAAATTATATAAGGTTCAGGAAGCAATTTATGCCAGAAAAGAGTATGCCTCTTTGATTGAGTTGACAAGTAAAGCTCTGACTGAACTAGAAGATCAGTTTGTTAACATGGACAAAGCTCCAGCTGCTGTTTTAGCCAAAGAAGCTGTGTCACTCCAGCAGGCCTACAGAGATCTCTTAGGTGAGGTGGTGAGCCTTGGTGCAGCAGTGGATGAACTAAACCTGAAGAAGGAGGCCTTTCGAAGCACTGGCCAGCCATGGCAACCAGATGAGATGTTAAAACTTGTCACGCTATATCACAAGTTGAAGAGGCAAATAGAACAGAAAATCAACCTGTTGGAAGACACAATAGAAGCATGCCAGGAGCATGAGAAAATGAGTATGCAGTTTGAGGCACAACTAGAGGCAGTGAAGAAAGAGCAGATTAAGGTAAATGAAGAAACACTCCCAGTAGAAGAAAAATTGAAAACATACCATTCTCTGGTGGGCAGCTTGCAAGAGATGGAGAGTCTTCTGAAACGAATAATTGAGCATCTAGAAGCCCTTTCTCCTCAGCTTGACTCGTCTGCATGTGAGAGAACAAATCAGCAAGTGCAGTCTTGGCAAGAGCAACTAAAGTCTTTGCATGCTGCCATTGGTGACACTGTGATGGAGTGTGAGAACAGACTTGTGCAAAGCATAGACTTCCAGACAGAAATCTGCCGCTCACTTGACTGGTTGAGATGGGTGAAAACAGAACTTAATGGGACATTAAGTTTGGACCTCAAACTGCAAAGCATCCAAGAAGAAATCCGAAAAGTTCAGATACATCAGGAAGAAGTGCAGTCAAGCCTGAGAATAATGAATGCACTGAGCAATAAAGAAAAAGAGAAATATATGAAAGCAAAGGAGCTGATACCTTCTGACCTGGAAAACACACTTGCCGAGCTGACAGAACTAGATGGTGAAGTTCAAGAATCTATACACATGAGACAGGTTAGTGCATGCTAAGTGTCATTAGTTTCTTGCTCAAAAAGCTGAAAAATATGGCTCTGTGGCACAATGTTTGTAATCATAATGAAAACAATTTATGTTAATAAACCTGTTGTTACGGGGTTTTATGACTTACATTGTGATCTGTTGCCATGGATGACTTGGGGAGAGAGGGGGAAAAGGGAGAAAAGGATTCCTTTAATATGCATGTAGACTCTCCAGAGAGAGGGAAAAGAAAGCAAGAGCAGGCAAAATGCAGGCTCTCAACAGAGATATTTTTTTTTTCCTGCAGTGAATTTTATGGGCCTCAATAAGGTTTTCCTTTTTATTTCAGGCTACCTTGAACAAGTTATATAGCCTCTGCCAAAGATACTACCAAGTGATGCAGATAGCAAATGACTGGCTTGAAGATGCTCAGGAATTTCTACATTTAGCAAGAAATGGTCTTGATGTTGAGAACTCTGAGGATAACCTGAAGAACCACATGGAATTTTTCAGCACAGAAAGTCAGTTCAATAATCATTTGATGGAGTTACAGGGCCTTGTGTCTGAGATAGAGCCCTTTATCCAAACCACAGCAAGACAGCAGCTGATGCAGAATGTAGCTGCATTGGAGGAAAAGGGCAAAGGGACAAAGCAAGAAGCCAAAACCCAGCAAGAGCAGTTGCAAAGGTATAATAACATGTTGGGCTTTTTTCTTTTATTTTAAGATGACCTCAGTGATAAAAGAAAAACGTTATCATGTTAATTGGAGTTTCGTAAAATGTTTGTGTGACTGATGAGAAAAGTTGATGCTGACATTCAGAGTTGTTGCATTCTGTTTTCTCCTCTGCCACTGACTGCCTTGATGGGAGATTCTGAGAAGAATATGATAAAATTATATAAAGCTTGGAACACCACCAAGAAGACAAGCAGGGAATGACTGGCACTTATTTCGCCTGGTGCGAGACCTATGTAGAAACAAATGAAATTGAAGCAGACATTTTGAACTAAAAGAAAATACCATTTTAATGATAATACCTATGTTACTTATTATGCCTGAATGTTACGGATTCCAAAAGTTTGGGTGGGTTTGAAACACAACCCAAACAAAGATTTTTGTTTTACCGTCACTGTGGAAATGTCTATCAAGGGCAATTTAATGCCACGCTGTGTCTGTAAGGCACAGCTGAAAATCAGGAGTGCATGCTTCTAAGTATTCTCTTTCCTAACAATCTTTTTTTTAATTGGAAAATATGTGTAATAGCAAAATGAAGCAGTTACATTGAAAACTAGGTGCAATAATATTTCTAATTTTCAAATGCTTTCGTATCACATTAAATTGTTCTTTCTGGAACTGTATTTTTAAGGTGTGCTTCAGAATGGCAGGTGTATCAGACAGCAAGACAGAAGGTTATTGAAGTGATGAATGAAGCTGAGAAAAAATTATCTGAATTCTCAGTAGCTAAAGCTGCTTCTTCTCATGAAGCAGAAGAGAAATTGCTAACACATAAGGTAAGGTACTGAGAATTATGTTAAATCCTTTTCCTTCAGTGCAAACAAATGTACATTATCTAAGTCCCTACCTGTGGCAACATTAAGTTTTTAGATCTTTTCCTGTAGTGCTTAACTGTGTCATAGCCCACCAAGAGGTGTTTTGTGTTGTGCAGAATACACATTTTGTTTGTGGGGTGACCAGGACAGTTTTAATTGCTTTTCAGCTTAATGTCTGTCTATATGCCTGTGACTGTAGAGAACTGGAAGGAAACAGAAGATTCCTAAATGTCTTGGGTGCATAACACCCAAAACTTTGTACCCTACAAGAAAATGGGATCAATAGAAATGTCCATCTACTTTGGATCACATTGAAGAGTTTTACTAAGACTTTCTACTCTTAACATTTAGGGTGCTAATCAGTTGCCCAATACAGGCAGTTAGTGACACTTGAGACATCCTGCCTGGTCTCCAGCTGTGTCTCTGTGAAGGCAGAAATCTCCCCTAAGAGTAATGTCATGTCTGCCAGATTCATTAAAATATTCTGATACTCTTGGCCATCTAAAATGGCATTAGAGAAGAATATAACATAAATGTGTATTTAAACACCTGAGTTCATAGAACCATAGAATGGTTTGGGTTGGAAGAGATCTTAAAGATCATGAAGTTCCAACCTCCCTGTCATGGGTAGAGACACCTCCTACTAAAGCAGGTTGCTGAAAGCCCCATCCAACGGTGGCCTTGAACAGTTCACTGGATCCACAACTTCCCTGAGCTACCTGGTCTAGTTTCTTACCACCCTCACACTAAAGAATTTCTTCCTTATGTCTAATATAAGTCTACCCTTTTCCGTCTTAAAGCCAGTACCCTTTGTCTTATTGCTACATGTCTTTCTAACCAGTCCCTGCCAAGCTTTCCTGTAGGCCCCCTTCAGGTACTGGAAGATCACCCCAGAGCCTTCTCTTCTCCAGGCTGAACAACCCCAACTTTCTCAGCCTGTTTTCATATGAGAGGTGCTCCAGTCTTCTGATCATCTTTGTGGCCCTCATCTGGATTTGTTTTAACAGGTCCATGTCCTTCTTGTGTTGGGGGCTCCAGAACTGGACACAGTTTTCCAGGTGGGGTCTCATGAGAGTGGAGGGGGAGAATTCCCTTTATTGACCTGCTGGCTAGAAGGGACCTGAATACTCAATTCCATGCCTTCTGAGAGGCTAGTAAGGAAGTGAAAATGTGATTGCACCCAATTTCTGCTCATTACAGAGAGCTGTATTTTGGACCACGTCCTTCAAGTAGCTGAGCCACTTATGCATATGAAAAATAAAGTGAGACCTAACCAGCTCATTCAGCATAGAGTATCTCCTCTTTGTCTACATTTGGTGGCTCATCTGATGGAAAGGGTGTTGAATAGTTATAAGTTGAGCTGTAAAAGAAGAAAACAGTGCTTATTTTTGCTTTTTCAGACTGTTGTGTCTGTAGTGAATTCTTTCCATGAGGAGATCACAGCCCTTGAAGAAAAGGCTTCACAGCTGGAAAAGGTTAGCAATGATGCCAGTAAGGCAACTATAAGTAGGTCCATGACAACAGTTTGGCAGCGTTGGACACGGCTCCGGAATGTAGCCCAAGAGCAAGAAAAAATTTTGGGAGATGCAGTGCAGGAATGGAAGGGCTTTAATGATAAGGTAACGTCTGCTCTTCGTAAATCCTCCTTTATTAACTGTACATAGGTTTTTACTCATTATACTGCCTTATTAGTCACCTTATGGTAGATAAAGCTGGTAGCTTTATAGCTTTTTACTGGGGTGAAGTATCGGAAGAGTATGAAGTTGCTATTTTCTAAATTTATGCAGTGATATTATTGCCTGTCACTGCTCATGGATCATGTGTGTCTCTTTTTTTTTTTTTCTTTGTATTCTACCTGTCCCTTTTTATGTGTTGTCCATAATTTTATGCTCAGATTGCAGGTTCTCTGAGAATAGGGATCATCTTTTAGTTAAATGTATTACTTGTGCCAAATATGGGTCTGCCCTGGGGTAGATAGAGCTCTCAGTCCTATGGCAATAAAGATAATAAATGCTAAAAAATATGATGAGCCACTCACCACTTGACAAGAAAATCTCTTAGCAAGTCCTACTCCAGTGTCAAGAGCTAGGGCTAGCTAGCTAGATCTAGCACTAGAGCATGGATTTATATATGTCATAGACACTGCTGCACCAGCCCTATACCACAACTGTTTCACAGCATCTAAATATACAGCACTGAGTTTAGCATCTTTTGGTGTTGGTTGTATTAGCTACTTTTTAATCACATTATTGACAAGACGGCATCTCCTCCCATAGATTCAGAAAGCCACCATAGTAATAGATCAGTTACAAGGTCGCTTACCAGAAAGCTCAGTGGAAAAGTCAACTAGAACAGAGCTCCTGGAACTCCTGGATTACCACAGCAGTTTCCTTCTGGAGTTGGAGCATCAGCTGTCATCTTTGGGCCTGCTCAAACAGCATGCTGTCAGTGTGCTTCAAGATGTGGAAAGAAAACCTCCATCTAAGGAGGAACTACCAGTCATGCAAGAAATCAAAGCAATGCAAGATCGATGCCACAAGTAAGGCAATATTTTAAAAGATTCTCTAGAAAAATTGTACCTTATAATTCATATAGTTCATGTATAATTGTTATCATCATTAACAATTACCACATTTAAAATAAATATTAGTTATTGTATTTAGAAGAAGCATCATATGAATTTTAAATTATCTTCAGTTGATTTTGAAATAAGTTTCTGCCATTATGTTTTATTTCTATCAGCAGGAGTATGCATTTTTGGAATATGTACTTTTTGCCTTGCATAATAACAATAATTTATGTAAAGGTTGTATAAGCTACATTACATTTATAAATTATTTTAAACCCTTCCATTGCATCTCACTCTTAACAGTGACCATTTATCTTTTTGTATCCTAAGTTTAGATTAGTTTATCACTTTGTTTCCCGTTGGAAGCATTTAGTACCAAAAGTAGGTATACTATGAAATTTACAAGGATATTTATTGCATATGCAAACAAAACATATCTTAACATTTCACCCTGTGGTTATATGAATGTTAATCTAAACATACAATGTCTTCCTGTCATGTATAAACCAGGAAATTTTATGGCTTAAGTTGCAGGGCTTATGTTCACTTCATAACTGCACTAAGATGCCATTAACTGGATCTCCACAGTGAGAAGAGGGAGAGCGACAGAGAAAGAAAACACTATAAACTTGGCACCTAGCCTGTCCAAAGTTAATTGTGTTCATACATAACTGATTACAGTAGAATAGCAATCCCTGTAGAAAATGTAGAAACTGCACTGACAATTAGTGCAGTCTGTTGTGATGAGCTCAGATGTAGGTGTCTGTATTGTAAACATTTGCATTCCTTCAAAAGAGTTGTGCAGTTGAAGTCAAAATATATAAAAAGCTAATTAGAAGGAATGGGCTGAAGAATGTGTACTGCTTTAGTAGTCTGTTGCAACACTGCTCCAGTTTTTGTTACTATGGATGTGGGTCTATCAGTCATTACCTTTATTATTTGGTATTTTTTGGCAAAGCAGTGTTTTGAGACCTTGCATAGTTCTTTGCAAATAGTTTTAATTTCTTTGTTTCTGAAGTATGCAACAGAAAGTGAAAAAGGGTGTGAAGATGGTGAAACAGGAGCTGAAGGAGCGTGATGATGTTGAAGCAGAAATGAATACTGTCAAGTCCTGGATCCAGGAAACAAAAGAGTATTTATTAAGCCCTGATGTGGAAGTGGATACTCAACTTCATGAGTTGCAGGTATATAATTTTTTTCAATTTCCAATATTAATCTTCATTATAATCTGCTAATGAGTGTTAATCAGTTAAAACAAAATAAAAACCAAAACAAACAAACACACACACACACACAAACACACACACACACAAAATATTACACTCAAATTCAAATCTGACAATATTCTTTAGTTTTGGAGTAAGCCACTAGACAAATTCATAAAGCATGAGGTAGCTGATGGGCTGCAATACCTTGTTTTAAAGATACTTAAGATTTGCATTTAAGCACTTTTGCAAATCAGCATATTGTTTAGTAGTATTTCTCCTCTCCTCTAAGATATGGGGGAACTATAGAATGTGAACGGACAGAATGCGATATTTCTTGGCAGTCTTTTGGGGCAAGGAGGCAAGCAACAAAATAAAATAAACTCATTTCACTGGAGGTTCTGAAAGCTTGACATTTTCTACATACATGTGGTCACAGAGGAACAGAGAACTGGACAGTCATAAATGAGAATTCAGGAAATACCAAGCTACAATTCTTTTTAATAAACCAATAAAAATTTTGAAAGTGGATAGCTTTGTTGCAAGCTGCATGAAATGTTTGCATTTTCTAAGTTTACACAGAAATGTTTTTCCCATTGTTCTCAGCAATACTGTTTTTCTGTCATTAGTCTCTCCTTGGTGAAGTAACCACTCATCGCCAGGCTGTTGAAAAAATGGCTGAACAACAACAGAATAAGTACTTGGGGCTTTATACCATTTTGCCTTCTGAACTTTCTCTTCATTTAGCAGAAGTTGGGCTGGACCTTGTAACTGTACAAGATCAGGTAAAGCATAGTAGATAAATACATTACAAATCTATAGTCCTTTAAACTTTATAACTTAGTGGAATACAGTAGCCAAATGTTGTCAAACTATGACAGTGTGGAGTAGTTTAATTACCTTCATTTAAATTAAATGAAGTTAATTTAAACTTAATTTCCTTTCAGGAGGAGAGATTTCTGATTACTGAATTTATTTCCTATTCTTGACAGATTCAAACCAAAGAAAGAGAAACTCAGCAGATCAAAAGATTGAATCAAGAGTTCAGTCAGAAAATTCAGGAGATAGCAAGTGAACTAAATGCCATTCTTTCAAAACTGAAAAAGAAAACAAATGATATAGCACAAGCTAAACTTGAACAAAAGGTAAGACTAAGGCTTTCCTTATTTGGTTAAACGATAAATTCTTCTGAGTTGGGACATTCACTTCGTACCAAAGTTGTATTTGTGAAGGTTTGCATGACACATTTTTTGGTAGTTCAACAGAAGAATAGACAGAAATTAGTTTTGACTGATGAGATTTTAAAATTATATTATTTGCAAACTAGCCCATACAGGGACTCAAGTTAGTAACAAGACTTGGAGGAAGAAGCTGAGAATGAGAGCAAGTCAGATGGACCAAGTTATGCTGTGACATAGTACCCTTATTTAAAGATAATGAGTATGACTGCAACCTGGGAAAACCTAAGAGGCTGGCCAACTGCTCCTTGTCCCAGCCTGTATTGGAAAGTACAGCACAGTACACCTTTATTTGCGATAACCAGAATTTTACTTAGCCAGTAGTCCATTTCCTATCATGTGGTGCAATAATGAGGCAAAGAACTACTGGTGCGGTTAAGGGGAATGGAAAGGACTCTTAGTTCCTTGTCTAGGTATTCTTAATCTTAGGTATGTGCCACACTCCAAAAAGCTCATCTGTACTGAAGTATAGTGGCTAAGTTAGGATTATTATATGAGGGCAGAGGATTTTTGGGGGGGTTGGAGAAGATGTTGAGGGTGAGGATTTTTTTAGTTTTGTTTGGTTTTTAACTAGTCAAAAATAAGCTTGACCAAATTACTGTCTGGAAGTAAACAAAGGAGAAATTAGGAGAAGATGTGGCATGTCTGGTATGGCAAAAATTCCATGTTTATTTTGATGAGTTGCTCTCAATATGCTCCAAAGTATCATTTGCTTTGCAGGATGTATCACTGAAATATATCCCTTTAAAACTGGTGTGTCTCCTTCGTCCCCGTAATTAAGCAGAAAGCCAGTGAAATGGGCCTTCCTATGCTACATAGATGAAAACTCTTCCACTGGAGATTCAGTAAAGTTCCTCAACTGTGTTTATGTCAGCACTCAGCTGATACTCCTGAGACTGGGTTGGCTTTGATTACAGCAGTAAATATTTTTATATTAACATTGAAACTGAATATGAAAAATAAAACAAAAATCTGTCTTAAATCCATGTAATTCAAGTCGGGTGGATCCTTCCCTCATTTTTAAACAGTATATAAATTCTGCACTGTGTCTATAGTAGATATATTTATTTATGTTTACCTGAGATATGTGTCTTTTTATCTAGATGAGCAGTTCAACATCTTTCTCTACCTGTAGACATTTATGTCACTAAGTCACACTACTGTTCATGGAATAATATTTATTGTAATAGTTGATCATAACTTATACTTGAAGGTGTGTCTGCGAGGACAGCCCTAACCTGAAGAGCTTGGAGTATCTTCTTGAAGCACCTGTAGTTAGAGTAGTGTTCTGAATCAATTTTTGTCTGATTGCAGTTTATATTTCTAAAAATATTGTAAAGGAGCTAGAGTGTTTGAGACTTATTTTATTGATATTACAAAAACAATGAATTGTTAACACCTTAGGTATAAAAACAAAATCAAATAAAAAAACCCCAACAATACCCCCTCCCCAAGAAACTGTAGTCAGTAAGTGTTTTATCGATCTATGGGAAACACAGAAAACCTTTTAGGTTTCCTTTTTAAACTTTACAGAAACTTTGTAACTATGGTAAGAAAAACTGATTTTAAAATCTGCTTCTATTGAAAGTCTAGCACAATCCAAGACTGCTCCTGTGTCAGGATCAAGCTGTGCAACTGCAAGTTTCAAATTAAAATGAAAGCTTATATAATGCATTCATGAGTCATTACATATTTCTGAGTTTGTAAGGGATTATTTTAAGACAGCAAGAAAACAAAACCTCTTTCCAGTAATGAAAAATCCTTGTCATGGCAATGTGTACTGACTATTGATTTCAAAAACAAACACAGAAAGGTGGGCAAGAACAGTTAATGTCACTCTGAAATTGCTCAGTCTTTTGCTATGGAAGTGAAAAAGTTTATCCATTTCAACCATGAAGTCAGAGAAGAAAGAGTAATGGCACACATTTAAGAGATGACCAGACTTCCTGCTCTTCTGCCTTTCTGCTTAGACAAGCATTGTTGGTTTCCAGCCAGAATAAAAATGGAACAAAAAACTGAGACTTTGGACAGGGCATAGAAGTTGCAAGTTGGCCTAGAAAGAAACAACCGGACAGCTAACACTTTCTGGATCACTGATTTTTTTCTTTTTCTGTCTAGATCCTCAGTGAAGAGTTAGACAGCTGCAACATAAAGCTGTTGGAATTAGATGCATCAGTCCAGGACTTTGCAGAGCAGAATGTACCACTGGCTAAGCAACTGGCTAACAGGATTGGGAAACTCACTGCCTTGCACCAACAGACGGTACAGCAGGCTGAGTACAGAGCAGCTAAGCTCAGTCAGGTACGATCTCCAATCCTTTCTGCTGTTTCTTTTCAGAAGCAGAAGGAACACACAAACTTCATGTTTATCTTCACATAGTTATACAAGAAGGGGCATTCCTTGGCACATCTGCCTATTATTAGTCAGGGCTTGCATCACAGAAAGGCAAGAGACTGGTCAGATCAGGAGTGTAGAAAAACGCTGAGATGCTGTTTTAACATCCTTTTCCATTAATCATTTGCTAGTTGTTTCCTCTGGTGCCCTGAAAAGATTATGGACTTCCCACAGAAGCATGACAGGCAATACTATCTCATTGTACTTTTTGGGGCCTCTGTCTTACCATTGTTACCTATATTTGCAGAAGAAAAGAAAAGAAAAAAAAAGAAAAGAAAAGAAAAGAAAAGAAAAGAAAAGAAAAGAAAAGAAAAGAAAAGAAAAGAAAAGAAAAGAAAAGAAAAGAAAAGAAAAGAAAAGAAAAGGAAAGGAAAGAAAAGATAATGCTTTGCTCTAGTCATAATTTATGAAGGGTGAATATAATTTGTAGATTCAATAGAAAAGTCTAGATACAACAGTCCTGATAATGCATAATGTTTACACAACACTTCAGCATTCATAAAGATGCTTCCCTTGAGGTTTGAAGTCCCTGAAACTATTCCTTATGTATTTTTTTTGCTAATTGTTGTTATCCCAAAAAAAGTCTATTAAAAGCAAAGAAATTGATTTTCTGTGGTTCTGCCATCAGTGCCCTGATAAATTGAGTTCTCTCTTCTGTGTGCATAAAGAAGCTTCTATAAAGCTTGAAAAAGATAACTATTTTGTTAGATTCTTTTCAGTTTCCTCTGGAAAACTTTTTAGAAAATTACTATCAAAGTAAGAGTTCAGTCAAAGGTACTTGGGGAAGGAGTTTATCTATTAGGATATTTTTGTTCAGCACCAAGACATGAAGTGCTATAGGTAAGGCAAACTGCATGCAGATACAGTTCTGTCACCTAGGATTTGATCCATCCTTCATACAGGAAAACTGCATGAAGATCAGTGAAATTATTCCAGCTAAATGGAAGAAAAAGGGAACTAAACAGTACTTTACTAAATAGAAACTGGATGAATCAGAAAGCAGTGCTTTTGTCCTGTATTTTGAAATAAGTGCAATGTTTCTCTTTTTGGAAATAGAACAGGCTGAGTAGACAAAGCAGGTTTTAAATAAAGATGATTTTGGTGATGACATCATGGAAAGAGTAAAAAATAAGAAATGACATAGACAGGTTTGCAGTATGCCACAAACTGAGCAAGAAGGCATTTTGGAACTTACGTGTGAGGCTGAATATGTGCAGGAAGTGTACCCTCTAGAGATATATTTGAGTATCAATGCACTCTTCCAGTGTGAGCTAGATTCTTGTAGTATCTTTTTTCCACTGAAATAGATACGTTTATTAATGGAAGCAGACCTATTTTAACTCTATAAATACAGAAGTAATTAAACTGAGGGAGTGTGGGCTTGATGAATGGACAGTGAGGTGGATTGAGAGCTGGCTGTGTAACAGAACTCAGAGGGTTTGATTAATGGAGCAGGGTCAAGTTGGAGCCCTGTAACCAGTGGTGTCCCCCAGGGGTCGACACTCGGTCCGGTCTTGTTCAACGTATTCATCAATGACCTGGAGGAGGGGACAGAGCATATCCTCAGAAAGTTCGTTGATGATGCAAAACTGGGAAGAGTGGCCAACACTCCAGAGGACTGTGCTGCCATCCAGTGTGACCTGGTTAGGCTGGAGAGCTGGGCAGAGAAGAACCTAATGCGGCTCAACAAGGGCAAGTGTAGAGTCCTACACCTGGGGTCGAAGAACCCCATGCACCAATATAGGTTAGGACCTGCTGGAAAGCAGTTCCAAGGAGAAGGATCTGGGAATCCTGGTAGATAGTAAAATATTCATGAGCCAGCAATGTGCACTTGCTGCCAAGAGGGCCAATGGAATCCTGGGGTGCATAAGGAAGTGTGTGGCCAGTAGGTCAAGAGAGGTCATTCTCCCCTTCTGCTCGGCCCTGGTGAGGCCACATCTGGAATACTGTGTCCAGTTCTGGGTTCCCCAGTTCAAGAGAGACAGGGAACTACTAGAGAGAGTCCAGTGGAGGGCAACAAAGATGATGGCGGGGTTGGAGCATCTGCCTTATGAGGAAAGGCTGAGTGAGCTCGGACTCTTTAGCCTGGAGAAGAGAAGGCTGAGGGAAGACCTTATTAATGCCTGTAAGTATCTAGAGGGTGGGTGCAGGGAGGATGGAGCCAGACTCTTTTCAGTAGTTCCCAGTGACAAGGAACATTGCGGGGCAATGGGTACAAGTTGGAACATAGGAAGTTCCATTTAAATATGAGGAAAAACTTCTTTACCGTGAGGGTGACAAAGCACTGGAATAGGCTGCCCAGTGAGGTTGTGGAGTCTCTTTCTCTGGAGATATTCAAGACCTGCCTGGACGCGTTCCTGTGTGATGTGCTCTAGGCGATCCTGCTTTAGCAGGGGAGTTGGACCAGATGATCTCTAGAGGTCCCTTCCACTCTGATAATTCTGTGATTCCATGAAATTATATTCAACACTAAAGAAAAGTTGTTAAAAAAATCCTCGAGTTAAAAACCGTAAATGAAATAAATGTAATGTTACCATTCTCTAAGAACTCTACAGAATTACATCTTAGGCTTAAGTGGATTTTTGTTTTATATCCAGGCTGCTTCACACTTGGAAGAATACAATGAGATGTTGGAGTTCATATTGAAATGGATCGAGAAAGCGAATATCCTAGTGCATGGTAGTATAACATGGAATTCTTCCTCTCAGCTTCGTGATCAGTGTAAAGCCTACCAGGTAGTTATATGAGCTGTGAAATTTAAACAACAGTGTATAAAGTTCTTTTTCTGAGCAGTGAAGTTTTATTTCCTAAACTTTTTTTGCAGCCTTCCTTTAGGAAAAGTGTCTTTACAAGCTAGGTTTCTTTGACTGTTACCCCAAAGCTTAGAGTTGTTTAATTTTATTTTTTTTTACAACTATTTTGAAGACTAAAATTAACATATATTTTGAATAAAACTATCTGATTCAACGTTGATATGCATGTTTCCTCAAGTACATTGGCTTCACAGCAGCTTTTGACTGAAGAGCATGTCTCTATATACCATGATTCTGTCTCACATAGTACCTCATTGCAGCTGATATTCTTCTAAAACTCTAGTTAATCAAACACAATTTTCAGGTTTGGTTGCACTTTGGTTTTGGTGTTGTTTTTTTGCTGTTGTTTTTTTCTTCTTCACACAAAATTGTAAAAACCTTTATTCTCATCTGAATAGTTTCATATCAAGTGTTTTCAGACTGATACCAAATGGGTGAGTTTCTTCCAGTTGCTTCCTGAACATCTCACATCAGAGTGTTTTGCTGTCCCTGTGACAGTGCAGTTTGTTCTGTGTGTGGAATAGGTGAGTTTGGGATCCGTGGAGGAGCAGTTTGATAAGGTTCAAGCTTGTCTAGTGTTACGTGACCATGTGAAAAAAATAAAATCATAAGATGATCATGTCTCACCAATGTCAAAATAAGACTACATTAAGATTTTTATATATACATTAGTTAATTGTCGACTACATTCACTTACTTTGAGGCAATGTAGTATGTCATGCTTTCTTCTTCAGAATAGGAACCTCCAGGAAACTTGTCCTGGGGAGGCAGCATGTCTGGTTTGTTTTTACTAAGGCTTTTTCCCTGCTTCAAAAGTTGAGGATACACACAGAACACTTTGGTAGCCATTTTTTAGGTAGCATTAATAACTACTGCTCTGCTATAAGACTGCAAGTGCTTTCTGCTGCTTTCTATTAGGTACACCGGGGTTCCAGAACACATCTGATCCCTAGATTGTGTATATTACATTTTCACAGGCAAGTGTGTATAGCAAAACACTAAAATGAGTGAGTTGTTAAGTAGAGCTACTGAAACTTTACAGTTTACTATTTTATTTCCCAGTCTTCATAAGCTGAAGCACTTAAGCATAAATGATTAAGCACATTGCCCGAGCCTTACAGGAAATTAGTAGAACTTAGTAATATGCTTACAGATGTGTAGAAATTGAGGAGTTTGCAGAACAGAAATATAAAGATGTGTTTAATCTGAAGCTCAACTGTGGTGTTCAATTTGTTCTTATCTCCATCTAGACTATGTTGGATGAGTCTGGAGAGATTCATGGTGATCTTGAGGCCATGAGTGATAGGGTTGAGTATCTGGCGAGCGTGTACTGTACTGAAGGAATGTCACAGCAAGTGCTGGAACTGGGGCGGAGAACAGAGGAATTGCAACAAATTATCAAAGTGCGGCTACCAAATCTCCAAGATGCTGCCAAGGTACTTGGATGCAGTTTTTCTAATACTAGCTGACAACTAGGGTAGTTTTTGCATTATTTTTCTGAGACTATTAGCATTGCAGATTGTCTGTGGTCTGTAAGCAGGTATGACTGTGTTGTCCGAAGTTAGATGTTTTGTGCCATTTGAGATGCTGCCTTCATGTGCTGTTCCAGATGGGGACAAGGTTCCTGCAGGTCCTGTCATATCTGCCCATTCTGGATGGATGTACTGGTGATCATGATGTGTCTCAAATGACACTAAGCAGCTGTGTTTAGATACTTGAAAAGTGTCTGTGTTGGCACTCATGCTGTGCCATTTCCTTTATTTTTCTCTTGAAAGATATCTAAAGCCAGCTCTCTGTTAATTCAGATCCGTACTGAACCAGATCAGTTTCCATGATGTAAGGCCTACCCCTACAAGGGAGTGCAATGAAAAGGATGAATGGGCTTTTTAATTTCCCTGACATTTCTGTGCAGCTCTTCCATAAGGATATACTGTTAATATATGTGTATAATGCCTGTGCAAAGCCTAAGGGCATGGTAAACTGGTGCAAGACACAGGGAAAAGCATAGAATTCTCTTCTGCGTGCTCTTACCTTTTTTTAAAAAAAAAAAAAAAAAATTGATACAATAAATCAGGAAAAAATTAATGTTGGAATGACAATTAGTGTATTTATAGGAGTTGAGACTTCTTTCCATTACAAAAGCACATATCAGTAAACTGCAGTTTATGAGCTGAAGGCTTCCATTTTATTTTATTTTTTTTCATGGAACAAAGCAGAGGTTTGCATACAAGTAACCATAGCTTCAGTTTTCAGAGAAATATTGGAACAATTGAATAAACTATTTGTAAGTAGAAGGGACAGAGGATAGTGATGGTTGTGATGCATGTATAAATTTGTAGAAAAGAGGTATGAAAAAGCATTATCGTAACATATGATCTATTCAGAGAGAATAAAAAGAATTTGTTCTTCACATGTGTTATTAATGGATAGTAAGTAGAGGATTGAAATTGCCACAAAAGATAACTGCATGTCAGATCATCAGAAAAAACGTTCTACAAAAAGAGAATACTGGAACAATAGAATATGTCATCTGTAGAGATCTGAGGGACTTGACTGCTGGTGGTCCTTATGAACAGTCTGTAAAGATAAGACAGTTATGTATTATTACAGGAAGATGACTAGAGGACATCTTGAGTTACTTTCTAGGCCTTGAACTTTATTTTAGCTTTATAAAGTACATGCTGTATTTAAGATTGAGGAAGTATTTAAAATAATAACTGTGACTTTGAGATCTCTTTTTCTAGACTGTCATATGATTGGTATTTTTATCCAATATTCTTTGTTAAAACTGTGAATTAGTTTTAGCACTGTACATAAGGGTTGTAGCTACAAAATGCAGACAGATATAGTAGTTTTTTTAATTTTTTTTTATTATTTTTTTTTTAACCCCTGAATCAAATGTGTTGTGTTACAGGACATGAAGAAATTTGAAATTGAGCTGAGAGGACTGCAAGCTGCTCTGGAGCAAGCCCAAGCCACGCTGACCTCTCCAGAGCTCGGGCATTTGAGCTTGAAAGAGCAGCTTTCTCACAGACAGGTAAAAGGCCAGTAACTCAAAATTAGGACTTGCATAGTGTGAGCTTACAAAAGATTAATGAATATTGGTAAGACCGACTGTGGTGTTTCATAGGTGGGTTGTTGTTTCAGAGTCTAGCCCAAAATTACTGCCAAGGGAATAAAGCTCAGTTCTTACCCAGTACTTTTCATCAACAAGTTCTTAAAGTACTTCAAAAAGATGTCTGGATTTCTATCACCATTTTACTGATAGAGATGCAATTAGATAGTGTCTTGATAGCTCACTCAATTATCAACTGGAAAGCTAAGAGAAAATTCACTTTTCCTTAAGCTCAGTACATTTTTCTGTGTTTAGTTGAACTACCTCCTTAAGATATTGCTGCTTTTTTGTATTGCACTTGGCCTACTATCGAGATTTGTCAGCTTGTTATTTTTGGTATCAGTCTCATGACAAAATACAAAAACCCATATTATAACTTCCTTAGCTGCTTAAGAAATGTTTCCTTCTGAAAGCTAATAGAGACATTTAACTGTCCTAATCTGCCCGTGAAAATCCAATATTATCAGGTCCACTTTAGGATTAAAATCTGCACAAAACCATATGGATTAAAGGTAAATTTGCGAAGGTTTCCCTTTTGTTTAAAATACACAGTCTTTTTCTAGGGATTTCAGAATGTAGCACTGATGAGTGTAAGTGAAACACAACTCCTACTGTAAGAGTAAAGAAATACAGAGTTTACACTGTTGTTCATGTGTATTCTCTGTTCTGGCTCTAGCAGGTCTCACAATATGACTTTTTTTTTTGTACAGAAGGGGGCTGTAGCTCTTGCCAGCCTCTTCACCATATCAGAGGGTCATGGGGAGTGTCAAGCTGGCAAGCAGCCCTAGGGAAGCTCTAGGTGCTGATTGCACAATAAAGGAACCTTTTGAAGCAGTATGGGGCCTTCCAGAGGAGAGGGCTCACCAGCAATGTCCAATAGATCATTGTACCGAATCTCTAGCTACATTATGCACCATATGGCATGAAGGAGGAGAAATAAAGAGCAAACCACAATCCTCTCATCAGTATGCACATCAGACCCCCTTGGCTATCTTTCTACATATGGTGTAAGAGAAGGGAGATGACCAGTCCCTTTATCCCTTTATCCTTATTTGCCACGTACATTGTTTAGCTGATTTATACCTCTTGAACTTAAAAACTTTTTCTAATGTGCTATGGTGTTTTTCATCAACTTTGCCTTTTTCTTTTTTATTTTTTTAAATTTTTCGGGGGGTTTTTAATCTATGAATACATTACTCTCCTCAGTGAAGTAAAGAATGCTGATCAATCCTCTTCTCATGCATATGAACAAACATCTTGAATGGACATTGTGAACAAAATAGAAACTATTAACAAAGGTGTCCCCTGCATGATTATTCAAAGGAAAAGATTGCTGCATAGCTGTGTTTCTCCCTGTTTCATTGCCTTTCAAATTTTAAATAACATTTTCAGCCATGGTGTGTATTTTCAAAGGAAGGCCATGAAAACAATTGGATTCATTTGCTGGTTTGAAAATGTGCATCTCTGTCTCAACAGGGAGTTCCCCCTGGATTTTAACTTTAAAATAGGAGTATACATAAATTATTCCCGTGCTGCTTTGATTTGTGGATTTTGTAAAGATGTTTTTTCAAACATGTTAACAGAAATATTTTTGTATTTGCACACTTACAAATAGGTACTAATATACTTTTCCATTAATTAATTCTATTCCTATTATATGGGCTTTTTGTTTAATTAATATTTAAATGAATGCTCATTTCAGAATGGCAACTCCAAATAGGGTGTGTCTTAGAAACCAGATAATCAAATTTGTTTTGTTTAGTGCTTGAATTCATCAAGCATGAAATGCCCTGGGAGTTCTGCAAAACTGGCTTATTGTGGCATTGACTTTGTTTCTAGCATCTCTTATCTGAAATGGAGTCACTGAAGCCAAAGGTTCACACAGTACAAGTCTGTCAGAGTGCCCTGAGGATTCCTGAAGAGGTGGTCACTGGCCTGCCCATGTGCCACAGTGCCCTCCAGCTCCAGGAGGAGGCCAGCCGCCTGCAGCACACTGCCATTCAGCAGTGCAACATCATGCAGGCAAGTGTAACTCCATCCCATGCATTCTTCTGAGTAACCTGGACAGTGCCATACCAATTGTAAGGAAAACAGAGAACTTCATATCTCTCTGCATTTCTCTTTTCCATGTAGTACCATTAGAAAGCTCCCCTGTCTCTAAGTTTAGTCATTTCTGACTCCTGTTATTTTGGGGATTTTAACATTCATATTTGAGTTAACTTGATTCAGTATTTCTTGTAATGCTGTTAGGATCAACTAGACAAGTAGTTAATACACAATTGTATGCAGGTAACCATTGAAGTCATTGCAGTTCACAGTATTTCTTAATGGACTTTTTCCTGACTATATTCCTGCTTTGCTTATCCAGCAAAGTGTGACTGCCAGATAGACGTAAGTTTGCTCCAACTCAGAACTGAGATCAGTTATACTTCGATTAAGTAAATACTTGTTTTCATGTAGACACTCAATATTTTTTTTTCCCTCCCTAGGAAGCAGTGGTTCAGTATGAGCAATATGAGCAAGAAATGAAACATTTACAGCAAATGATAGAGAGTGCTCATCAGGAGATCCAAGACAAGCCAGTATCAACCAGCAACATCCAGGAACTCCAGGTCCAGATTTCACATCATGAGGTAGGAGAGCCAAACTGCATCAACACGGTCTTGATGGCAGCTCATTGATCAAAAAAAACCTTTCATAAGCAACAGTCACAAATTAGCTGAGTAGCTTTTCAGACTTCCTCAAGGCTAGTTGAGCAGACAGACTTTACACTAGATAAGAAACACATGCTATTGGTACAGTGTGAAGTATTAATTTAGTTTATTTAGTTACATGTGTCCTAATCTCCAGGCAACATTATGACAAATGAAAGCATTGCACAATTAAGGGAGAGTTAACATAGATAATTGACCAAGGAGTGTCTCGGAAGTTAGTGATGAGCAGTTAGTCAGGTGATCACTGCTTGTTAAGTGCCCTTTACGTATACATACATACACATATATATATATCTCCATCCTTCCTCATTTCCATCTCAGTAGCATTCTTTAAAAGAACACAAAGGAACTTGGATCACATGAAAACAGTAGTAGATTTGGAGCAAAACTGCACAACGTTCACTCCAAAAGTTGCTTTTAAAGTCGTTGGGAAGAGTTTTGTCTTGTGGAGTTACACGTCCTGCCCTCAAACTCATTGATCTTCAGCCCTTGAATAAGTTAGGCTAGTCTCTGTGCAGACTTCTCACTGTGCTGGAGCCCTTTCTCCTTTCCCTTTTTGTTGTGTATTTCATGGGGTAGAAAATGCACCACTGAATTCTGTGTATCACTTTTGACACCAGATGGCACCATTTCTTCACATTTGAATTAAAAGTTGCTATTATGTGATAGAACTCACTGTTGCATGTGTTGCTCATTTTCTATCCAGTTGTAACAAAAGTTATTTAGTATAAATGCAGAGCAGTTTGCTTATACAAACAGTTTTGGGTTTTGAGTACTGAATTAAAAGTGCTGTTGTTCTCTATTTAAGTGTTCCGGAACAGCAAATGCAGGAGGGCAGCTTCAGTGATAGAGGGCAATATTGCTGGAGAAACAAATGCTGATGAAGGGAGGAAGGAATGAAAAATAGGGCAGATTGATGTTTCATCTGCATTTGAACAAGTTCAGTAGCTAGGAGTCCTTCTAAACGTCTGCAGGAAGACAGCAGCTTTACTCTATCGTGTATGTTGGAATCAACCATAGTGGACAGGTTTTATACTTGTAAGCTTTCAATGTTTCGGGGTAAGGAGTTTTAAAAGCCCGAGATATGCATGTTTTTGGCTCATAGTTTGTCTGCTAAATCCTTCTAGAAAAGCTACTACTCCAAAAGGCAAGTCTGTCAAGATGCTTGCTATGTGTGCTATTATTTAAAAAAACAGTTACTAAATTCCCTGTTGAAACATCTGTGAAAAAGAGCTTAAAGTGACATTTGTAGTAGCTATTTTAGAATTAAAATATGATGAAGAAAGTAGCAGGAAAGTATGCCTTGATTTGTAGGTAGCTTGTATTGCTGTGCATATATGCCACTAATTACACTCTGAAACTATCTTTACCGAGCAGTGTTTCTTTAGACTTTCAGATAGGAAAGTGGGCAAGTATCTCCATACCTGTGAATTATCATAATGGATTATGCAATACTTATAGGACATTGCTTTTATAAGTAATTTATTTTTTATCAAAGTCACGTTTTTACCTCCTTTTCCTTTCCTTTGTTTTCACTTGAGAGAGATATGTTAGATACTCAGTGCTTTGGACATAAATGCCACAAATGTTATTGCATCTTAGTAATATTGATGGAGTTAAGTGAGTATATTGAATGGCAATAATTTCCCACTGATCCCCAGGGATGTCATTCATTGAGCATCAGTGAGTGGCTGGTACATACCAAACAGAGCTGGTAACTATTCCAGCTGCTAGACATGAAGTTGTGGCTTGATTTGATTTTGGTTTGGTTTTCAGTTGCTCTAGGTGATGTTTTATACTGAAGCCTCCAAGGTAAGACTTGGAGTTTCAGGAGAGCTCCTTTTGTAGATTATGTGATAGACAGTGATACCATTGAAACCCAGGCAGAAAAGTGTCATCCTCAGCCTTTGTGCTCCTTCCATTTCTAGCTCTGTGTTTCTCATTATGACTGTTCTGCAGTGACTTCGAGGATATGGTTTCCTGAAAATGTTATACAACCAAAAAAACTGTTTTAATTTTACCGTAGTAAATTTTACATAGCAGTAATCTTATTTTTTTAAAGATATTGTAATTATTTATTAGTATACCTACTGGATCTTGCAACTTATATTTCTTTTTTTTTCCTTCAAAACTTGTGTTTGTTGAAGAAATAAAAGCAAAAATAAAAAATAGAGCAGAATTATATATTTGGATGAATAATCACTGACTTAGCAGGCAAACTTATACAAATGTGGTTTTCGCTCTACAGATCAAATGTCTATCATGTTACTGAGCCTCCAGGGAGACAGGAATAATAGCTTTGGCAGAAATGTGAAAATCTTCCACCGCTTTTTATTTTAAGTGTATTAATTGAAATCTTTGAAAGTGGACACTGAATTGGGCAGCAGTTCAGGGTTAGAGAAGAAGGCAAGTTGCTTTCTAAGGCTATTTATTTCCATCTTTCTGTTCTGAATAAATTTTAAATTATGATGGTATTTGGCCATGCAGATAGACCATTTAATAGCCATAAACCCCAATATTTTAAAATATACTCTGCTATAGACCAGATTTCTCAGCTCATTTTAAAGAAAGGTTAGTACTGTGTCCAGCTCAGCTTTTAATTCTGAAGAATTGCACAAAACCAAAGCAATATCAAAAGCTTATCCAATCACTGGCAAAAAGAGGTCTAGTCCACATTTAATCTTATTATGTGACTGATTGTTCATATCACATTTGATCTTGTTAGACTGTGAGCTGTTGTTTGAACAATTCATTCTTTCTGGCGAGAGCTGAATGGGGCATTTTTTACAGTCGCAGTTACCATATGACCTCATTTCCATGGCATGCGCTGTGCAGAGACGCTTCAGCTTCCTCAGATAAATGGAAATAGAACAGTGGAAAACAAAACAGGACAGGAAGAGGGAGAGACCTTCCCCTTTGCTGCAGTCCAAAGCTTATAGTTCGTGTCAGGTTCAGGTTGGATGCAAGCGTGAGGTGTTCTTCCCTCCCTTCTGCACTGATCAGACACACAGAGCCTTTCGCAGTACTTTTCCGGTTTCTCTTCAGAGCTCTGCGCTCTGCGGTTTAGCTGTGCAGCCAGCCGCAGCCTGACTTCTTCCCTCCACTATCAACATCCTGCTTGTCAGCTAGTGCGGTGGCTTATGCAGGGTTTCCGAGAGGCAGCGCTATGATTTTATTGGCTGGGCTTGGAGGGAGAGCTTGGCTTTGCCACGAGAAACTGAAATGCTGCCGGTCCTGTGGCCTTTCCTGGCTGCCTCCGCATTAGGGAAAAAAAAATGTTTCCTCAGGAGCTGGCTCAGAAGATCAAAGGATACCAGGAGCAAATTGCTTCTTTGAATTCAAAGTGCAAGATGCTGACAATGAAAGCAAAACATGCCACCATGCTGCTAACAGTGACAGAAGTGGAGGGGCTTTCAGAGGGAATGGAGGAGCTGGATTCAGACCTGCTCCCATCACATCCCGCTCATCCCTCAGTGGTTATGGTAAGGAATGCATTGGTCTCGGTACTGTTTATCTGAGCTGCTTGCTTTTGCATCATTGCAACACTCCTGTGTAGCAAATTGCTGCAGCTCTCATCTACATTCTGCTTTTGCAATGTCTGGAGTGTGGCAAACCAAACAAGCTGCAGCTTCCCCTTAGGGTATTTTGCTTACATGGGTTTTCAGGAGTTGTTGATAAATGCTGAAGTTATTTAACAGACAAATACCAGTGAAAGTTGTCTGTAATAAGATGCAAATATCATGCTTGTTTGTAGCTGTTAACATGCAATAGCAAGTGCTAAGAAACTTCTGAATTGCAGGAATAAGATAAACTGGTATAAATACTATTTCATAGTATGTTGCAAGTATAGGTTTTACAAGCCATATTTTTAAAGCTCATCTCAAAATGTTGCTGTGACAACAGTATCCTGCCATATTCTCAGATGAGTGTGTTGGGAATGAAAGCTGGCTAAGTACTGCCATAGGCCTCATATTTGAAATACTCTGCTTCTGTTTGTTTCTAATTGGGTCTCAGTACATACTGCTGATGCTGTTGGGATTTTTGTCTGAGTAAAAATAGAGTGCATATTTCAGGATTTATCACTGTATAACAGCATCAGGAAGCAAGAAAAATACACATAATCCAGCAGAAACATATTTTCTATTTTAAGTCTATTCCTTGTTGCTCTGACCAGGCCTGGGTACTGAGGACAATACTGTATTACTCTGTAGCTCTCTATAGTATTTCCACATGCAGCAGTGATTGTTTTAGAAGGCATGTAGGCACTGATTCTTATCGTTGAGTTCCTTGCTATGCATTTTTTTAAAAAATTCATTAGGGTAAGGAAGAGCATGTTCATACAGAAATGTGAGAAATAAATTAGACTATTAACTGAATCAAATTTTTAAGCTGGTAAAAGTAATAGTGTTAAGTACCACTAAATAATGTCATGGTAATCCTAGCCATGTGTTGTCTTTACTTATTTTGATCTCAGTCTCAGTCAAACCTAAACTGAGGTAACTGATTTTCTTCCTGGGGTTGCTTTTCCTGTGGCAGATGACTGCTGGTCGCTGTCACACGCTGCTCTCCCCTGTCACTGAGGAGTCTGGGGAGGAGGGAACCAACAGTGAGATTTCTTCTCCACCTGCCTGTCGCTCTCCCTCACCTGTGGCTAATACAGATGCTTCTGTTAACCAGGTACCTCCGCCTTGGCATTCATTCAGCTTTTATCTCAGATGCATACATGGTTCCATTCCACATGTAGATTATTTAATCCTCTGAAATAGTATTTACCGCTATCTCCAAGGATCTGAGGCTTACCCTCTGAGCTAACTGAACCTTCAGGTTCTAGTCCAAAATGGATACAAATACTGAGTTTTGAATTTTAAACTGTATACATTTGGTGTTTCAGGTATTCAGTATTTTTACAACTAAATTTTAAGTGACAATTACTGAATTATTCCATGGCACTGCTACTTTTATTTATAACCCAATGTTTATTTTCACCATAGTTCTCAATGGAATCTTGCATCCTGAGAAAAAAATGTGATTTTGTACTGCCCATAATAAAACATTGCATTATGTCCATTGACATCTATCCTATGGTATCATTGGCATTGTAACACTGAAGTCTAATATCTTCTACTTCAGACCATTTAAAGTATTTAATTTCATGCATTTTTTCATGTATTGTTCATTCCATACTTTCAGTGGCAATGTATTTTAAGTGATAATAAGGCAGTTCAGTGAAATTACTGGTTAGAATTTAAATCAAAACTAAGGACTCTGCTGATTAAAATGTAAGCAATAATAAATAATAATAATAAAAAGAAATAATAATAAATGTAAGCATCACACACATGAAGACACACATAAAATGTAAAGCTTTAGAAATGAGCCTTAGAAGCCATCACCACCTCACTGCATTCATCATGTTGTGCGTTTTGTGGTTGTTTGTTTGTTTGTTCATTTGTGGCTGCCTCCAAAACTGAGCACTGAAGGCTTCAAGTGTAGAATGGTGTGGTGATGTGTTGGGTTGCTGAGCAGAAACAGACAAGCTCAAGCAAGTTTCCCATTAATTGCCTCCACTGATTCCAAAGATGAGCATGGTCCTGTAGAAGTTGCTACATAAAAAAGAATCATTTTTATGAACTGACTTAAGAAAGAACACTAAAGTAAGAAAGTAAGAAAGTTGATAAAAATCTTCAAAATTATAAAGTTGTAGTGTTACTTTCATAATAAAAAAATACATAATGAATAAGAAGATTTTTTCTGTCAGAGAATCAGAAATTTCCCAGTAAAGTTTACTTGCAGTAGAAAGGCAGATATATATACCAGCATAAAAATTCTAAGATTGTTCATCAGAGAAAGAGGAGGAAAAGCATCTTGCTTTCTAATAAACTAATACCATTTAATTCATTATGTTTATCTGAAAATGAAAAAAAAAACCCCAACAAAACAGATTAAGAGCTCAAATTGCTCAAATAATAAGGAAAAAACAATGAAGATGCTGTCCACCATGAGCTACACAAAAATGCCAGTTTTAGAACTGGTGATTTACAGGGCAAAATGGGACAAAAAGATTATGTCTTTCATTTAGCAGATCTTTAAAAGAAATAAAATTGCTGGATTTACAATAATCCAAAATACTGACAGATTAAGGTTTCTTCAGTGTGGTTAATGTTGAAATTAACTGCATGTACTAAACAATAAGCGGAAGGACATTTCCAAAATGCAGTGGTTTACTTACAAAATGCTTAGGCTTACACTCACATTAGGTTAAAAACTAAAGAAGTTACAAAGCATCCAGTGCTGATCATGATGAACATGCAGGGAGACTTCAGGAAAGAAGGTTGGTTAAAAAAAACTAAACAACAATCTAGAGAATAGTGAGTTAGAAGTTGAAATGTAAGTTAAAAATAGTAAAAGACTCAGGAAAATTAATTTGGAAATGCTTTGTTTAAAAAAATTAGCCAGTTTTAGGAGAAATAATTTCTCACAGGAAGTTCGCCAGCAAACTTCCAGAAAAACATTAATCTACTCTGGAAAAAATTAAAAGCTCATATGAAGTGGGGTGTTTTGGGGAGGGAAGGTTGTGTGTTTAGACTGTTTCAAAAACAATTCCTAATAATCTGCATAAAGTCTTTCATCAGGGTTTCCTAGCATCTGTGAATGGTGAGATGTGACTAGTCTGAACTGACATGTCTATGCACTATTTTTACATTGCTAGCAAGTAATGAAAATATAAAACAAATGCAAAGTGCATTATGAGTGGAAATACTGGTTCTATGTATTGAAATAGTTTAAACCAAGACCATAAACAGAATAAAGCAACAGATCTAGCTCTGTTACAAGTTAACAGTTGCCCAGGTTGTTTTTGTTTTTGCTGAAGTCCCTCTAAAGACAACTGAGAGTGGCAAATGCAAAACAACTTTGAAAATGTTAGACTTTGAAAGGCTGAGGGATTTCACAGTGTGTATTTCAGCAATAGTAACAGTCCTTTGATGCAGTTTGTTTTAATGTATAGCAAAATTGAGCACTTCATCTGTGCTGCAGTAATGAATGAGAATCCTCTGGGGCTAAAATGTATCACAATTATCGTAAGACTTTGATTAAAATTCTATTCTATTAAAACTTATTTTCCGTATGCATAATGCAGAGTAATTGAATTGCAAAAGCTGAAGTGTTGACACAAAGTCTTGGAGGTCACAGCTGATCCTGTGATTCAAGTCTTATGCATTGGGTCACTGTTAAATTTCTAGCTCTTTGTTCACAGCCTACTTAATAATTCTTTCTCCTTCCTTATGAAAACTCATCAAGGGGGCAACAGCCCTTGTTAAATATCTTTTTAAATCTAAACACACCCTTTACACCTACGTCTTAACAATAAAGCTTGAGTGTTTTTCATTGGCTAATTTTTATGAAAGGGGGTGTGAAACTTTAGGACGTTTATAGGGGAAAGAAGACCTGTTATGTGTAAGAACATCTGGATTCACACTATCAGCATTACTATAAAGAAACTGCTGTGTTGTTTAGTCCAAAAAGTATTTGGAAAGATTGGGAAAGGGATTTTTTCCCCCCCTGCTTTTAAAAGTAAGGCCTTAATGCTGAAACTATTATTAAGAAGTCACAGAGGCACAGCTTTTCTTTTGGCCTTGAGAGAGGACTAGCCGAAAGCTCCAGAGTAGCTGTGAACAAGGCCAAATGAGATAGTGCCTGCACTAGTGCAATTTTTCACTGTGACTTGGAAATACCACATGCGGTCAGAATAAAAAATTATGAAATTGTAGTACTGAATGCTGTGCTAAGCTGTTACCTATTCCCTATTGGCTCCTGGGCATCACAAACATTTCCGTAATTAAATTTTTCAAGTTCTTCAAATATTGCCTTTGAAGAAGTACTTCGTTGGACACTTTGGACAGTTAGATGTGCAGTCATTCTTGAGTCTTCTTTTTTTCTGGAGAGGATTTTTTCAGGCATCCTCGGTAAAGATGTGTGAGGAGGCTGTCTATGAAATAAACTCTTGGCTGCTGTCTACCTTTCAAAAATACTGGTGGTGGTATGTGAGTAGCACCTTAATTGTTAAAATGTCCATACATCATAGAATCATAGAATGGTTTGAGTTGGAAGGGATCTTAAGGATCATCTAGTTCTAAGCCCCTTGCTATGGGCAGGGAGACCTCCCACTAGGTCAGGTAGCTCAAAGCCTCATCCAAGGCTTTGAGTACTTCCAGGGAAGGAGCATCCACAATTCTCTGGGCAGCCTGTTCCAGTGTCTCATCACCCTCACAGTAATGAATTTCTTCCTAATGTCTAACCTAAATCTACCCTCTTCCAGTTGAAAGCCATTACCCCTTGTCCTATCACTACAAGCCCTTATAAAAAGAAACAGACATCCTGATAATCCTCTTCATTCTTGGGGAAGGATTGAAGAACCATGTCTGCGCAGCTGCTGGGTGATGGGGTGTTTTCTGGGACATGGGCATTCTGTGCTTCCTAGGTTTGGTTGGAAAGGCAGCCCAAGAAGTGACTGTGGCTGGGGAATGACCTGGTTTCTATGCTCTTCCAAAGCCTGTTTGGTTTTGTTCACGTATGGTATTAGATAACATATATAAATGACATTGGGAAATAAAATTCTAATCCAAATTAGGATCCTAGTTATACCCTGAGCTCTTGTACCTCAGAAGTAGTTTTATCTAGTACCTACCTTTCATATACCTATACAGAATCAGAGAATGGTTGAGGTGAGAGTGTTGATCTGCACGAGGATAGGGAGGCTCTGCAGAGAGGTTTGGACAGATTAGATGGTTGGGCTAATATTAATGGTCTGGGCTTCAACAAGGCCAAGTGTCGGGTCCTGCACTTGGGCCACAACAACCCCAGGCAACACTCCAGGCTTGGGAAAATGTGGCTGGAAAGTGTCTGGCAGAAAAGGACCTGGGTGTTCTAATTGACAAGCAGCTGAATATGAGCCAGCCGCGTGCCCAGGTGGGCAAGAAAGCTAATGGTATCCTGGCTTGTATTAGAAACAGTGTGACCAGCAGAAGCAGAGAGGTGATTGTCCCTCTGTACTCAGGACTGGTGAGGCCACACCTGGAGTACTGCATCCAGTTTTGGGCACCTCAATTCAAAAGAGATAACGAGGTGCTGCAGCGAGTACAGAGGAGGGCAATGAAGCTGGTGAAGGACCTAGAGAATAAATCTTATGAAGAATGCTTGAAGGAGCTGGGAGTGTTTAGTTTGAGAAAGAGGAGGTTGAGAGGAGACCTCATCAGTCTCTACAGCTACCTGAAAGGTCATTTGAGAGAGGTTGGTGCTGGTCTCTTTTCACAGGTAATTAGCGACAGAACAAGAGGGAATGGCTTCAAGCTGCAACAGGGCAGGTTTAGACTGGACATTAAGAAAAACTTTTTCACAGAAAGAGTGGTTAGACACTGGAATAGGCTGCCCAGGGAGGTGGTTGAGTCACCATCCCTGGGTGTGTTCGAGGGTTGTTTGGATGTGGTGTTGGTGGATATGGTTTAGGGGAGAACTTTGTAGAGTAGGGATGATGGTTGGACTTGGTGATCCCAAGGGTCTTTTCCAACTTGAATAGTTCTATGATTCTATGAGGTATGAAGGGACATCTAGAGATCATCCAGTCCCAAGCTCTTTCTCAGGATTATTGTCTGGGGCTATATCCAAGTAGCTTTTAGAGTATGTCCAAAGATGGAGACTCCACGACCTCTCCTGGGGAACCTGTGCCAATGCTCAGTCACCCTCATAGTAAAAAAGCTTTTCTTGAAATCCCCGTACACAAAGTATAGAAATTTTAGTAAGAAGCAGTTCCACCCTGAATTGTCAATGGCAATTTGAACATTTGCCCGTTTTGTACTTTTGGTCCCTTTTCCCTCTATCTTCTATAAGTTAGTTTGAGAGTACCTGTTTGTTTGAAGGCTTACTATGAGCTAGTGCTTCATAATCTTTCTTACATCATTGACTAGTCCTTCAGGATGTTCCTTTATGGTTCTTCTGTGGCCTTCTCTGTGCTCTGTTCATTAGGGTGATATTCTTCACCACGGTACTGTATTCCACTTTCTGTTGTTATGGGTTTCCACATGTGTAGTTGTGATGATGCTAGAACAACACTCCCACTTGTAGCATTCCCTTCCTAGTCTCTCCATGTCTGTCCATGGTTGTCTTCTGTGCCTCCTAGCTAATAGGAACATGAAAAAAAAAAAAAAAAAAAGCATTCATAATCTTAATGATAGTGAAGCTCCAAACCATACTTAGTGTCCTGCTATTAAATATTTATTTACTGTGTTGCTCAGAGGTTTCCTGGTAGTTTTTTCTTTGGGGGTTTTATTTTAATGAACACATGCAATGGGGCAGTATGTGGTGGGATGCTCTTATGCAGTATCATGCGTTTTGAAAGTGCAATGATGTACTTCGTGCTTGTAGGACATTGCTTATTACCAAGCCTTATCTGCTGAACAGTTGGCCTTATCTGCTGAACAGTTGCAGACAGAAGCTGCTAAAATTCAACCCAGCACTTCAGCCACCCAGGAGTTTTATGAACCCAGCTTAGAATCAGCTGCTAGTGCCAAACTGGATGATTTGCAGCGTTCTTGGGAAACGCTGAAAAATGTGGTAAGTCTTCATCTGAAGGGTTCAAAATAATCAGCTAGCTTGTAAGCAATAAAATTCAAAGAACTGGCTCAGTTAATATTATTCTCTGTAATTCTCATTTTTCCGGTAACAAGAATTGTTAGTTGTGATATTATATTACACTGGCTTTGTTTTTTGTTTGAAAGCCTGTGTAGGATGGACCTCCATTAAGAAAAAATAGAAAGTCATTAAGCCTGATAGTTGCCTTCTGAAATATTGACTATTGTCAAACTATATTCCATAGCCTAACAAGGAAACCTACTTAGAAAAGGCTCGAGAATCCAGTTTCTGAAAATACCGAGTCAGCTTAACTCTTTTCTACTGAGTAGCACAGCATGATCTTTCAGTGATGTATGAAAATGGTCAAAGTTTTCATCACATGCTATAAATTTTAATTCTTTGTAGAGGCACAGTAGCTATTACGGGGTATTAAGAACTGTGTGTCTAGTAAATTGCACACATCCACGTTTGAGTGCAAAAGATCTAAAATAAAGCATAAGAATGTGCCTAGGTTTTTCCTGCTTAATGAAGTCCTGTTTATCAGTCACAGAACCTAGATTTGACTGATGATGTTTAAACATTAAAGATAAATTTAATATGGATGTTTTGCTTTATAATTTATACTTTTGAAAACTTCTTGCAAGATTTTTTATTTTAGTCTTGGAAGCATAGGGATGATGAAGCAGAAGAAAAAGCAAATCCTGTATCAGAGGTCAGAATTTATACCTCCGTTCTTCTTCAGATCAGTGAAAAGCAGCGCACCCTCTATGAAGCTCTTGAGCGCCAACAGAAATACCAGGACACACTCCAGTCTATATCTACAAAAATGGAGAGTATTGAGATCAAACTAAATGAAAGCCTGGAACCAGCCAAAAGCCCAGAGAGCCAGATGGCTGAACATCAGGTAAAAACTTGTATGTGAGAAATAGAGGGAGGCCATGAATTACCTGTGCATCTTTAGTTCCTGTTTTTGAGATAGTGACATTCTTCATAGCTGGCTGCCTCAGAAACATGCATTAGTTGTATGAACCTTTTCTGTTAAGTGTATGTCTTGCATTTTTGGACTGCTTGCTGTTCTAAAGCTGGTGTATTGGGGATTCTTTTAGTAGGAACCTTTTAAAAAATATATGGTAACAGTTTCAGCAAAATCTTTTGTCAAAGATTGTGTTCAGTGACACCTACACATAATGTTCTTCAGTATCAGTGCTACTAGCATATATCCGAAAATTTATAATGTTTTCAGATTTACTAAGATGATAACCAACAGTGATAAATTGTAAATTGATATTAATACAATCTCTACCTTGTTAAACAAAACAAATCAAAACACACAAAAAATTCTCTCCCAAGGGAAGTCTTGAGAAATAGTGTTCTGAATGATAAGAGAATACTTAATCAACTGAACAATCTGACATAAGTCCAAGTTGTCATAATCTAAACCTTCTATCTGATAGCTTGAAACTATCAGGTTTCTTCATTTCAGTAGGAGCTCCATGGCCTGAAAGGTATAACATTTGGCTTTTGTAGCACTGTGCATCCAATGTGTATGTACCATCAGATATTAAAGTATCTGCTCCAGGGTATTGATAATGCAGCATCCCTTTGTAGGTATCTTGGAAACTGATTTATAGGATAACAATGATGGCAAAAAATGATTTTACTTCATGGAATTAATCTCTGGATGTTTACATATACTGCTGGATATTCTTTGTCTTGCTGGTAAGCTTCAGTCTTGAAGCTAACTCATACCCCTGTTTCTCTCTCATAAACACACACTTGCTTACTTGTTAATTATCTTCACTGTATCTACCAGAATACCTTCCAGAAAATTTGCTGGAAGAGTAAGTCTGTACATATAATATTTCCAAAAGAATTCCTTCTAGTGATATGTTTGAAATTTGAGATAATACTTAAATCCATATCTCAGTTATCAGATGCACGATCCTAGCTTAAGCATCGAAAGGCAGGACTTAGTCCTTCTGAATTCTGACCCTACCAAACCAGCAGTGATACATTGAAGTGCTCTGTGTTCCTCATATTCCACTGGGACAGTACTTCTGAATTTTATATTAAGCCTGTGCCTCTTGTGATACTTCCTTCTCACTGATAAATGAAGCAAATACTTTCTCTGCTCTCATTTCTAAATAGGCTTTGATGGACGAGATTTTAATGTTACAAGAAGAAATTACTGAGCTTCAAACATTATTAGCCCAGGAGCTGGTTTCAGAACCACTGGATGCAGAAGCTGCTGATCAGCTGGCATTGCAGTCCACTCTCACGGTCTTGGCAGAACGAATGGCCACAATTCGAATGAAAGCATCAGGAAAAAGACAACTTTTAGAGGTACAAGAAAAATCTTCTAGGAGCAGATCCTTTGGATCATATTCCAGATCTTTCACTAATAAATTAGTGTTAGCCCCTCACCTTAATGCTAGGTGATAATTAACCAGAAGCACTTTTAAAATTTTATTTTGTTTTTTTAATATCTGCATTGACATTTTCTCAATAGGTTCCCTTGGTATTCCTTGTCCTCCACAGGAGAAGTAGTGAAGTGCGAGTATTAAAAGTCATGTTATCTTCAGTGAACTTTTGAGGAGTCACTTGTCCAAACTAGGAGAAAAGAAAAAAGGGAAAGCTTAAAATGAGAAATATCACCTCTTCCAAACTGTAACATTGCTGTCTATGCTCATTTTCCTACTGGTTTGCATGCCAACTTTTATCATTAAAGATGATCCTCTTTATTTCTTAGTCTACCTATTTTACCAAAAGTCTTTTAATATTAAAGTGATTTTTAAAAAGTCCTTTACAGATGGGAATGTTGCTGTGTATATTGTACAGGTGAAAAACGCAGACATGCTAAAGTTGGCTACAGTTTGGCTACTTTGAGTGCTGCAGGGCAGCTTTACTGCTGTACTTCTAAGAACTGCAGCGGTGAAGTCATAACACAGCAGATGCTGCCTTCATAATTTCCAGCATCAGTTCATTCTGAGAGATAGAGTGAGAATTGGCTCTGTGGATCTACCTGGGTTACAGGGTCCCAGGGTGCATCAGCTGCATTAGTTCTGTGCAGTCGCCTGAGACAGTGAACAGGTCCTTAAAAAACATCTTTTTTATTCTTAAAAAATTGCAACTTCTCAGAAGAAGAATGGCTTTTACATAAACTGAGGAGCTGGAAGCAGAGTAGAGATCTTGTTGACAGCTTGCACCCCATACAGGTCCCTGGTAATACTTAGGAGGAGTTGCTAACTAATAATTTCAAGATGCTTAGGATTCTGACAGTTATTTGTTACAGTAGTACAAGTATCCTCAATAATCCTGGCTAAGAAATATGTGTGGTATGCACACAGAATATGCAGTAATTTAACCTGTGCCCTTTATAGCTCTGATTTCCAGTGCAGGGCTGTAAATGTAGAAATACAGATAGAACAGGTAATGGAAACATTTTACTGTTAAGGGTGTGGTTTGGTAATACTGTTCTTTCTGTGGACCTAATGTAAATAGCTAGAGCTTGAGAACTGTTCATCTTTCGATTGTTTTAGACACTTAAAGCTAGCATTATTCTTAAATTATTCTAACATGCAATTAATAATTTTCCCATTAAAATTAAACATTCAGAAAAGCTGTGCAAACACTTATCTGTGTGAGGCACATACAGGCCTCAGTTTCCTTACAGAAGTGTGGTAGACTGCCCCTGGTCAGTGGTCAAACACCAACCCTCACTCCTCTCTCCCACATGTTGGGGAGAAAATAGAAGGCAGGCAGAAAGACTCATGGATTAAGATAATGACAGTTTAATAGGGTAAGGAAAAGCTGTGTGTGCAAGAAAAGGAAAATAAGGAACTTATTAATTAATTCCCCATCAGCAGGTAGATATTTAGCTACTTTCCTGGAAAGCAGGGTCTCAGCACATGTAACATTGGCTTGGGAAGATTAATACCATAATCACAAATGTCACCAACACCCCCACCCCTTTTCCCCATTCCCTGAGCTTTTATTGCTGAGCATATGGCATGGAATATCCCTTTGGTCAGTTCAAGTCAGCTGTCCTGGCTATGGCCTCTCCCCCAGCCCTTTGCACACCCCCAGCCTACTGGCCTTTGTGAGAGGAAGTTTGAAAGAAAGTCTTAATGCTGTGCAAACACTGTTCAGCAATAGCTAAAACATTGCTGTGTTAACAGCACAGTTTTAGCCACAGCTGCAAAGCATAGCACTTTACAGGCTGCAATGAAGTTAACTCCATCCTAGCCAGGTCTAGTACAATCTTCTCCCCATGTTCCATACCATTTGCAGCATGCTTAAGTTCCAGATTATCTCACACATCTAAGTATTCTCTGACCATCCCATTCTGTCTGTTTCTTGTTCCTGAAATACTCTCTACTCTCTCCAGAGCTCTTGATCTCTCTTGTACTGGGGAGTCCTAAACTGGACACAGTAGTCCACGTGTGGACTCACCAGTGTTAAGAGGAGAGATCACCTCCCTAACTCTGCTGACAACAATCCTCCTAATACAGCCCAGGGTACCATTTGCTGCCTTTGGCACAAGAGCCCATTGCTGACTCATGTTCATGTTGGAGTCCACCAAGACCCTCATGACCTTTTCTGCCAACCTGCTTTCTAGCTGCTCGGCCTCCAGCATATACTGGTGCCTGAGATGGTTCCTCTCCAGGTGCAGGACTTTGAACTTCCCTTTGTTCAACTTAATAAGGTTTCTGTCAGCCCATTTCTTCAGTTTCTAAGGGTCCTTCTGGATGGCAGCACAACACTCTGGCATATCAGTCACTCTTCTTGTTTTGTGTCATCAGTAAAATTGCTGAGGCTCATTACTGCTCTTTCACTAGACTTTGTGTCACTGATCATGGCCCTCTGGGCCCAGCTGTCCAGCCAGTTTTCAAACTAATATGGGACTACTAAAGGGTGAGTGAGTCTTGCTGATCACTCCTTGTCTGTCCAGTGGATGGACCATCTCATGGATGGAGCCAGGGAGTCTGTGTTGCTGCAATGCTGTTGCTGCAGCAGCCTTTGGAGATTCATGTCCTTCCACACCCCGCAGCACAGGTGTCATCCCAGAGGCCAGACAAAGTAGACAGTTCTTCAGTCCTTTCTTTACCTACAGTGGCTACACCAAAGGTCCACCAGTACCCTGTCAAGTTCTTGCAGTACTTCTCTCATGCCTCTCTTGAGAGACAATAAGGCTCTTTAAAAGCCTGCTGCTGCCAAAAAGGCAAAGCTGCTCTCTTTTTCCCACAGCCCACTCCCAACTCCATCCCCATGTATCTTTGTCCGTTAGCAAACAGTGCTGTGTTGGGTTGAGCAAACTGAATCAATGTGGGGGAAGCCAAAAGGAGAGCAGCAAGAGGAGGCAGAAATACCTCACCTTTAGATGGCTGTAATAACAACAATCTACTGAAGAAATTAATGACCAAACTGAAACAGAATTTGAGTCACAAGAAAAACAAGCTCATTGAATGCAATAATATTTTGTAAAGGTTTCCAACTTAGGAGAGAAAGGCTTGTTATGGCTTAAAAGTACTATATAGAAATAGTGAGAGACAGGGAATTTTTTTTCTAAAATTGTTGCATATTTCTTTCAAAAAGGAAAATATAATTTGTACCTCTAGGAAAAACTGAATGAGCAGCTGGAAGAACAACGTCAAGAGCAGGCTCTTCAAAGGTACCGTTGTGAAGCTGATGAGCTTGACCACTGGCTACTCAGTACCCGAGCAACACTGGACACCACTCTGGATACTGCTGAGGAACCTATGGACATGGAAGCACAGCTTGTAGACTGTCAGGTAAAATTATCAGTCCTGTAATGTTTAGATGAACAGGATGGACGTAGCTTTATCTGAATAAAAGGCAAATATGGAGCATTAATATCAATACCGTTAGTCAGGTCCTGTAGTTGGGTCACAACAACCCCATGCAATTCTACAGGCTTGGGGAAGAGTGGTTGGAAAGCTGTCCAGAGGTAAAGGACCTGAGGACGTTGATCAACAGCTGGCTTAATATGAGCCAACAGTGTGTCGAGGTGGACAAGAAGGCCAACAGTATCTTGGCTTGTATCAGGAATAGTGTGGCCAGCAGGACTAGAGAGATGATTGTCCCTCAGTACTCTGCACTGGTGAGGCTGCACCTTGAATTCTGTGTTCAATTCTGGGCCCCTCTCTACAAGAAAGACATCGAGGTGCTGGAGTAAGTCCAGAGAAGGACTTTTCTAAGCAGAAAAATTATGTGATTCTAGGATTATTAAGTGGAATGAGCCAGCATTTTAGTGGGGAAGACATTTCTGAGCTCCTTAACTCCTCATGTATGCTCAATTAGCTTCATCAATGATTTGCAGAATAAAATATAGCCTGTTCTTGATTTTGTTACTAAAGAAAGAAAACAGTGCTTTAGAAAAGATAGCAGTAGGAAAACAAGATATTCTGACTGCAAGAACATTTGAAGCTCTACAACTTTTGGAGGGCATTTTCTTTTTGCTTCAAAAGTCTTGTATTTGCTTTACTTGCTATTTTTGCCCCACTCAAGCTAGAATTGTTAAACAGCTCGCTTCATAGGTATGAAAACACCTGCAGTGTTCTTTCCTACTCCTACTTTTCCAGGTGAAGAACACACTCTCCCTACAAGTGTTGACTGGGATGGTGTTGTGTTTCGTTCAGGAGTAATCCCTACCCACATTTAAAAGTAGAGTATAATCATCAGTAGTTACTATTTTTCTTAATTTGATATTAATAAACCCAGAATACCAAAACAACTGTGGGAAAACCATTTGTTATAATTAGAGTAATTGCTTTTATTAACAAGCATTGGTCAGCCATAGCATTCAGGTTCTTAAATTAGTGGGAGTTTTTAATTTTTAAATTAGTTTAAAACTGTGTACATTATAATTAACATTAAAAGATAGACAAGAGACAGATGGGCAAAAGATTCCTTTTCATATTAAAAAAAAATTAGGCTCTCAACTCTTTGGATAGACGTAAATTAAGTTTCATCTAAGTTCAATGTATTGAACATCTATTTAAATTTCCACCAACACTGTCATTAATAGAATTTTCAGTCTACTCTGTATCAAACGTTGTTTTATCACCCATTCTTGGGAGCTGCTTGTTGTGTATAGACAAACCCTGTGATCTTAATAAACCAGTAATTTATGTTTAATATATAATCTATAGAAATCTCAAAATTAAAATGAACAGTTAGCTTTGTGGAAAAGTTAATATCGCTGTTCTTTTTGCCAGTTCTTAAAATCTTACTACAGTAAGTTTTATATAAAGACATATATTTCATCCACTTTTTAGATAATTTGTCCATCTTACTCTGCACACATCCCATCAGGAGCAATATCTGTAAGTTTATCCTTGACAGGTGCTATGGAGACAAAAACATTTTATGTCAGGCTAGGTTTTTGAGCAAGAATTGTGCAAACTTTGAGTTTGGAAGATCAAAATATGCACTGTGTCTGTATTACATGAATGGTTAAATGGAATGTCAGGAAAGTAGCTTTTGAGAGTAAACATGCCAGAGATTTGTCACTTTAAGTCACTCTTTAGACTAAAGACGATTATACAGAAATCCTTAAGTCCATTATGCACCAATCAGAAAGAGCAAATAGTGAGAAGCTTATCCGTGCAACACATAGGAGGAGGTAGGAAGCATTGCACTACACCTTCATGAAAAAAGAGGAAAGAAGTAACCTAGCTGTATGCTCTGTTTCTTGTCATTATGGATGTCAGTCTAGCATCTTAGTCACCCTTCCTTTAATGTGCAAATAAAGAGCGTCTCCTCTACAACAAATGCTTAGTTTCGAATAACTTTTTAATTTCCTATTTTAAAAAAGGTTGCAAACAGAGTTGGCAAATAGAAACATTTTCTGTTATATACTTAAGGACTCTGAAAAGGACTGGAAGACAAAGCAATGATAGTCTGACTTGCCCTTAGTGTGGCAAGAGGTGAGGTGTAGGCCACAGGTCATCTTGCCAGAAATCACGACGAATGCTGGAAAATGTATGAATTTGGTTCCTTGTTTTTACTGCTGCAGAACATGCTGGTTGAAATAGAGCAGAAAGTGGTAGCCTTGTCAGAGTTGTCTGTGCACAACGAGAACTTACTTATGGAGGGGAAGGCTCACACCAAGGACGAGGCAGAGCAGCTGGCTGTGAAGCTCAGGACACTGAAGGGAAGCCTTCTGGAACTGCAGAGAGTGCTCCATGACAAACAGATCAATATTCGGGTAAGTGGCTCTTTCCAGCTGGCTTTCATGGTGGGCAGGAGGTTGAGAGATTTCATAGCAGTTTTATGCATCTGGGGAAAGGACTGAAAATATTTTACTGATTTAGTTAGATCTGTTAGTCTTTAGTCAGTAAATGGAATTTCACTCCAAAATAAAGAACCGCCAAAGAGATTTAGCTTATAATTTTCAAGTTAGCAGCATCACTTCATGGTGAAACTATCCTAACCTCACTGTCTTCACTGAAAGGACAATAATGAAGTAGATACAGCATAAGTGTGGTCTGGATATACTCTATTCCAGCTCCCAGTTCCTTTAGATTCCATGTGCTCTGGGGCAGGATCTCTCCCCAAGCAAAAGAGCATGTATTTCTCCATGCAGTGTGTGCAATGCAGCAAACAGGTAGCATCAAGACAACGAAACATTTTTCAATATGGCTATTATTATAGATTATCATCTATACAACAAGCAAAATATTAGATAACAAATATACAGTTAACCTCAGTCTTGTTCTAGGTTTCTATTCCTACCAGCAGTGGTTCACTTATTGTTACTCATTTATTTTATTTAACAATTGGGTTTTGGTCATTCTTTAGGTTAAGCTAGCATGTGGAGAACCAAATATATACAAGATACCCAACCATGTAATTGACCCAACTGGTTTTGAATTTGCTTGCTCTACTGTGATTCCCTCACCTGCCTTTTCTTTTACTTCTTTTCTGGGCTCTGCTGTTCAAATTAAACATGATAAGCTTCAAAGATTTCTAGCTTGTAATGCAGATTAAAGTCTACTGAGAGTTTAGCTTGGAAAGTCACTTGACATGCTAAGAACTATTTTTAGGCCAAAGCAACTGGGTAACTATAAAACTTAACATAGTTTCACAAAAAAAAAAAACACAAAACAACAACCAACCAAAACTATCTAATAATAATATTATACTATTTTCTGGTATATTGTGAAGTGAAAAGGCATTACAAGCTTTGTTTCTTCATTTTAAGGTATGCATGCTGCATTTTAAAATGTCCTGCATTTTAAAATACAGTCGTGTGATTTAGCTTACTTAGACTTTTGTAACAGATTTTTGGATGCTTCTCTAATCTCAAAAATAACAACAAAATAATTTCTGGATGTAGAATTTAAGATGCTACATGCATGCAAGATTTAAGATGCTTTATAAATTGCAAACATCTTCAAATTTTCACTGAGCAGTTTTTTTCAAGCGAGAAATTCTATAATGTCTTTTCCAAACAGTCAAGCATAAAATGCTTCTTTCGGACTGAGACTCAGAAAATCAAATGCCCGAAACAGCACAAACTCTTATCATCTGCCATTATTAACCTTGAGAAATATTACATGCTAACAGCTGTTAGCTGTGGCTCATGCATGTAAGAAGCTCGGATGTATAGAAGTCTCTAGATGTCCTGATAACCTTGTAATTGCCCAGAGGCACAGACAAGCCTGCACCCAGAAGAGGATCCTTCCAAGTTACACTGCAAGACCAAGAGGATTGAAACTAATCAGAGGCACACTGAATCAGGAGAGTTCCAGCCTATATGGATTCCAAATGTAGCATTTTTCAAGCACTTTGAAAGATATATAAAACGTTGCCTTATTAATGTTATCTACTAACTTCTGTGACTTATGAGTAATAAATTGAATCCTTTTGAACAAATAAGTATAATGGATTCTGCAGTTAAAAAAAAAAAAAAAGACAAAAAACAACAGATAGTATTTCTTTAGTTTTTATTATAAAGTGTGTATGTGGGAAGGATGAGTTCAGTTCCACAAAGCAATTATAACTGAGATAGGTTTGTACAATTCTGAACTCCTTTGAGAGATTGATTTTATCACCATCTACTTCAGGAATTTTCCAATTATTTTTGTTCTGGAGTGGATAGTCCCATAGGAATGACAGCTTGAAGCATTACTTCCCTGGGGATTTAAAGAAAATGTATTGGATTTCCTTCAGATAGAATTTAAATGAAAATACAGGTGTGTTTTTCAAACTTATATTCTTTGATATTCAATGATAAAATCTGGTTCACAAATAATTTCTATCTAAAAGGTGTGCACAACAGCATATTTGCAAAACCTCATTGCATCCACAAACGCCACAATCCCTTTTACACTCTTTGCTATTGCAGGATATGTGGGACTATCAATTATTTCTCTTAGTATAACTTCAAAATTGTTGCTTCTTGACCTTCTCAGAAGAGACTCAAAATCTAAGTGAAATCAGCCTGCCTAAGTGCAACTAAAAACTAGATACTATTCTCTGAAGGAATTTAGAAGTTGAACAGCCATTTTTCCTACAGCATATAAAAATAAGCAGATTTTTAAAAATATAATTTACAGAAAGATTGTCTGTTTTGTTTTGTTTCATTTTTAATTGGAAAATTAGGATTCTAAACCCCCTTTATCCCTAACATGATATTTTCCTTGCCTAATCTGATATCATATAATGACATTTTTCACACTCTGACCACTTCAGCTTTTCTAGAAACCTGTTTCTGCAATGCAAAGTATCACGGTTTAGTTGCAAACTGATCCTTAGTGAAAAAAGCTATTTCATAGAGCAGGGGCTAGTGGTTTTTTCTGGCTCTAGGTGTCTGCTTGCTTGTTTTGCTCCTCTTGCAATTTATATCCTCTGACACTAATCAGTCCTTTCAACTCCAATACTCATTATACCCCAAAATTGAAATCTTACAATTAACCCCTACTATTTAGGAAAACTCTGCTGTTTCTTTGCCTGATTCCAGGGACACTGGTGGCAGGAGCTGATCCCAGCTGTTGGTATATGAAGCCTTTGAGACAAAGGCTCTCTGGAAGGTGGAACGTTTTTGAGAGCCTGCTGTAAAGCCTGAACTATCTGGCTCTCTTACTCTACTCACAATAAGAGCTGAACCATGGGAAAAATATGAATTCTACAAAGTTGAGGTATATCAACAAAATGGAAGAGGAATGAAGCCCCAACTTTAGCTCTTGAGGCTTAGGGGTGGGAGGGGGAAGCACAAACTCTCATCTTGTGCATGCAAATAACAATAAATAACTCCAGAGAGGTGTGTAGATCTAAGTTAGCCAGACCTACAGCTACTCTGTCTTTAACATTAGTCCTGATGTGTTAAAATCCCTGCATTTGAATAGGTTTGCACTAAAGTAATTTAAATGTGTAGCCAATATGGATTTCAAAATTCAAGAAGCTGATAAAGCAGTTTTTAGAACTATCAAGGCATTTTCTCTTTTTTCCTTTGCTTACACAGAAGACTGTTTAATCACTCATTTTGGATAAACATACTTAGAGAAGTATAAAGTGAAGGGACTGTTGCTTTTGCTGTTCTTTTATAACATTTTGTGTTTTGGTGTCTTACTGACTCTACTGATCATATAATATTATCTGCTGTTAACTGACTGTGTTTCTGCCAGCCATGAGTAGAGTTATGTACTTATTGATAAATTAATTTTGACCTGAATGACAACTAGCATTGTCTTGTTTTTATCTAGACAAAATATCAGCTTTAATTAGACTAAAGACAGCTGGCAGAAACAATCCATTGATTCCCTAAATTGTCAGATAGAGCTGCACCCTGCAATTACAGATCAGTGCCGTTTTTTTAGGAGCAGCAGAACATTCTTCAGAAACAAATCATTGCATGGTTTCTGATCTCTGGTGTCTGATTCTGCTAAGTGCAATCGTGCTTTTTTATTTTTGCATTTTAATGGATGTTTTCTTGCTAGTAACCCATCACCAGCAGAAGTCAGAAATTGAAAGTTGTTGCTTACTTCAGCCAGCAGCTTGGGAGGTGAAAGGTGACACTACATGTGGTTTTGAGTTCATGAGCTGGACCTGCCAGACTGCTCATGTTGAGATTCTCATCCATCAGCCCTAAGTCTTTCTCCTCCAGACTATTTTCAATCCATTATCTATCCAGCCTGTATTTGTGCTTGGAATTGCCCCGACCCAGGTGCAGGACCTTGCTCTTTGCCTTGTTGAACTTCATGCAATTTGCACTAGCACACTTCTCAAGCCTGTCAAGGTTCCTCTGGACGGCATCCCTTTCCTCTAGCATGTTGACCTCACCACACAGTTTGGTATCATATACGAACTTGCAAAATCTTTATTTCTTTCTCTTAAAGCAGGGATCATTGCAAGAAAAGGAAGAGAGTGATCTGGACTTTGTTTCCTCACAAAGCCCCAGTGTTCAAGAATGGCTGGCACAAGCAAGAACCACTCGTTCCCAGCAGCAGCAGAGTACCCTGCAGCAACAGAAAGTTGGTGTTTTGCATTTATTTTACCTCCATCTTTAGTTTGTGCTTAACTCTGTAGCTCAGTCATTCTTGTTAGTGTTTCCACTGAAATCTTAATTTTTACACTGTTTCTTAATCAGTCCTCTTTTAATGATACATTTCAGCTGACTGTTTTATAACTGTAACAGCCCAGCAGACTCTAGACTTCCTGGAGCACTGCGGTCAGCTCACTTAATCGCTGTATGCCTCTGTCATCCATTAGTAAATTAAGTAGAATTAATGCTTAAAGTTGCTGTAAGGAGAGGACATTATTTGTTTAAAATAGTAAGCAACATTGTCTTTACAGAAGCAAAGAAGCAAAGATGCACTCATTACAAGTTATATTGTGCTGCAGGGTACACAGACATCCGCACTAAGATAGGTTCCAGAAAACTGCATTACATCAGTCAATTAGTTCAACAATCCAATTTATGTACCCAGTATTTCTATGTCCCTGGGTGGAGATTTAGCACTGCTTTTGTGCTCAAGCAAGCCATATCAGAAGTAGCTCAGCTATCTTCATGTGACAGTTATGCTATGTAGACATATCCTTCCAAGGGAAAAAAATATTGTTTGAGGTTTGTTTTGCTTTTTGTAACTTGCTGTGCTAGGAGCTGGAACAAGAGCTAGAAGAGCAGAAGAATCTGCTTCGATCAGTAGCATGTCGTGGAGAAGAAATCCTAACACAGCAAGGTGCTTCAGAAGGCCTATGTATAAGGTGTGCTTCCATGTTTTTTCCTGCAAATTTCTAAGACTCTGCACTTTTTCATCCTTATGCTTACATCCCTTTTCTGCATATAATCCTATAATTTTTGTTTTATCGTTTTTATGCACTACCTAAGTTACCAGAGTCCTGCCATATAATTCAGGAGTTTGATAATATAGTTACACAAACTGGTCTGTGCTAATAGATCACCTGTAGTGTTTGGAAATTCCTTTTATTCTTATTATCAAGCATCACACTAAAATTACATAGTAGGATTCATTAGATAAGCAGTGGATCAGTTACTATAGCTTTATGGTGCAGCATTGGTGTGTGAATCTCTAGAACACTGTCGTCTGCCATTGTAACTAGATCTTCCCAGATTAAATACTCATTGCTTAATTGTACTTATCCTGCAGTTAGTGAATATTTTTATTTTTGAAGTTTGTGTGTTTTGAATTCCATCTGTGGTCTATATTTTCTTACACACTTGCCCATTTTGAGGAAGTAGATGACTGTAAAAGCCTCAGCTCTGGCTTGGAAAGACTACTGCCCTAGCAAAGGGCAGTCCAATGCATGGACTGAGGGAGGCAGGAATGGCCAGGTCTTGGAAAAAGGAAACCAGGGTGAGCTATTAGAATCAAGAAGCAGTCGATCCTTGTGTCTCCTCCAGCCAAAGTCTAGAACATAAAGGTAGTTCACGAGGCAGCAGAACCAAGACTTATGCATAGGAGGATGTAAGCTGCGCTCAGCAATTTTTTCTTCAGTGTTTGTGTTAGTTCAGTGTCATTTTTTATAATGGCAAAAATTACTTATCTTCATTTTGAGGCTTCCTTCTGTCCTAACATGTTATACTATTGAAACAAACAAAAAAATCAAACAAAAAATGCTGAACTTTGTTCACTATTTACCAAAGCTCAACTCATATGCTTGTCCTGCATTAAAATAGCAGGTTATGTCTGGCATTTTGAGAGGGGAGGTGAGGAAGGAGTCAGATAATAGCGTTTTTTTCATGCTTTGAAGTAAAGCTTGTTTAAATGTTACATTGCAATGTAGTATATATTCAGTGGGGTTTTGGGGTTCTTACTTAGTGTGGGTACGTACTTGCAAGTCTAAACAGTTTCTTAGAAAGTATATTTTTTCCCATCAGTCAGGAGCTTCTTTCAGTTTAAAACCAGCCTTTGTCTGTCTTACTCTGAAAAAACAACCACAAAAAAAAAAAATCAACAAGTAAAAGCTGTAAAAAGTAGCAATTGAACTAAAATAGACTTTTCTAATTGAAAGAGGAAATAAATACCTTATGCTGTTATAACTTCTGTATTTGTTAAACCTTTATGTGTCTTGCCTTTCAGTGAAAAGCCTGATACACTCTCTAAGGAATTAAGCTTGGAAGGAGGGAAGCCATTATCTGAGGAACAGATGAAGACAAAATGGGAAAGCCTGAACCACGAATTCAATACCAAGCAGAGACTGCTCCAGAAAGCTTTGGAACAAGAACAGCTGGTAGCTATTTTTAATTTCTCTTCACGTTTTCTCTGTGAGAGAAGCTGTCACAACACAAGGTACACTAGGTGCATATCAGATGCATTAAGGTGATGTAGTCAATGCAAAGAATATGGAACATTTTATTTTTGTGATGTGTTTAAAAACTATTAAATACTGGCACTAGAACTACTCTTGTTCAAAGTGATTTGAGTTGCACTACTATTCTGGTGAATAAATTATAAAGGAAGAAAGGACTCAGGTGAAAAATGTTATCTACTTATCTAACCCCGAATAATTCTGTAACAAATCTTCTCTCTGAAATTGACCAGTACTCTGGTGACAACTTAGAGGAAAACCTGTTTTCAGCTTGACTGTATTAGTTACATTCAGTTCTCAGTCTTAGTGAATATGTGATGAAGAAGCAAGTGATTTCAGACACATGCTTTTTACTGAAAGAAGCATGGATTAGTCATCTGAATTGGGAACAGTCTATAAGATCATGTACCTCCTTCATTTTATTTTTAATAGACACAAGCCCACTGTTCTTTATAGAATACTACATTAAAATCAGCTTTCAAAGTTCTCAGTATTTGTGTTAATTTCACAGTATTTTTTTTATTTTTATTTTAAAAACAAACAAACAAACAACAAGTAATTGCTAATTCTGGCTACAAATATTTATTTTTCACTTCTAGTGTACCTCCTGTTGAGCAATCTTTTGTTCAAAATGTGACAGAACAGTCGTGAGGGCCATGAGCATTATTTAGTGATATCCTCAGTCAGCAGTAGAGTCTGCCTAGATGAATTTTTTACGCTGTATGTGTGGTAGAAGCACTCTAATTAGTAGTTGTCTCTCAACAGCTTTATAGCAGACCAAACAGACTGCTATCTGGAATACCTTTGTATAAGGAAGAAGGAAAGGTTGAAGATAAGTCGTCAGTGTCGCCAGTACTGGTTGAATTGAATCAGACCTTTGAAGATGTGTCATCTGAGGTAACAGTTCAATTATCTGTACATCTGTCTTCCACCAGAACCACATTTACAATGAAAATTCTTGGAAATCCCTCTCTTTCCCAAATACTAAATGCTCGAAAGAGTATCTTGTACTTCTGCTCTTGACTTCTTTGGTTCCTTTTGCCCAGGCTGTACAGGTAGAGGAGAGCCGACGTCTTGAACAGAAGCTTTATGATGGTGTTGCAGCCACCTCCTCGTGGCTGGATGGTGTAGAAGAACAGGTCTTTGTTGCTACAGCTCTGTTGCCAGAGGAGGAAACAGAAACACAACTCTGCAAGCAAGAGGTAAGGAATTGGCAATAAGGGTGCATTTTAGGTAGTATTTAAAAAGAAATTAGGGGTATCCTAGATAAGTGAAGCCGCTGTCATAATTTGAATGTAATTGCAGTATTCTGATACTGTTTAGAAGTCACTTTATTCACCATGTAGAGGACTGTGGTGGGTTAACCCTGGCTTGATATCAAGTGTCCACCAAAGCTGGTCTAACACTCCCCTCATTAGCTAGGCAGGAGAGAGAAAATGAAACTAAAGGCTTGTGAGTCGACGTAAGGACAGGAGATCACTCAGCAATTACCATCGTGGGCAGAGCAGAGTCCACTTGAAGAAAGCATTTTTAATTTTTTTACCAATCAAAATCAGAGTGAGATAATGAGAAATAAAAAATAAATCTTAAAATGCCTTCTCCCCACCCCTCCCTTCTTCCCAGGCTCAACTCACTACTGATTTTCTCTGCCTCCTCCTCCTCTGCAGTTCAGGGGATGGGGAATGGGGTTGTGGTCAGTTCAGCACATGTTGTCTTTGCTACTACTTCGTCCTCAGAGGGAGCCACCATTGTAGCCTCCCCCCCCTCCAAACCTAATACAAGAATGGTGCAGAAAGCAGTACCTGATCTGAATTATGCCTAAGTCAGAAGAGAATTAAACATAAAATAAACATGAAGTTGAAATAAAGTGAAAAAGAGGGAGGAATCTTCTGGGATATGGAAACAGTACAAATTCATCAACATGAAATAGGGAGGGAAAAAGCTACATGAATTTCTGCTTCATGAAGCCCTTATTGAGTCAGGTTCATTTTCTTTCAGTACTCGTCTTCTTCAGAGCAGTCTGGTGTGTTTTTTTATTATCAGAAATACTGTAATTATTTAACTTTGTCTAGTGTATACACACTAACAATGTAAAAAGTCAATATGTTTGCCTGTTTTTATAGAATTTGTAACTGTCACTTTGTTTTGTTTTCTACAAAATCAGTCACTTGTCAAAGAAATCAAAGAGATAACAGAAGAAATGGATAGGAACAAAAAATTATTTGCTCAGATATTTCCTGACAACGGTGATAACAGGGATATTATAGAAGACACTTTGGATTGTCTCCTGAGAAGACTGACCCTGCTGGAGTCAGTAGTAAACCAGAGATGCCATCAGATGAGAGGAAGGCTCCAGCAATTAGTGACTTTCAAGGTATGATGCCCATCTGGATGAATTATCCCCATGTCAGATGGAGATACAAAGTATGTAATTCTCAAAGCAAGGAGAATTTTTTGTATCAAGTCAAGAGAAAAAGTTTTCACAGGTTTTTACTGAAAATCAAGCTATCTTTTAGGCTGTGCAAAACTTGGCACCCAAATAATGATCCAGAATTTAAACTCTGCTGGAAGCCTTCTGCAATTCATGGAATTATTCAGATGTGGTCATTCATCGCACAGTTTCTCACCTTCTTGGCATTGCAATGAATAGAAATTGTTGACTACTATTCTCAAAGGAGTAAAAGCAACCTTAGAGTTCCATTTGACATTCTTTGTCATGTCTAAAATTAATAAAGTACACTGTTTCAATTAGGTGAGATAAAATACAAAACAACACTGATTCCCACCTTTCTGATTACATTTAAGCCATCCCATTATTCTATAAAAGCTTGTATCTCACTCAGAGTGGCATACAAGCTCTTACAGATTAATGGGATGTCTTTGAACGAAGCAGAAATAATGAAAAGTGGTGGAGAAAAGTTTGCTTCTAGAAATCTTTTCAGAGTTCAGAAATCCTTTCAGACCTAACTTGGTCTCTACTTTCTATCTTGTTATCATACAAAACCTCCGGTAATGAAGACAACAAAAATTCCAGCAAAAAAATGGAAAATAGATTGCTGGTATCTTTAGATTAGGATTATCATTTCAGAGATTGTTACAACGGGATTTCTTTCTAAACTTCATAACCTTTCCTCTGCAATACATATATATATATAAAAATCATGTAAACCATTTTTAATAAAAGGCTTTTCTTTGCTGAAGAAAGGAGAGGAGATGATTATAATTCTCTGTCTTATGGTTATACCAGTGATATTTAATATTTAAAGAATTACTACAGGAAAGAAAATCAGAAACACACTCCTATGTAGTGCTAAAAGTCTTTGAGAAAAGTGCTGATTATTTTTTGTTTTGCCAATACGAGGGGTTTTGTTGGGCTGATTGCATGAAAAAAAGTTGGAGTGCAGCTTGGCAGAATTGTTAAGTAATATGTAGGTGAATAGTGTGATAGGGTACTCTAAAAGTTGCGATGTGTAGCTAGCCCTGTAATGTGTTGAAGACTTGTTTACTATATTTGTTATATTTGCTAAAGTTTGTAATGAAGAAAGCTTGCCTTATAAAGTAAAACCTGCCTTGGTTACGAGCCTAAGTGATAGAATAAACTACACAAGAATAATGTATTTTTGCTAAATGAAGCTAACTGACCACTGATAAGTAATTATCTAATTGGAAGGCAAAAGTAGAAATGTGTTCACAGGTTTTGTTTTGAACAGGGATTGGCTTAGATTTTTGCTTATGTCCAGTTATGGATTTTCAGCAATGTTACATGCTTTGCACTGAGTGGCTGTGGTGCTTCCAATGTTGAATAGTTTGTATGCTTTAGTGCTGACATTGTAATGCTTTACAATTTTTGGAACCTTAAATTTTTTTCAGCTGGTTAGTGCTGTGATTGAGTATGATTTGTTGTTGTTGTTGTCTCCTCTAGAATGATCTGAAGCTCCTGTTTACATCAGTGGCTGATAACAAATATTTAGTTCTACAGAAACTAGCAGAGGCAGCTGAGAGACCAGAAACAGAACAAATGCAGGTATTTCCAAATATGTATTACTTGGTCAGGAAGGAGGGAAGAGGTAGTTTCTGCTCAAAGTATAACTGAATTCTTGACAGCAGTTGCTTTTCATGGGAGAATATATGTGTTCACATAAGGTATGTGAAAAAGACAACTTTCAAGGGTGTAGCACATGTTTATAAATAAAAAAAAACCGAACAACAAAACCCAGAACATCTTTTTTGGTCTCCCCAGGTGACCTAGTTACGTACATACTGAGCAAAACCCAAATGAACCAAAAAATATTCAAAGTTTGAGTAAATAGTTTGACTATTACACTTTATTTTAAAAACAAAGGCAGCTTCTTCTCCCCTTGTTTATAATAACACCTTGACCGTTATTACTTTTAATTTCAGGCAGTAATTGTTTTTTCTGTATCAGGAATGTCCTGAATAATAATTAATTTAAAATATAACAAAATACATTTTGTTTCCTTGTTTCTGTTTTGCCAGCTTTGCTAACAGTAGGCCTTCTTTCTACAGACATTTCTTGCTATCCAAGAGCTAATATTGTCTGGTTCCAGCAGATAGCTGAGAGGAAGGACTGAACAGAAATAGCTAAACAGAAATACTGGCCTTTATATATCTGACAATAAAATGAATCAGACTTTCAAGGAATTTTAATTAATGTATCAGTAAGAGAGCTGGCAGTCTGTATCTTTCTTTCCTGTCTTCTGTGACGTGAAAGATTGGTAAAAATTTAGCTCCTCTATGATTGATTTAACTACCAAATAGGAAAATGACACGGTACCTAAAACAACTGAATTGATTTTTTTCTAAACATGTACCTTGGCTGATAAAATGTGCACATTTTAGAGCATTGATGTCTGTTCAGTAAGTGAATGGAAAAGTAAAAGTAAGACCCTTAATCATCCAGGAAAGTTAGCTGCATGATGTTTAATTTTAGTGACAGCATTAGGTGTACTTCACATTAATAAGATTCAGGAGTCCTACTCACATATATACTTCTAGCATTTGGATATGCAGTTTCCAGGAAGGGGCCCTAATGAAGGACTTTAACTACAGGCATCTACCTTGTGCTTTTAACTTGGTTATAGGTTGCATGCATTTATTCAGCAGAGACTCCTAGGCTGAAAGACCTTCTTGTAACTTGCATTGAAAAATGTCAAATTATCACCTGCATACACTTGCAAATACCAGCCTGTATGTTTTCATTTGTCGTTTTCCAAGTATTAAAGGGGAGGCACAAGTCCTTTTCCTTGACAGTAATTTTGGCCCTGTTCTAGTCCTGTAAGGGGACTGTGACCAGCCCTTTGCATCTTGCATGTCTTTCACTGTGATGGTTGTTTGCTTGGTGCTCAGGTACGACAGGAATGCTTTAAAAGAAAGTGTTAGAACAATTAATAACCCTTTTGTACCTCTGCCATATAACTAAAAGTATGTAACTTCACAGCAAGGTTTTGTATGAAATAATATATGATACTAAACCAGTTTGTTATTAAAAAATAATAATGTTGTATTGTGTTTAAAAAAGCAAGCTGGCATCTCACAACTTTTGAGTTAATACTGTTTCATTATAGTATACTTTAAAAATTCAGCATACTGTTTAATACTTAAGGCAGAAAAGAGAAAAAAATATTATTGTGCAGCAGCTGCAGTAATATTATTAAAACTTCAAACTAAATGATGTAATTTTGAAATGCAGGTCATACTGCAGGCAGAAGAAGGTTTGAAGGAACTAGATACTGGAATCAATGAACTGAAGAAGCGTGTAGACAAGCTACAAATTGACAAACCTTCTGCACAACAGCTGTCTAAGATCCAGGTACAGTTCTTAGACCTGTCTGGTGATATCAAAGATATCAGTATGCTCCTTTTTATTGTTCATAAAGCAGGTCAGGAAAGCGTATTTAAAAGCCTTTCCTTGTGCATTTCTCCCTGATTCACTTAGCTTTTCTACTTTTGCATTTTTAACTTTTCTAATATCTTTATTACCAGTAGTATTAGTCATAAAAACCTGAAAAAACATTTGCTTTCAGCTCTTGTGGAGTCCCTGTTCAGACAGATAAAGTGATGCATATAAACACAAATGTCTGCTGAAGGTTGAGCCACATTCTCATCAGTGTTCTCTCTCACATACATAATTTAAAAAAAAAATGTAAAGGA